>NC_137339.1:1631483-2113983 GCF_965287045.1 Carcharhinus amblyrhynchos
CATTGCACTCAGCACACTGCTACCCCAGCCTGGCAACTTCTACTCAACTGCCCCCACACACACCAAGCAGCAGCTCACAGATACTTTCACTCAGCTTAAAAAATAATTACCCCTCTTGCAAAATGACACCCAATCACCCCCTTTTTAACATTTAAAATTCTCCATTGGTGTTTTTACCCCCAACAAAATTAAACAAGGGCCTCCCAGAATTATTATCATTACTTATATGCCTCACAAAGAACTTTTTCAACACATTTGTTTTCACTTAAGATTCTCCCCTGCAGTCAGACTATCCTGAATTGGAAGAATATCTTTGGGCATTACAATATCACCATCCTCTCCCAGGACAACTTGCCCACTCAAAACCAGTTGTCACTGGGCAGGATATGTTATTCATGTGTCCGGCACAATACACGGGAAGCAATTGATCTCCCGGGAACTCAGTCATAGTAGGTGACCCTCAAGTGAAAATGCTTTGGGGATGTCCTAAAAGCACCTGCGAAGAGGTCAAACATTATCGCTCTGAGTTCATGGGAGTCCTGGCTAAAATAGTGAATGTTTTGGGGTGGTTAGCACTGGTGCCTCAGGGACCCAAGTTCAATTTCAGCCTTGGGTGACTACGTGGAGTCTGCACATTCTCCTCATGTCTGTGTCAGTTTCCACTTGATAGTACAGTTTTCCCCCACAGTCCAAAGATTTGTGGGTTACGTTGATTGGCCATGCTAAATCAGGGACATTAGTTTGGTAAATATGAGGGTATTACAGGGGTAGGGCTTGGTGGGATTGTGTCAGTGCAGACTTGATGGGCCGAATGGCCTCCTTCTGCATTGTAGAGCTTCGATGATCCATTGGGAAGGTACCAAACACATCGAGATACTTCGTCAGGGTCACACACAGGTGCCGGAGGAAGCACACAGATCTCCAAACAACTCATCCACCCAACCCTTCAAGCACCAGCTGTCCCGCTTGTGACAGAACCTGCAGATCATGCTTTAGACTATCAGCCATCCTGCAAACCATCAGACTTGAGTGGAAACATGTTATCCATGATGCACAGGGACTGCCGGTGAAGGTGGATGCAGTGAGGCACTGTAACTGATTAGAAAAGTGGAAAATGTAAGATGCCACACTGTGTGAGGGCAGTCTGAACTTGGAGCTGAATAATTGTTGGGGACAGATTAGAGAATGCTTTACCATACATCTTGCCTCAATCAGAATCTTACAGTGCAAAAGGAGCCATTCAGTCCATCAAGTCTGCACCTACCACAATCCCACCCAGGCCCTATCCCCATAACCCCGTGCATTTACCCTAGCTAGTGCTCCTGACACTAAGGGGCAATTTAGCACAGACAATCCACCTAACCCGCACATCTTTTGAATCCTGACACTGCTAGAATTGGGAACATGCTTTATCCACCTGTAATTTCATTTTTTTCTTTGGATGGGATGCTTTTTGCAAAATTGCTGTTGAATACACTGAAATCCCAGTACACCAGAATTAAACCACCTACATTGGGGTACAAACAATGTCTGATAGTTCTCTGTCTGTTGTTTTATTATCCCTTCTTGTAAATGGGTCTTTGTATCTCTATAAAAATATTGAAGCATTGTATTAAGTGTTTGAATGCTAATATTGCACATTGTCATTTCACCCCATTGATGTTACTCTGTAGGTCAGCACTGTGTGATTTTATCATCCCATTATCAAAGTAAATCCTGTTGTTGGACAATGATTTAACACATGTTGACTGTCAGAGAGCACTCATGAACAACTGTCTGTAGGAATACAGATTTCGAAAGTCCCACACAGACTTATTCAATGCAATGTCCAACTATTTGGATTTTTTTGTTATTTAAGGATACCATTAGTTAATTCCTTATTCTGTAAGTGGTTTAAAATGATGCTGCATTAGATATTTATCCTGTTCTATGTTGAATAAAAGTTGAAATGTAAAGTTGAATAAGAATGATATCTCTTACATATTGACCAGTATAGACTGAGCAGTTGAATACCCTATTCTCAACTGTGTAGGTTAAATGCAAGCCTATCACTCCCCAGAAGACAGCCTGCTTTACTATTCCATGTAAATGGAGCCAATAAAACAATCTCTGCAAATTTACTGACCAACTTTGAGAGCAGAATCTGTAAAAACCAAAAGGATATCATTTATAAAGCTAACCCATTGCCAAATTGCCCCAGTCTCTGCTCTGTGCTGAGATCAATGCTTAAATCAGGATTACAGAAATAGTGGCTTTAAATTAGCCTCAATATTCATGGGATAGGAAGGAGTGATTTAAAAAAATCCACAGCTTCCAATAGGAACAGAAGAGAACCATTCGGACCACCACTGAGTCTGTCCCACCATTCTATTACATCATGATGGATTTACAGCACAACTCTGCTGGATTTCTGTATTCTTTCATAAATAATGATAATCTATCAATCCCAGGTTTGAAAATTTCAACGGACTCCCAGCATCCGCAGCATTTTATAGAAACGAGTTCCGGATTTTCTTTCCCCTTTGTATGAGAGAGAACATTCTGATTGCACTCCTGAACAATGCCTCTCATTTTAAGATAATTTTCCTTTGTCCATGATTCCCGTAGCTGAGCAGATACTTTCTCTACTAAATCCTTTACATTCTCCAATCAGATCACCTCTCCATCTCTTCTACTAACAGGAACCTATTTCCAACTAAACAATTGAAAGTAGAAAACACAAGGTTGGCATGGGATTGGACTGGAGGCTCCTGTGTGAAATACCTGGCACTCACTGTACAGGTTCACATAAAAACTAGAAGCAGCAGGAGGCCATTCAGCCCTTTAAACCTGCTCCGCCATTCATTTTGATCATGGCTGATCATCAAATTCAATATCTTGATTCCCCCCTGCCCCCCCATATTCCTTAATCCCTTTAGCCCCACGAGCTATATCTAATTTCTTCTCAAAATCAGGCAACATTTTGGCCTCAACTGCTTTCTGTGCTAGTGAATTCCACACATTCACCACCCTCTGGGTGAAGAAATTTCTCCTCACCTCAGTTCTAAAATGTTTACCCCTTATCCTCAAACTATGACCATTAGTTCTGGACCCCCCCCTCCATCGGGAACATTCTTTTTGAATCTACCCTGTCTAATCCTGTTAGAATTTTGTAAGTTTCTATGAGATCCCCTCTCACTCTTTTAAATTCCAGTAAATACAATCCTAACAGATTTAGTTTCTCCTCATATGACAGACCAGTCCTGCCATCCCAGGAATCAGCCTGGTAAACCTTCACTGCACTCCCTCTATAGCAAGGACATTTTTCCTCAGATAAGGACACCAAAACTCCACACAGTCCTCTAGGTGTAGCCTCACCAACGTCAGATACAATTGCCACAAAACATCCCTATCCCTATACTAAAATCCTCTCGCTATAAAGGCCAACATTCCATTTGCCTTCTTCACTGCCTGCTGTACCTGCGCGCTTACTCTCAGTGACTGATGCACGAGGACTCCAAGGTCTTGTTGAGTATTCACCTCTGGCAATTTGCACTCATTCAAGTAATAATCTGTCTTCCTATTATTGCAACCAAAGTGGATAACCTCACATTTATCCACATTTATCACATAAAGAGTGATTTTATGGACAACAAGTATCGAGCATACCCCAGCATCATTACCATCGCTGGGGAAAAGGGTGCTGTGTTCTTGAGGGTTCCTATGTTTCACCGATGACCACTTGTGTAGGTGAACCTTATCTCCATATGTTCCAGAGTGTTTTCACATGTCAAGCTATTCATTAGCACCGTGTCAAGGGATCATTTAAAGATCCTCTTTCAGCTCTTTTTAGTTACAGATTTTACCCTGAACTTAATGTTTGTTCATTTTCATTCTCAGGATATGGGCGTCAATGGCAGGGCCAGCATTGATTGCCATTAGACCATAAAACATAGGAGCAGAATTAGGCCACTCGGCCCATCAGGTCCACTCCACCATTCAATCATGGCTGATATTTCTCTCATCTCCATTCTCCTGCCTTTTCCCCATAACCCCTGATCCCCTTATTAATCAAGAACCTATCTATCTCTGTCTTAAAGACCCTCAATGACCCGGCCTCCACAGCCTTCTGCGGCAAAGAGTTCCACAGATTCCCCACTCTCTGGCTGAAGAAATTCCTCCTCATCTCTGTTTTAAAGGATTCTCCCTTTAGCCTGAGGTTGTGCCTCTGGTTCTAATTTTTCCCATCCTTAATTGCCCTGAGAAGGTAATGGTGAGTTGCCTTCTTAAACTGCTGCAATCCATGTGGATGTAGGTACAGCTGAAGCCCTTGTTTATTCCATCTTGCCTTCCCTGAAGATCCAGCCAGCATTGCAACGCTGCCAGCAGGAGGAAGCTACCTGGCCTGAGATAGCTCCGTCTTTCTCAGCATGGTGAAAGGGAGCTCCGGGCTGGTCCTGCTGTTTAGTGACAACCTCACTGACAGTTTATCAGAACATTACCTCATTGCTTTGTGGGTTCTTGAGGTGCTGTTAGGGATGGAGTTAACCCAGTAACTATAACCCTTCCTGTCTTGAGAAGGTGAAATATTTACACAACACTAGATTTTGACGTATTCATTAATTACCATTGAACATTATGAAACAATATAAGAAACAACGAGCACTCGATAGCTTAAGTTATATTCTATGTCCAGCTTATATTAATCTTCACCAGTTCAGGCTTTGATGGAAAATAATAACCAGTTGGTGAATGCTGAGCTAAATTCTAATATATTCCTTTCCTTTTCACTGCGTTCAATACATTAATTCACCACACGTGGGAATTGGAAATCCAGATGAATTGCATTTCTGTTTTGTAAATAAAAATGAATAACAGATACCGTGGATGATCATGTGGTCTGAACACGATGGCACAGCAGATGCCTGGGTACTTTTAGCCTTGCATTTACCTCAGGTAAAATGCTGTAGGGAGATCTCAGAGTGTGAGTGTTTTTAGTGGGTATTTTATTCCTATGGTAACAGAATGATTTTCGCTAAAGCCCCTGTTTGTTCCTCCGTTCTCTCTGATTTGTTATTCTACTTGGCAGATGTTCAGTTTTTAATGAGCAGAAATTTCTTCCAACCAAACATTAGGAAAACTGAAGCAATTGGCTGGGACTTGATGAGCAGAACCGAGAAGCCGAGGACTCCATGATGCTGGCGCTCCCAATCTGATCCCCAATTGCATCACTATCTCACGTCGCTGGCCAACCATCTTCCAGCAGGCACGGGGTCAGGCCACTCTGGGGTTAAAGGTGAGCACTGGAGTAGGGCCACAGCATCACCTGATATCCATCGATGTGCAGGCACCATCTTTTAATGGCTACCATCACAAAGGCACAGCTGAAGCCCTCATTTATTCCATCTTGCCTTCCCTGAAGATCCAGCCAGCATTGCAAAGCTGAGGGTAGGAGGAAGCTACCTGGCCTGAGATAGCTCCGTCTTTCTCAGCATGGTGAAAGGGAGCTCCGGGCTGGTCCTGCTGTTTAGTGACAATCTCACTGACAGTTTATCAGAACATTACCTCATTGCTTTGTGGGTTCTTGCTGTGCGCACTGTGATTTCTGTGGTTTCTATGTTACAGCAGTAATTACTGTTAAGAACCGGATCAGAAACTCCAAGGTATGTAATGGAGTTAGCCTGGACCCCAAATCTTTTGCCTTTGGCATTAGGGTGAGCATAATCTGTTTCACTCCAGGTATGATTCAAGTGACCCACTAGGAAGCTTTTATCAAAACAAACTTTAGTTTTGACAACACAGTTAAAATATAACAAAAAGAATTAGCACCAATTTTGCCACTTAGAAATATTTAAACGTGACAAGGTGTAATTATTAACAGCTAGCTGCCTCTATAGTTCCAAGTAAGCAGTACGCCAGAGACACAAATCCCTTTTTCAGAACCTGTTGGTACCAAAAAATAGATGTGTACTCATGTGGATGCTAGAATTCCAACCTTTCAACACCTCTGAGTCTTAGCGTTATAGAGGTTTCCAGCATGGAAACAGGCCCTTCGGCCCAACTTGTCCATGCTGCCCTTTCTTTTTTAAAAATCCTAAACTAATCCCAATTGCCCGTATTTGGCCCATATCCCTCTATAGCCATCGTACCCATATAGATGCTTTTTAAGAGACAAAATTGTACCCGCATCAACTATTACCTCTGGCAGCTTGTTCAATGATGTGGAGATGCTGGTGTTGGACTGGGGTAAACACAGTAAAAAGTCTCACTTTAACCTGGTGTTGTGAGACTTCTTACTGAGCTTGTTCCAGATACTCACCACTCTCTGCATGAAAAAATTACCCCTCTGGACACTTTTGTATCTCTCCCCTCTCACTTTAAACTTATGCCCTCTAGTTTTAGACTCCCCCACCTTTGGGAAAAGATATTGACTATCGAGCTGATCTGTGTCCCTCATTATTTTATAGACCTCAACCTTCTACACTCCTGAGAAAAAAGTCCCAGTCTATCCAACCTCTCCTTATAACTTACTCCATCAAGTCCCGGTAGCATTCTAGTAAATCTTTTCTGCACTCTTTCTAGTTTAATAATATCCTTTCTATAATAGGGTGACCAGTATTCTAAGTGTGGCCTTATCAACGTCTTATACAACTTCAACAAGACTCCAATACAACTCCAATAAACAATGTTCTGACCAATGAAACCAAGCATGTTGAATGCCTTCTTCACCACTCTGTCCACCTGTGCCTCCACTTTCAAGGAGCTATGAACATGTGCTTCTAAATCTCATTGTTCTATAACTGTGCCCAGCGCCTGTCCTTAATGAGTAAGTCTTTTTGTCACCAGCAAATTTACTAACCATGCCTCCTATATCCTCATCCGAATCATTAATATAAATGATAAATAACAGTGGGCCCAGCACTGATCCCTGAGGCACACTGCTGGTCACAGGCCTCCAGCTTGAAAAACAACTCTCTACAACCACCCTCTGGCTTCTGTCAAGAAGCCAATTTTGTATCCAGAAGAACATAAGAAATAGGAGCAGGAGTAGGCCATCTAGCCCTTCGAGCCTGCCCCGCCATTCAATAAGATCATGGCTGATCTGAAGTGGATCAGTTCCACTTACCTGCTTGCTCCCCATAACCCCTAATTTTCTTATCAATCAGAAATCTATCTACACGTGACTTAAACATATTCAATAAGGTAGCCTCCACCACTTCAATGGGCAGAGAATTCCAGAGATAATTTAGATGTGTCACCCTGGATCCCGTGTGATTTAACCTTATGCAACAACCTACCATGTGATATCTTGTCAAAGGCCTTGCTAAAGTCCATGTGAACAACATCAACTGCACTGCCCTCACCTACCTTCTTGGTTACCCCCTCAAAAAACTCAATCAAATTTGTGAGACATGATTTTCTACTCACAAAGCCATGCTGTCCCTAATCAGTCCTTGCATTTCGAAATGCCTGTAGATCCTGTCTCTCAAAATACCTTCCAATAATTTACCCACCACAGATGTGAGGCTCACTGGCCTGCAGTTCCCAGGCTTTTCCCTGCAGCCCTTTTTAAACAAAGGCACAACATTTTCCCCTCTCCAATCTTCAGGCACCTCACCCCCATGGCTATCCTTGATTCAAATATCTCGGCTAAGGGACCCGCAATTTCCTCCCTAGCCTCCCACAACGTCCTGGGATATACTTCATCAGGTCCCACAGATTTATCTACCTTGTTGCACTTTAAGACTTCCAGCGCCTCCTCCTCTGTAATATGTACACTCAAGTTATCAATATTTAATTCCCCAAGTTCCCTAACATCCATGCTTTTCTTAACAGTAAATACATGAGAAATATTAATTTAGGGTCTCACCCATCTCTTGTGGATCCGCACATAGATGAACTTGTTGATCCTTACGAGGCCCTACTCTCTCCCTTGTTACTCTTTAGCCCTTTATGTATTTGTAGAAGCTCTGTGGATTCTCCTTTGCCTTATCTGCCAAAACAATTTTGTGTCCCCTTTTCGCCCTCCTGATTTCTCTCTTAACTCTACTCCTACACCCCCTATACTCTTCAAGAGATTCACTTGATCCCAGCTGCCTATGCATGTCCTGTGCCTCTTTCTTCTTCTTGACCAGGGCCTCAACATCCCGAGTCATCCAGGGTTCCCGACTTCCGCCAGCCTTGCCCTTTACTCTGAGAGGAATGTCTTTACCCTGAACCCTGGTTAACACAATTTTGAAAGCGTGCCATTTAGCAGACGTCCCTTTTCCTTCCCACAGACTCCCCCAATTAACTTTTGAAAGTTCCTGCCTGATACCATCAAAATTGGCCTTGCCCCAATTTAGAATATTAACTTTTGGGACAGACCTATCATTCTCCGTTGCTATCTTAAAACCAACAGAATTATGGTCACTGACCCCTCACTAACACTTCTATCGCCTGCCCTTCCTTATTTCCCAAGAGGTGGTCAGGTTTTGTCCCCCTCTCTAGTCAGGCCATCCACATACTGAATGAGAAATTCCTCTTGAATACACTCAATAAATTTCTCTCCATTCAACCTCTAATACTATGGCTGCCCCAGTCAAGGTTGGGAAAATTAAAATCTCTGACTATTACCACCCTATTTTTCTTGGAGCTATCTAATCTCCTTACATATTTGCTCCTCAATTTCCACCAACTATTTGTGGGCCTATAGTACAACCCTATCAAAGTGATTTCCCCTTTCTTATTTCTCAGTTCTACTCATATAGACTCAGTGGCCAAACTCTCAGATACTCCCCTCTCGGTAAGGCCGTGATGCTTTCCCTAATCAAAAGTGCAACTCCCCCCCTCTCTTACCTTGTGTTCTATTTTTCCTACAGCATCTATACCCTGGAACATTGAGCTGCCAGTCCTGTCCCTCTCTTAGCCATGTTTCAGTCATTGCTATAATATCCCAATCCCATGTATCCATCCATGCCCTGAGTTCATCTGCTTTACCCGTCAGGCCTCTTGTATTGAAATAAATGCAGTTTAATCTGGACTTTTCTTGCTCTCTGTCTTGCTTTTGCCTGGTCTGTCTGGTACTAGGATTACTGACACTGCCTTTATTACTTAACATGCTCTCTTTAACTTCTGTGCTGTTCTCAACCTTCTCTTCTGTCTCCCTACTTCTTTGGATCCCCCACCCCTGCCAAACTATTTTAAACCTTCCTGAGTGGCTCTAGCAAATCTCCCCGCCAGGATGTTAGTCCGCTTCTAGTTCAGGTATAACCTATCCCTCTTGAACAGGTCATCCCTTCCCCAGAAGAGATCCCAAAGATCCACAAATTTAAATTCCTGCCTCCTGCACCAGCTCTCAAGCCAGGCATTCATCTGCCTAATCTTCCTATTCCTACTCCCATTAGCACCTGGTACCAGTAGTGGTCCTGAAATTACTACCTTTGAGGTCCTGCACTTTAGCCTTCTACCTAACTCTCTGTATTCACACTTCAGGACCTCATTCCTTTTCCTACATATATTGTTGGTGTCAATATGTACAACGACCTCCGGCTGCTCACCCTCTCTCTTAAGAATGCCCTGCAACCATTCAGAGACCTCCTTGACCCTGACACCAGGAAGGTAACACACCATCTGTATGTAGGTTGTGAAAGGATGTGACACACAGGATTACCTCTTTAATTATGTTGTTGTCTTGGCCTCAATGAGTTTTTAACTCCATAAAAACAAACACATTTTTGTTCTAAGATTCGAGAAAACCTGCCAGGCTAATTTCTCTGCAATTGTCATATAAATGATTAAACAGACATTGAGAAAATTGTTTCATCCTTCTAAATTCACAACAAATCCTGCTATGGTCAGACTTGATTGGGGGGGTTATATCATAGAGGAGCCATATTTTGTCCCTCCTCTTGTGACCATAGTGCGGGCAATAAAGTATTTTTGAAATCTAGTGTGACAATACTGTGCCTTTAAGAAATGTATTTAGTCATGTTTCTCTGCTGAAATTTTTTAACAATCTGTTCTAACACTGTCTGTAACTGGTAGCCCTGTATTGTTACTGCAGGCGCATAATTGCTCTTAATTTCTAGAATGTTCATTTTCATCTGGATTAATGGTGTTTTGTTGTTTATAGTGTTTTCCGCTGGGGCTTTGCAGAGTAGGACTTGATTAGGCTGATTGACAGAAAAAACACACATGGAGTCTCAATTGTGGCCGTAGAAACGCCCATCTGTGCCTCTAAATAGTGAGTCCCCTATTACTCTGCTCGCTTGCTCTTTGCCCAACACTATCCCACAGCAGAACCAGCTGTGGTGTCACAGGCCTGGCTGCTGCTGGTATCTCCCCCTGACAGGCTATCCCCCTCAGCGGTATCCAAAACAGTACACCTATTTGAAAGGGGAACAGGCACAGGAGACTCCTGCACCACCTGTCTGCCTCTCCTGGTGGTCACCCATCTACCTGTCTGAACCTGTGGTGTGACAACCTCTCGGACAGAGATCCAGACACTTGGCTTCTGACTCTCAAACCACAACTTGCAGAGAAAGATCCGAAAGAAAGAGCCTTACTTCCTGACAGATTCCAGTCTCCATCTCCAGAGAAAGAATGAGACAGAGAGAATGTGACCTCTTTCTAAATATCCCAAGCAGCAGCCTGAGCTCAATTTCTCTGTGTAAGCCTAGCTCCACCCAGTCACCTGGTTTTTCTGTCAATCAACCTAATCTGGTCCTACTCACGTCTTTCACAACCTACATACACAGGCATACAAAACTTACCAATCGTACTGTGGTTCGTTACTTTCTTCTCCAAATGAAAGGTGAAGGCTGAAAGGTGGGAAATTGCAATTCTGCTGTTTCTGAGTCCTTTGTTGGTCATTGGCTGTGGCAGAAGATTTTCCATGTTTAGTTTTATATTCCAGGAGATGATTTGAACCCTATGGAAACAATTTCCTTTTAAAGCAGAAATTCCCAAGGTTCCTTTGAATGGAAATTCACTATCTCTGTGCTGGAGTTTTCAAACAGAACTGTAAGAAATGAGGCCTTGACTTGACAAAGGAGAGGAGTGATTTTATTGCTGCCACTTTGGCAGTTTCTTCAGATGTCTGTTTCTATCTTTAGCAGCTTATGTTATGTGTTAAAGAGATTTCAAAATTGTTACTTTATTCACATGATCACTCTCCACCACCCCCCCCCCCACACCCCCCACACCCCCTCATCCCTGCAAAATGAGATGACAAAGGACGTGTTTATCTGATGTCTGAACAAAGCTGGGGTAATTAGGTTCATTAATGTCCCAGCTACTAACCTTCAGAATGAGTCATTGTCCATCTTGAAGACATACTTTCATAGAACCACTGTTTTGGCAGACTTTCTGTCTCTGGTGGAAAGGTAGATCATACACTATACCCAGTCCACTTCAATGGTTCCCAACAACTTCAGGTATGAAATTTCACAGGATGGTGTTGTGGCATGTCTGAACCTGCAACGTTCCAGAAACTGCCCAACTTGCAATACCAGACTTCAGGTGACTTGTGGCAGCCAATCTTCAGTCAGTGTCTTTTTTACCCTTAAAAATATCAGTATATATTTGATCAGCTGGTGAAATTATAGAGTAATATAAATCATGCACATGCCACATCATGGTGGCAATTGCTAAGTGCTTTGGGACATCCTGGGACTGTGAGAGAAGAAATGCACGTCCTTTATTTTTCTCTGTTATCCTGCGGGCCACCGAGTTTCCCTTTATCCCAGTCCAGCTCTCTGAGAGGCAGTGATGGGAGTCAAGTAGGGTTATGATCCTTCCCCACCGAATCATTTTGAAGTCAATCACCCTGGTTTTGGAAAGCCTGCCTTGAATTTGGCCCCATGGTCTTGTCTTTGGCCTTTGGTTTTATCCCCCAGTGTTGGGAACATCAACAACCCAGTTTCTCTTCTTGCCAGATAGGTTAAAATCCTAACTCAACCATTGTCACAAGGGCTCTCTTCGGAGGCTTAGGGGTGATCTTGTAGAGGTCTATAAAGTAATGAGGGGCACAGATCAGTGAGATAGTCAATATCTTTTCCCAAATGTAGGGGAATCTAAAACTAGAGGGCATAGGTTTAAGGTGAGAGGGGGGAGATACAGAAGTGTCCAGTGGGGCAATTTTTTCACACAGAGGGTGGTGAGCGTCTGGAACAAGCTGCCAGAGGTAGTAGAAGAGGCAGGTACAATTCTGTCTTTAAAAAGAGTAACAACTGAAAAACAATCTGCTGGGCAACAAATAGGATACATTGTCAAATCCTAAGGCAGGAATACTGTAATGGTGAATGATTTTGTATAGGCACAACCATCACCCAGCTACATTTACAGGTAAAAACAATTCACAAGAGTACAGGTAAAAAAAAATCATTATTTAAGAATTTTTGGTGGCTCAGCTGAGAAAGTCATGGGATTTTCCTAATAATCCAGCCTAGGGTTTCCCAAACTTTTCCAGCTGCTGAATGATTTTGACCTTCCCACAGTACTGACCCAAGGAACATTCCTCTTATATTGAAGAGTTAAACAACAAAAAAAAATTTTTGTGCAATAGATACAGGCATATGAAAACAATTTTATAAAAGTATTTTCTATTTCTTTAATGTACCCTTTTATTATCATTTTAAAAAGTTCCCTTATTCAACAAATATTTAAATCTGACTTACTTATTGTAATGTTCGGTGGGAGGAGTGACGCTGCATCTTTTTCTCACAAATCAATGATATTGAAGAGCTGGATTCTCATATCAGACAGGGACACACACACTAATTCACACTCAAAAGAAGCACACACACTCACTGTCTCTTGGGACAATACCGCACTATTAGTGTATTTTATGTTTGGGGGGAACTGCTTTAAGATTCAGGGTTTTGTTACAAGAGTCAGTTTGAGGAAACACAGCAAATGCTGAAAAGCAGGATACTTACTCATTTTAGCCATGTAAATGTTTATTTAGCAGATACTTAATGAGCTTTTGTTATAGTGTCATAGAGTCACAGACATTTACAGCATGGAAACAGACCCTTCGGTCCAATTTGTCCATGCCATCCCTTTTTTAACCACTAAACTCGTACCAATTGTCCGCATTTGGCCCATATCCCTCTATACCCATCTTACCCATGTAACTGTCTAAATGCTTTTTAAAAGACAAAATTGTACCCGCCTCTACTACTAACTCTGGCAGCTTGTTCCAGACAGTCGCCACCCTGTGTGTGAAAAATATGCCCCTCTGAACCCTTTTGTATCTCTCCCCTCTCACCTTAAACCTCTGCCGTCTAGTTTTAGACTCCCCTACCTTTGGGAAAAAATATTGACTATCTGATCTGTGCCCCTCATTATTTTATAGACCTCTATAAGATCACCCCTCAACCTCCTACACGCCAGAGAAAAAAGTCCCAGTCTATCCAGCCTCTCCTTATAACTCAATCCATCAAGTTCCAGTAGCATCCTAGTAAATCTTTTCTGCACTCTTTCTAGTTTAATAATATCCTTTCTATAATAGGGTGACCAGAACTGTACACAGTATTCCAAGTGTGGCCTTATCAATGTCTTGTACAACTTCAACAAGACGTCCCAACTCCTGTATTCAATGTTCTGACCAATGAAACCAAGCATGCCGAATGCCTTCTTCACCACTCTGTCCACCTGTGACTCCACTTTCAAGGAGCTATGAACATATACCCCTCGATCTCTTTGTTCTGTAACTCTGCCCAGCACCCTATCCTTAATGAGTAAGTCCTGCCCTGGTTTGATCGACCAAAATTAATCACATTGCATTTATCTAAATTAAACTCCATCTGCCATTCTTTAGCCCACTGGCCCAATTGGTCAAGATCCCGTTACAACCCTAGATAACCTTCTTCACTGCCCACCATGTCACCAATCTTGTTGTCATCTGCCTCCTATATTCTCATCCAAATCATTAATATAAATGACAAATAACAGTGGGTCCAGCCCTGATCCCTGAGGCACACCGCTGGTCACAGGCCTCCAGTTTGAGAAACAACCCTCTACAACCACCCTCTGGCTTCTGTCATTAAGTCAATTTTGAATCCATTTAGATACCTCACCCTGGATCCCATGAGATTTAACCTTATGCCAACAACACTTATTGTTTACCAAAGAAGAAGATCCTTGATTTAAAAATGAAAAGGTGAGTTAGTGTGCAAGATTATATAACCATGTGATACTAGAAGTGGATGAAGCTAGGTCTGTAGCTCAGCAAAACAGCTTTGAGTTCAGTGGCTGAGAGGATTTTTTAAAGATAACAAACTACAAGCAGTTTTCTCTCTCTCTACAAAATCTCTCTGGAAGCTCCAAAGCTGTTAACCCAAGTCAAAGCAAGTATGCCTGGATTTGATATTTTTAAAGTGAGGTTTAAGTCTATCAGAGAAATATTGCTTAATTGGAACTGAATAGTAATAAGCTAGAAGTTGAGGGTTTGTTTATTTTCATTTTAAAGATTGTTCAACAGTTAAGAGTTACACAGTTATATTTTGTTACAGGTATATTCAAACTGTATTATGAATAAAGTTTGTTTTGATAAAAAGATCCTGAATTTGCCTGTGGGATCACTCCTGAGGTAAAGCTCCCTTTCCTCACTTTTATGCCAAAATTAAAAGGTTTTTGGATCTTGTCTGGCTTCACAATACACCTGTGGTTTCTAACACTTTTCCTCTCTCACACAAACACGCTCACACTTGCCTCACTCTCACATACGTACATCATGTCATAGAGTTATAGAGGTTTACAGCAATGGAAATAGACCTTTCAGCCCAACTTGTCCACGCCACCCTTTTTTTTAAACCCCTAAGCTAATCCCAATCGCCCAGATTTGGCCCATATCCCTCTATACCCATTGTACCCATGTAACTATCTAAATGCTTTTTAAAAGACAAAATTGTACCCACCTCTACTATACCTCCGGCAGCTTGTTCCAAGCACTCAACACCCCCTGTGTGTGAAAAAATTGCCCCTCTGGACACTTTTATATCTCTCCCTTTTGTATGTCTCTCATACACGCTCACCTCTCTCTCTCGTCCATACACAATTTACCTCTCCCTCTCACACTCACCACTGAGTCACTTTCCCTCCTACTCTGCCCTGGCCCCTGACCCTACCCCAGTCTTTGAGTTGGTTTCCCCTTTTGCCCCTTGGCATCAGCCGATCTTGCCTTGCTCCCTGCAGTCAGCTGGTCCCCTTCACTCTTACACTGGCTTGTGACTTTCAACACTGACTTTGCTGCTATTTCCAGTTCATCCGATCAGAGGCTGGATTCTCAGCGCACTGGCTGCTGACTAGTGGCAATGGTAGCCGTGTGGGACAGGGTGGAGGGGGTGGGGAGGGAGGAGAAGGCCGTGGTGGATTGACAGAGTTGGTGCAGACTCGATGGGCTGAATGGCCTCTTTCTGTACTGCAGGGATTCTATGGTTAGGCCCAGCCATGACAAATCTCTGCCTGGATGTGGTGAGAAGGATAGTTTGAGGTTGTGACACTGTCTTCTGAGGAGATACAGTCAGAAAGGGGAGAGAGAAGAAGCAAACCATGTGATGAGTGAGTTTATTTTTGAATTGAATTTATCTCGCTGGATTCAGATCACTGTGGGCGATAAACTGATGATAAGATATGCAGATATATCCGACTAGAGCCAAAACCAGAACCAGAATGTTATGCAAATTAACCATTTATAATCTCAAATATTCAATTATTTGATATTCAAATAGTTTTGATATTTATTGTTGAGATGGGGGCATCGCTGGTACACATCCATCCCGAGTGACCCTGAGAAAGTGGGGTTTTCTTAAACAACTGATTTAGAGTCACTGAGTGGGTCATTTCAGAGGGCAGGAGAGAATCAACCGCATTGCTGTGGGTCTGGAGTCACATATAGGCCAGACTGGGTAAGGATGGCAGATTTCCTGGATCTTGTTTGTCACTCTTGTGGGGACCATGAATTAAATTCAGTTTGAATTTGAATTTGGTTTTTGGAGTAAGCAAGGAATGCATTCGGGTTTGCCCAGTCCACTCTGAGCATTGGTTTTGGAAATTTAAGGAGTAAAAATGTTTTTAAAAAAGGACATGAGTGAACTGGATGGGTTTTTATGACAATTGGGTAATGTAAATAAACACAGCTGACTGGAGGCTGAGTAGAAATCCATTAAGCTCTCAATAAAAACCTATTTCAAAACACTACAGTAAGAAATTTAATTTGATTTTGATTTATTATTGTCACATAAATGAACACACAGTGAAAATTACTGTTTCTTGCGCCCTACACAGACAAAGCATACCATTCATAGAGAAGGAAACGAGGGAGTGCAGAAGGTAGTGTGACAGTAATAGCTGGGGTGTAGAGAAAGAGCAACTTAATGCGAGGTAGGTCCATTTAAAAGTCTGACAGCAGCAGGGAAGAAGCTGTTCTTGAGTCAGTTGGTACGTGACCTCAGACTTTTATATCTTTTTCCCAAAGGAAGAAGATGGAAGGAAGAATGTCCGGGATGCGTGGAGTCCTTAATTATGCTGGCTGCTTTGAGAGGCAGTGGGAAGTGTAGACAGAGTCAATGGATGGGAGGCTGGTTTGTGTGATGGATTGGGCTACATTCACGACCTTTTGTAGTTTCTTCCGGACTTGAGCAGAGCAGGAGCCCAGACCAAGCTGTGATACAACCAGAAAGAATGCTTTCTATTGGAAGTGATCAAAGGTTGTCAATGGAATAGAGAGGGTTTCAAGATTTTCAGCTTTCTAGGAAGGCTCAGAGACTTCACATAAAAGCCATGTGAGTACATTGAAGCTGAGTGAACAGCTATGGAGAGAGAGGAATCCCCCAGTGAATTTGACATTTCTCCTCTGTCAGAGGACTTCATAGAGGTCAGCTCACATCTGTAGTTTCTGACAGAGAGAATGGGAAAGCTCTGCTGCAGAATGGAGTGCTGCTGTGATTTAAAAGCCTGCCAAGTGACATGGGGGAATGGAGATTAAAGTGACCAGGCCACTTCAAAGTTTTCACAGCTGACAGGCAGGAATGTAGATATTGATCACAGGACTGCCTGAAATCACCAGGGCTAGAAGGGGCAGTCCAGTCATGAGATCGCCATCCCGTGGGAGGTCTACCCTTGAAGCCTGAGCCGGTGAACCCCAGGACCTTGGGTACCCTCTCTCTGCAGCCTGGCATCAACAGACGGCATGTGGGCACTGGACTTACCTCCTTAACCCCTCTCAGGGGCCAAGGCACCAGACCAGGGTGTGGGTGCCAGGTGCCAGGGACACTGCACTATTGGCATGGCCAAGCTAACAACCCTGAATGGGGGCCTGAGTGGGAGGTCAGAGGAGGGAGGGGCCTGAGTGGGGGACTGAGGAGGGAGGGGCCTGAGTGGGGGACTGAGGAGGGAGGGGACTGAGTGGGGGACTGAGGAAGGAGGGGACTGAGTGGGGGACTGAGGAGGGAGGGGACTGAGTGGGGGACTGAGGAAGGAGGGGACTGAGTGGGGACTGAGGAGGGAGGGGCCTGAGTGGGGGACTGAGGAGGGAGGGGACTGAGTGGGGGACTGAGGAGGGAGGGGCCTGAGTGGGGGACTGAGGAGGGAGGGGACTGAGTGGGGGACTGAGGAGGGAGGGGACTGAGTGGGGGACTGAGGAGGGAGGGGACTGAGTGGGGGACTGAGGAGGGAGGGGCCTGAGTGGGGGACTGAGGAGGGAGGGGACTGAGTGGGGGACTGAGGAGGGAGGGGACTGAGTGGGGGAATGAGGAGGGAGGTTTGGTTGGGTCGCCCTCATGCCTGGGAGGAGTGGGTGGGTGGGGGGTGAGGAGGAGCCTGTTTGAGTGTTTGGGGGTTAGGATGACCCTCTTTGCTGAGGGTTGGGATTGTTGGTGCTCCCCTGGCCAGCAGGTCAGAGGTGCTGCCATTTCTGTTTGTGGGGAAGGTTGGGGGGGTGGGGGCGGGGGGGGGGGAAATTGTGGGGGGTGGGGGGGGTTGAGGAGGCGGGGGGGTGAGGGGGTGAGGGGGGTTGAGGAGGCGGGGGGGTGAGGGGGGTGGGGGGGGATTGTGGGGGGTGGGGGGGGTTTGGGGGGGGTTTGGGGGGGGTTGGGGGGGCAGGGGGGGGTTGTGGGGGGTGGGGGGGGGGCTGGGGGGGTGGGGGGGTTGGGGGGGGTTGGGGGGGTGGGGGGGGGTTGAGGGGGCGGGGGGGTGAGGGGGGTGGGGGGGGATTGTGGGGGGTGGGGGGGGGTTGGGGGGGTGGGGGGGTTGGGGGGGGTTGGGGGGGGTGGGGGGGGGTTGAGGGGGCGGGGGGTTGGGGGGGCAGGGGCGGGTTGTGGGGGGCGGGGGGGGCTGGGGGGGGGAGGGGGGGATTGTGGGGGGGGGGGAGGTCGCTGTCTCCGAGTGTGGAGATCAGTCTGATCTCTGAAAAGCTGGACTGGCCGGAGGGGGAGGGGGTTTCCCACCAGGCAGACACTGCCGGAGTCAGTAAGAAACACTCTGAGTTTCCCAGTGGTGTGAGCACTTATTCCCGATTTGGGAGAATCGTTCCCTCTGCGCTGTTTGTAAACACAGAATAAGATCACATCAGTCTTCACTTGTAGGGGTGAATCTGTATCAGATTTTAAAAAGTTGCTGATGGCACAACCCAAAGGACGTCAGTCAATATTCCAGCAAAAACACCAAAAGCATCACTTACATCAGAAAGCATTTCCAAAATATTTGACAGCGGAGAGATTTCAGACAGTTCACACAGAGAAACTAGAAGGATTGGTAACCAAATGATACAAATTTAAGAATAATTGGCAAAAACAGAGGCTGGGGGGGGATGAGGAGAATGATTTGGGTAAATACTGGAAAAGGAACAAAATGATTGCAGGGATATGGAAAAAGAGAGGACAACAGGATTAATCATAGTTCTTTCAAAGGGTTAGCAGCGGCCTGATGAACTGAATGGCCTCTGCATGCTGTAAAATTTTAACATTTATTTTAATCTTTCAAAACTGATACATCTCAACCAGAAAGATCAGAAAACAATAGAAAGTTTTTCACTTTGATAAATTTAAACACTGATACTTAAACAGATTTGTTCGAATAGGAACACGTGGCCCTGTGACCCTTAGCACTTGTTCTGGGCTTCTGGGGAATTCTTGCATCTAAACAGCTCAGAAAGCCCCAAACATCCCAACAATGTGAGTAATGAATAGGATTGCTGCAGGATGTTGGTTCCAGGTTGGAAGGTCTGAAGAAGTCTTCATTGTCACAGTTGGTTAACTATAAATCTTAGAACTATTTACAAATATACAGGAAAGGGTAGAAGCTAGGAGCTATCTCCGTGCTGGCATCTACACACAGCTCTGTCCAACACTAGGAGCTATCTCCGTGCTGGCATCTACACACAGCTCTGTCCAACACTAGGAGCTATCTCCGTGCTGGCATCTACACACAGCTCTGTCCAACACTAGGAGCTATCTCCGTGCTGGCATCTACACACAGCTCTGTCCAACACTAGGAGCTATCTCCGTGCTGGCATCTACACACAGCTCTGTCCAACACTAGGAGCTATCTCCGTGCTGGCATCTACACACAGCTCTGTCCAACACTAGGAGCTATCTCCGTGCTGGCATCTACACACAGCTCTGTCCAACACTAGGAGCTATCTCCGTGCTGGCATCTACACACAGCTCTGTCCAACACTAGGAGCTATCTCCGTGCTGGCATCTACACACAGCTCTGACCAACACTAGACTGAACTTGGGTGTGGGTCACGTGCTTTCTCTCTGGGTGGTTGGGACTGTTCTCAGTTACACATTAACCCCATATGTTTCAGAACCTTATATTACCCACCCTCCCCCAAATCTTTATCCAATATATTTTAAAATGATTATAGTTTACCTCAAGCCTTACATTGTTGTTGCCATCATAAATTTACACAGCCAATACCCCATCTCCACGCTGAAGGACTTAAAGAGATCATGAGTGGAGGGAGCAGTGAGAGATTACAGAGATGTGTTAGGAACCAGATCAGAAACTCTCAGGTATTTTATGACGTTAGCCTAACCCCAACCTTTACATTTGATCTTGGTACTAGGGTGAGCATAATGTTTTTCAGTCCAGGTACGATTCAAATGACTCACTAGGGAGCTTTTATCAAACAAAGTTTATTTAAAACAACAAAATATAATAAAAGAATTAACATAACTTTTGCCAATTAAAATACTTAAGCATGTCAAATTATAATTTTTAAAGCTAAAGATAATTTATTATTCACAAGTAGGTTTACATTCAGACTGCAATCCCCTGGCTATCAGCTAACAGCTATCCATCTCTATTGTTCTGACTTAGCAGTATCTCCTGTGGACGTAAATCTCTTCTTCAGAACCAGTTTTCACCAAAAGCCAATATACTCATGTGGTGTTAGATTTCCAGCCATTTAACACCTCTAGACAGAGATCCAGACATACACCTGTCTTCCAATTCTCATATAGCCACAGCCAGAGAAAGATCTACCCCAAAACAGCGCATGGGATACGAGGCCAGGTAGCTAGGTGGATTGAGAACTGGCTGGGTAATAGGAGACAGAGGGTAGTTGTGGAGGGGACTTTGTCCGGCTGGAGGCCAGTGACCAGTGGTGTGCCGCAGGGCTCAGTACTGGGACCTCTCCTCTTTGTAGTCTACATAAATGACTTGGAAGAGAGCGTAGGTGGTGTGATCAGCAAGTTTGCTGATGACACCAAGATGGCAGGGTTGGCGGGTACCGAAGTGGATTGTGAGGTGATACAACAGGATATAGATAGGTTGGTGCATTGGGCAGATAGGTGGCAGATGGAATTTAATCCTGACAAATGCGAGGTGATGCATTTTGGAAGGAATAATGCAGAGAGGAGTTATGTGATAAAAGGTAGGCCGATTAGGAGTATAGAAACACAGAGGGACCTGGGTGTGCAGGTTCACAAATCCATGAAGGTTGCGACACAAGTGGAGAAGGTTGTTAGGAAGGCTTATGGAATGCTAGCCTTTATAGGTAGGGGTATAGAGTATAAAAGCTGCCGTCTAATGCTTCAGTTGTATAGAACGTTGGTTAGACCGCATTTGGAGTACTGCGTCCAGTTCTGGTCACCTTACTACCGGAAGGACGTGGAGTCTCTGGAAAGGGTTCAGAGGAGGTTTACCAGGATGTTGCCTGGCATGGAGGGGCTGGGTTACGAGGAAAGGTTGGAGAAACTGGGACTGTTCTCCTTGGAAAGACGGAGGTTGAGGGGGGACATGATAGAGGTATATAAGATTCTGAAGGGAATAGACAGAGTCAATAGTGAGAGACTGCTCCCTAGATTGGGTACAAATACAAGAAGACATGATTTAAGGGTGAGGGGGGAGAGGTATAATTTGGATATGAGAGGAAGGTTCTTTACGCAGAGAGTTGTGGGGGTATGGAACGCGCTACCGAGTAGGGTGGTGGAGGCGGGAACGTTGGACTCGTTTAAGGTTCAGTTAGATAGGCACATGAGTGAAACGAGGATGGAGGGTTACGGTAGGGGTTATTAAATAAGGGTTAGAACCTCAGGAGACACAGGAAAGGCAGGCTTGTGATTAACGTTTTTGTCTTTTATTCTGCAGGTGGAGGTCCACCTCGCTGTCAAACGAGGGGCATGCACACGGTGGGTCGTGCGTGGGCTGCTCTTGGAGGTTCCGGGAGTGGCCTAGTACTTCGTGTCGGTGTGTGTGCTCGATCCTGGACCGGTAGACGGGCGCCGCAACAGCTCAGTGACTATCACTGCTAGCTGTGCAGATACATGGATTTGGGCCTGTGTCTGTGGGAGTTTGCGCATTCTCCCTGTGGATGCGTGGGTTTCCTCCGGGTGCTCCGGTTTCCTCCCACACCCCAAAGATGTGCTCTTAGGCTGATTGGTTTTACCAAATTGACCCTACACTATTCTCCCCTGAATCTGGCTAAGTCAGGGGTTCTATTTGTAGATACGCAGGGTAGAATAGGTGTAGGGTGATGCGGCGGCGCGGGCTCGTTGGGCCGAAGGGCCTGTTTCCCGTGCTGGGTTGTTCTTTGTTTCTTGTTTTGTTTTAATTTCAGAACAGCCTTATTTCCTGACAGATTCCAGTTTCTAAAACCAGAGAGAAAAGAGAAGAACTGCCCTCCAGACCAGGCAACATCCTGGTAAACTTCTTCCGTATTCTCTCCAAATCCTTCTGGTAGTGTGGCGACCAGTATTGAACACAATATTCCAAATGTGGCCTAACTAAGGTTCTGTATAGCTGCAGTATGACCTGCTAATTTTTAAACTGAATGCCCTGACCCAGAAGCCAAGCATGCCATAAGTCTTCTTGACCACCTTAGCATTTTCAGTGATCGGTGCTCAGATCTCTCTGTCTGTAAATATGTTTAAGGATTCTGCCATTTAGGTACAATTCCTACATGCATTGGACCTTCCAAAATACATTACCTCAAATTTGTCCCGAGTAAACGCCATCTGCCATTTCTCTAACTGGTCTATCCTCTGGCAATCCTCTTCACTATCCGCAACCCCACCAATCTTTGTGTCATCTGTGAACTTACTAATCAGACCGGCTACATTTTCCTCCAAATCATTTATATATACTATGAACAAAGGTCCCAGAATGGATCTCTGTGGAACACCACTAATCACAGCTTTCTATTCCGAAAAGCACCCGTCTACTGCTACCCTCTGTCTTCTATGGCCTTGCCAGTTCTTCTCTGATCCCATGTGACTTCATCTTTTGTACCAGTCAGAAGTACCTTGCCAAAGTCCATGTAGACAACATCCACTGCCTTCCCCTCATCTATCATCTTTATCACTTCCTTGATCAAGTTAGTGAGGCATGAACTCCCCTTCACAAAACCACGTTGCCTCTCACTAATAAATCCAAATGTGAGTAAATCCAGTCCCAAGGAATCTTTTCCAATAATTTCCCTACTACAGACGTAAGGCTCACTGGCCTATAATTTCTTGGATTATTCCTGCTGCCCTTCTTAAACAATGGAACAATATTTGTCATTCTCCAATCCCCAGGATCTCCCCTGTAGCCAATGAGGATATAAAGATTTTGTCAAAGCTCCAGCAATTTCCATCCTTGCCTCCCTCAGCATTCTGGGGTAGATCCCATCATGCTCTGGGGTCATATCTACCCTAATGCTTTTTAAGATGCCCAACACCTCCTTTTTGATATCAACATGACCCAGAATATCTACACACCCTACCCTAGGCTCCTCATTCACTAAGTCCCTCTCTTTGGTGAATACTGAGGCAAAGTATTCATTTAGTACATAGAACATAGACCAGTACAGCATAGTACAGGCCCTTCGGCCCTCAATGTTGTGCCGAACTATGTCCAAACCCAAGATCATGCTATCCCACTTGCTATCATTCTGGTATGCTCCAGTACCTCACCCATTATTTCTGGTTCTTTGCATGGATTCCCTCCCCTATCCTTGAGTGGACCAACCCTTTCCCTGGGTATCCTCTTGCTCTTTACAAATGTATAAAATCCCTCAGGATTTTCATTAATTCTTTTTGCCAAGGATTTTTCACGACCCTTTTTAGCCCTCCTAACTTCTAAAGTTCTTCTTACTTTCTTTATATTCTTCAAGGGTTTCATCTGTCCTGTGCCTTTTAGATCTTACAGATGCTTCTTCTTTCTTTTTGACAAAGCTCATAATATCCCTCATTCTCCAGGATTCCTGATACTTGCTATATTTATCCTTCATCCTCACAGGTACATTCCGGTCCTGAATTCAAACAACTAACATTTGAAAGACTCCCAAATGTTGGATGTTGATTTACCCTCAAACTGCCTCCTTTCTACGGCCAAGCCAGTTCTGAATCCATCTAACTAGTTCATCCTTGATCCCGTGAGATTTAACCTTCCCTGCCATGAGGGAATTTGTTGAACGCTTTACTAAAATCCACGTAGACAACATCCACGGCCCTTCCCTCGTCAATCATTTTTGTCACTCCCTCGGAAAACTCAATCAGATTAGTGAGGTATGACCTCCCTCGTACAAAACCCTGCCGTCTCTCACTAATAAGACCATTCAGTTCCAGATGTATATCCATCCTTTCGGTTGCAGTTCTGCCAACTTTCCTGAATTATCCACTTCATTCTCCACCTGTTCTTACTCTTTCCCGTCTGATCAGGAATGGTTCCTGCAAACTCCTTACCTTTAATTTCTCCTCCTGAGACCTTGTTACCATGTGGCCAGGAACATCCCAGGATACGCTTCCTGTAACAATTCTGTTGTTTGATTTTCCACTGGCTTATCAACCACAATAGGCATCACTCCTCACTGTGATTCCAGGAAAAGATACTTCCTATTCAAAGGGGGAATCAAGGGCAGGAACAAAAGACAGTGAGCAGAATAAGAAAAAAGTGATTGGCAGAGAAATCAAGCGCCCAAATCAAACAGTGAAAAATAATGGGAATGGGACAAGGAATATTAAAAAAACAAATTTCTGGACTTTGTGCCTGAATGCACTGAGCATTGGCAATAAAGTGGATGACTTCATTATGCAAATAGATGTAAATATTTGATACAGTTGGGATTATGGAGACATGGTTGCTGGGAGGATGGGGAATAAACATGCCAGGAGTATTCAGTATTTCGGAAGGACAGTCAAAACGGGAAAGGTGGTGGAATCCATTGCTGATTAAAGAGGAAGTTAACACCATAATGAGGAAAAATATTAGCTCCGACCATGTGGAGTCTGTATCGGCGGAGCTGAGAAACACTAAAGGGCAAAAAACATTAGTGAGGATGGGATATAAACCGCCCCCCAACCCCCAAACTGTAGGGTTGATGTTGGGGAAAACATTAAACAGGAAATTAGAGACACATGTGATAAAGGAACATCTATAATTATGGGTGACTTTAATCTGCAGATAGATTGGGAGAATTAGTCACAGTACTATAGAGGAGGAATTCCTTGAATGTACAGGGGGTGGTTTTCTGGAGCAATACGTTGAGAAACTAACTGGAGAACAGGCCATTCTAGACTGGGTATTGTGTGATGGGAAAGGAATAATTAAGAACATAAGAAATAGGAGCAGGAGTAGGCCATCTAGCCCTTCGAGCCTGCCCCGCCATTCAATAAGATCATGGCTGATCTGAAGTGGATCAGTTCCACTTTCCCGCTTTCTCCCCGTAACCCTTAATCCCCTTGCCTATCAAAAACCTATCTACCCGTGACTTAAATATATTTAGCGAGGCAGCCTCCGCCACTTCAACAAGCAGAGAATTCCAGAGATTCGCCACCCTTTGAGTGAAGAAGTTCCTCTTCAACTCCGTTCTAAACTGCCCCCCCTTATCCTGAGGCTGTGCCCCCTAGTCCTGCTATCCTTTCTAAGCAGGAAGAATCTCTCTACCTTTATCCTTTCCATCCCCTTCATTATCTTATACGTCTCTATAAGATCCCCCCCTCATCCTTCTAAACTCCAACGAGTACAGACCCAGTCTATTTAGTCTCTCTTCATAGTCCAACCCCCTCATCTCTGGTATCAATTAGTAATAATTAGTAATCTGTTGTGTGAAACCCCTTGGGGATGAGTGACTATAAGATGATAGAATTCTTCAGCGAGGTGGAGAATGATGTAGTTGATTCTGAGATTAGGGTCATGAATCTAAATAAAGGAAACTACAATGATATGGGCCGTGAATTTATAATGATAGGTTGGGGAACATTATCTAAAGGGATGGCAGTGGATAGGCAATGGCAAACATCCAAGGAGCGCATGGGTGAACTGTAACAATGTATGTTCTTGTCCGGCAAAGAATCTAATGGAAAGGTAACCAAACCATGGTTTAGAAGGGAAATTAGAGATCAGATTATATCCAAGGAAGAGGCATACCAAATCAACAGAAAAAGAACAGCAAGGCCTGAGCACTGGGGGCAGTTTAGATTCCAGCAGAGGAGGACCAAGGAACTGATTAAGAAGGGAAAGTAGGAGTACAAGAGTAGATTTGTGAGGAGCAGGAAAACTGACTGTAAAAGTTCCTAAAGATATGTAAAGAAAGAAGTTGATGAAGACAAATGTAAGTCCCTTGCAGTCAGAAACTAGAGAATTTATAATGGGGAAGGAAGAAATGGCTGACTAACTGAATACACACTTCAGTCTATCATCACAAAGGAAGCCACAAATAATGAGGCAGAAATGTTGGGGAACACAGGGTTTAGTGAGAGGAAGGAACTGAAGGAAATCAGTTTTAGTAGATAAATAGTATTAGGGAAACTGATGGGATTGAAGTTGGATAAATCTCCAGGTCCTGATAATCTTCATCCCAGAATACTGAAGGAAGCAGCTTTAGAAACAGTGGATAAATTGGTGGTCATCTTCCGAGATTCTATAGACTCTGGAATAGTTCCTGCAGATTGGAGGGTAGTGAATGTAACCCCATTATTTACAAAGGGAGGGAGAGAGAAAGCAGGGAACTATAAACCAGTGAGTGGGATATTTCAGTACGGATTTACAAAAGGGAAATTATACTTGACGAATCTATTGGAATTTTTTTGAGGATGTAAATAGTAGAATTGACTGAGGAGAACCAGTGGATGTGGTTTATTTAGACTTCCAGAAGGCTTTCGACAAGGTCTCACATAACAGACTATTATGTAAAATTAAAACACATGGGATTGCAGGTAATGTCTTGAGATGGATAGAAAGCTGGTTAGCAGATAGGAAGCAAAGAGTTGGCATAAATGGGCCTTTTTTCTGATTGGTTCTGATGAAGTATCATCCTGACTTGAAACATTGACTTTATTCTCTCTCTCACAGATGCTATCTGACCTGCTGAGGTTTTCCAGCATTTTCAGTTGTTGTGGTATGTAGGGATCTGTGCTAAGACCCTAACTGTTCACAATATATATTAATGATTTGAAAGAGGGAACTGAATGTATTATCTCCAAATTTGTAGATGATACAAAGTTGGGTGTGAGGGTGAGCTGTGAGGAGGATACAGAGACGCTTCAGTGTGATTTGGACAGGCTGAGTGTGTGGGTATCTGCATGGCAGATGCAGTGTAATGTGGATAAATGTGAGGTTATCCACTTTGGTAACAATAATAGGAAGACAGATTATTATTTGTACGGGTATAAACTGAAAGAGGTGGATATTCAGTAAGAACTTGGTGTCCTCGTGCACCAGTCGCTGAAAGTAAGCGTGCAGGTATAGCAGGCAGTAAAGGAGGCAAATGGTGTGTTGGCCTTCATAGCAAGAGTATAGGAATTGGGATGATAGGGAGACTAAGTTGGTTAGGATTCGAAGAGCGAGGGGGGATCTCATAGAAATTTATAAAATTCTAATAGGGTTAAATGGAGTAGATTCAGAAAGAATGTTCCCAATGGTGGGGGAGTCCAGAATTAGTTTGAGGATAAGGGGGTAAATCTTTTAGAATTGAGGTGAGGAGAAATTTCTTCACCCAGAGGAATTCACTACTACAGAATGTCATTGAGGCCAAAATGTTTTCTGATTTCAAGAAGCTCTTGGGGCTAAAGGGAACAAGGGACATGGGGGGGGGGGGGGGGGTGGAAAGGGGAACCAGAACGTTGAATTTGAAGATCTGCCATGATCAGAGTGGCAGAGCAAGTTGAAGGGCTGAATGGCCTCCTCCTACTGTTATGTTTCTTTGTAAATGTGAGCTTATCCACTTTGGCAGCAAAACAGGAAGGTAGAGACCTGGGTGTCCTTGTGCACCAGTCACTGAATGTAGGTACAGCAAGCGGTAAAGAAGGAAAATGGTATATTGGCCTTTATTGTGAGAATTCAAGGATCCAAAAATGTGCAGTTCAGGTACATTGGCCATGTTAAATTGTCCCTTAGCGTCCAAAGATGTGTAATTTAGGTGGCTTAGCTGTGCTAAATCTGTGGGGTTACAGGGATAGGGTGGAAGGGAAGGCCTTGGTGTGATGCTCTTTCAGAGAATTGGTGCGGACTCGATGGGCCGAATGTCCTCTTTCTACTTTGCAGGGATTCTATGATTCTGTGAGTATGGATACCTTGCTGCAATTCTACAGGACCTTGGTGACACCACACCTGATGCAGTGAGTACAGTTTTGGTCTCCTTATCTGAGCATGTTCTTGCTGTAAAGGGATTGCAGTGAAGGTTTACCAGACTGTTTCCTGGGATGGCAGGACTGACATGTGGGGAGCAATTGAGTCAGTTCCGATTGTATTCGCCAGAGTTCAAAGAAACCTATAAAATTCTAACAGGACTGGACAGGGTAGATGCAGGGAGGATGTTCCTGATGGTGGGGGAGTCCAGAACCAGGGGTCACAGTCTGAGGATTCAGGATAGACTGTTTAGGATGGAGATGAGGAGAAATTTCTTTACCCAGAGTGTGGTCAGCTTCCACAGGAAGTAGTTGAAGCCAAAATTGTTTTTAAGAAGGAGTTAACTGTGATACTTGAGGCGAAAGGGATCAAAGGATAAGGGGGAAAGTTAGGATCAGGTTACAGCCATGATCATACTGAGTGCTGGTGCAGGCTCAAAGGGCCAAATGGCCTACTCATGCTCCTATTTTCTGTTTCTGTGTATCCAAATTCCTGAAACTTGATTAAATTCTTAAACTTGAATTTAAACTGATATTCCCTGGATTGTAAGCCCATTTATAAACCCAGAACATTGCTGAACCTGTAACCATGTCGGTGTGAGCATAAAACAAGATGATTTCAGCTAACATTGATCTTATATCTCCACAGATCAAGGATCACAGGACAGGGACAGACAGTAAAGGCAGCTTTTGGGAATTGTTTAAAAGGAACTGGGCACTGAGGGAACAGCAAAATGCACCATTCAAGGACTGAACTAAAAATGAATTTTGGCAGGAAGACATTAACTGTGAGAAATATAGGATCCAGAGTTTAGTGACAGGCAGTTAGCAAAGATAAAGGAACAGCTAAATCTATATTAAGAACAGGAATATATGACACGCTTGTAATAAAAGGCACCTGAGGTTTTAGTGGCAATAGTGAACTGCAACAAAATCAGGGAATCCTGGGAAAAGGAGGCAACAATTTGTGTTTCTGATCATTAGGATCACCTTAAAACTGGGAAGACCTCCTCTGCAATAAGTAGTAACCTCAGTCCGACATTGTCAACAGTCCAGTACAATGCCATACCCCTGTAGCTGCGGAATTGTTCCCTCTTTATTGTGCTCCGTGTTAAATAGCTATTTGCTGTGAACTTTAGAGGGAGCATTTCTCTCCCCCTTACTCCTGCTTTAAGACTCTCCTCTAAACCTACTCCAAGCTATTTATCACCAGGCTAATATCTGGGTGGTTCTGTTTGATGCTGCTCCTGGGTACAGTGTCCTGTGTAGTTTCACTGTTGAAATGTGATTTATAATTCAGATTTTGCAGAGAGTTTTCCAGTTTTACAGGATTGGGGTCTGGTGACTTGTAATCCTCACAGGAGTGGCCTTGACTGACTGCTCCTCACACCCTGTGTTGTTATAGCAACACTAAAACAACATGATCATTTTGCTTTTGCCACCTCACCAAACATCACTGAGACCAGATTCCCCGGATCCAGAGGAAGAGTTTCTCCTCGGCTCCTGGCCAACATTTATCCCTCAGTCAACACCACAAAAAAACAGATGATCTGGTCCCTTATCTCATTGTTGCTCTTGGGATCTGCTGTACACAGAGGGTCATGCACCGACAGTGCTTAAAGTTCTCAATTGTCTGTAAAGCTCCTTCGGGAATCTGAGATCACGTAGGTGTTTTTTCAGAGGTAACTTCTCTTTAATAAATATCAGATTCTTGTCATTAAATCCGGTTGCCTGCATTAACTTCAGTTTTTTATTCCGTGCCAGACCTGGTTAATAAACACCAATAAACGTCTAGTTTGGGACTTGTAATAAAATTCCCAGTGAATAGTGTTCCGACAGGGATTCAAATCAAACTCATCCCACTGAGAAGCCGGGAAAACCGGCCAGCAGAATCTTGAGGAAACATTAACACGATAAAGACTAAAGCAGTACCGGAGATTGGGAGACTCTAGTGGGGGCCGTGGAACCGGTTTCCAGCTGGACTCTGAGTGTCCCCTGGCACTGTCAGCTCTGCACCAGAAATCAGCGCAGATTTGCATAAGTTGTTTAAATATTGATTTAAATAGAATTAGCGGGCTCAGGCCGAAGTATTTGGACCTGCTAGCCTCTCCCCCCACACCGGCACTGCCCAAGGGGATACTGGGCACTGTTCACCGAATGTCAGGCAGTGCCAAGGAGGTGGAGCCAGGCAGGGGCAGAGCCATGGGGGGAGATCGGTGGGGATGGGGGACGACTGCTACTCTGCACTCGGCAGTGACAGAGAGATGGAGGCCAGCGATGGGGTCTGGCCATTGCACTGGGGGGAGCGATCAGTGGAGGTGAAGGGAGGGGCAGTGATTGGGAGGCTGACAGCGCGGGGCTACTGCGCACGTGTTGATCTCAGCACCGATTTACCAGCACATCCGCTGTGGCCTCTCCAGCCCCACACACTGAATTTCAGCGTAATTCACGGTGAGGCGCTCTGCTCTGCACAGAATGTAGGAGATCCATTTTGAAACTCGCGCTTAAAAACCAATGGGATTTACTCTGGCTTTTACCCAACTTCAACAGTGGGAATATTTTTGGGAGAATCCCAACCTAAATCTTCAAAAACCTTATAGAAATCCATAATCTACATGAGATTAAGTGAGAGAGAGTGAGTGTGAGAGAGCCGGAGAGAGAGAGAGTGTGAGCTAGACAGGGTTAGAGAGACCAAGAGCAAGAGAGAGAGACACAGCCAGGCAAAGCAAGAGCCAGAGTGTGAAGTAGAGAGATAGAAAGAGAGAGAGAGAGAGAACAAGACAAAGAGACAGATGGACAGACGGAAACATAGACAGAGAGAGAGACAGAGACAGAGAGAGAGAGACAGAGACAGAGAGAGGAGACAGAAAGAAAAAGAGGTGGGGAGGGAGGGGGCCAGAGAGAGAGAGAGAGAGTAAGAGCATGAAATAGAGATAGAAATCGAAAGAAAAACAGAATGAGACAAAGAGATAGATGAATAGATGGAGGCATAGCAGACAGATGAAGAGAAACAGAGACCAAGGCAGAAAGAGAGAGAGAGAGAGGCAGAGGGAGGGTAACAGATACTGAGACAGAGAAAGAGAGAGAGGGAGCGCAAGAGAGAGAAAAAGAACAAGGCAAGAGAGCCTGACAGGAAGCAGAGGAGAGGGAGATATAAAGAAAGGGGGAGAGCCAGAGGGAAAGGCAGACAGGGAATGCGAGTAGCAAACAGAGAGCGGCAAACAGAGAATGAGAGAAACCGAGAGAGGCTTTGTATTTTTATTTCTAAATAAAAGCTGCAAAGCCTGAAGCTCAGAATGAATCTTGGTGATACTCCTCATTCACCACCTTGGATCAGTTCCCAATAACAAAACCCCAGTGTTTAGTGAAGGACACTTTTTTTTAAAAATTCCTGAATTCTGATCACTGTGACAGTGAAATATATCAGCAAAGCAAAAGCAACAGCAAATCCCAGCCTTCTAATCAGGCTCCAGGGGGTGTGTCAGTGTCCTGCCGGGGGCAGGGGGAGGTAGATTGGGGTGGTCTGGGTGATGATGAATCAAGGCCCCAGTTTTAGTGTTGGAACTGGTGATCCTGTGGTCAGCATTTCCAGTTTTACTGTTTCCTTTGTTCTCTGCCTCTGGTTCTTCACACAACCCTGGTTTAATTCCTGGAATGATTATTTCAATGGGAATATTAAAAACAGGATGAGGCCATTCAGTCCATCATGTGGCTCATTGAAAAAGCTAGCACAGGCATAATGGGAGAAGTACTCCTCTGTGCAGTACAGCTGATCTCTGTAGTTGCTGTCTGACTGAGTATTTTACAGTTATGAAGGTCTATGGTACAGAAAAGGCCCTTCACACCATCGGGTCTGAGCCAGTGAAAGACAAACCATTCAACTATTCTAATCCCATTTTCCAGTGCCTGGCCTGTGGCTTTGTCTGCCTTGGCAGCACAAGCATACATCTAAATACTCATTAATTTATCAGAATCTCTGCCTCCACCACTCTTTCAGGCAGTGTGTTCCAGAGTCCTACTGCTCTCTGAGTGAAAAAGTTTTCCTCAAATCCCCTCTAAATCTCTTGTTCCTTACGGTAAATCTGTGCTCCCAGTCTCTGATCCCTCCACAAGTGAAATGTTTCTTCCTGTCTGCTCTATCTATGCTCCTCATAGTTTTATACATCTCAGTCATGCCCCTCCTTAGTCTCTGCTCCAGCCCCAGTCTATCCAATCACTTCTCATCATAACTAAAATTCTCCAGCCTAGGCTACATCCTGGTAAATCTCCTCTTCAACCTTTCCAATGCTATCACATCCCTCCTATAATGTGGATTCCAGAACTGCACACAGTTCTAGCTGTGGCCAAACCAATGTTTTATCCAGTTCCAGCATAACCTCCCTGCTCTTAAACTCAGTGGGTGGAATCTTCCCTCCTGTTTGCCATGGGAAGCGTAGCGGGCAGGACATGAACCATGGACTGTGCACAGGTCTGACCTCAGGCGGGATTTTCCAATCTTGGGGCAAATGTGGCTGTAAAATCCCACCCTGTGCCTCAGCTAATAAAGACAAATACACCATATATCTTCTTAACCACTTTATCTACCTGTCCTCCTACCTTAAGGGGCTGGTGTTCATTCACACCAAGGTCTTTCTGATACTTAGTGTCTCCCAGGGTCCTGCCATTCATCATGTATTCCCTTATCTTGTTTGCCCTGCCCAAGTGCATCACTCACACTGATCTCGATTGAATTCCATTTAAGAACATAAGAAATAGGAGCAGGAATAGGGCATCTAGCCCTTCGAGCCTGCCCCGCCATTCAATAAGTGGCTCAGTTCCACATTCCCGCCCTCTCCCCATAACCCTTAATCCCCTCGCCTACCAAAAACCCATCAACCCGCGTCTTAAATATATTTAGTGAGGTAGCCTCCACCGCTTCAACGGGCAGAGAATTCCAGAGATTCACCACCCTTTGAGTGAAGAAGTTCCTCCTCAACTCCGTTCTAAACTGCTCCCCCCCCCCTTATCTTGAGGCTGTGCCCTCTAGTCCTGCTGTCCTTTCTGAGCGGGAAGAATCTCTCTACCTCTACCTTATCCATCCCCTTCATCGTCTTATATGTCTCTGTAAGATCCCCCCTCATCCTTCTAAACTCCAATGAGTACTGACCCAGTCTATTCAGCCACCCTTCATAGTCCAACCACCTCATCTCTGGTATCAGCCTAGTGAACCTCCTCTGCACTCCCTCCAGGGCCAAGATATCCTTGCGCAAGTGCGGCGACCAAAACTGCACACAGTTTCACCAGTGCCCTGTACAGCTGCAGCAAGACCTCCCTACTTTTATATTCAATCCCCCTCGCTATGAAGGCCAGCATCCCATTCGCCTTCCTGACCACCTGCTGCACCTGCAGGCTGGGTTTTTGCGACTCATGCACAAGGACCCCCAGGTCCCTCTGCACCGTAGCATGCTGCAGCTTTTTGCCCTTTAAATAGTAATCCCTCCTACTATTATTCCTGCCAAAGTGGATAACCTCACACTTGCTAACATTATACTCCATCTGCCAGGTCCTCGCCCACTCACAGCCTATCCAGATCCCTCTGCAGACTTTCCACACCCTCCGCACAATTTGCTTTTCCACTCATCTTCGTGTCATCGGCAAATTTCAACACCCTACACTCAGCCCCCTCCTCCAGATCATCTATACATTTGCCACTGACCAGCCATCAGTCCAGACTGTCTATATCCTCCTGTAATCTAAGGCTCCTCACTGTTTACCAATTCACCAATTTTCATTCACAAACTTACTGATCAATTCTCCTACATTCTACATCTTTTATATAAATCACAAACAGCAAGGGCTCCAACCCTGACCCCCACAGGGCCCCACTGGATGTGGAGATGCCAGCGTTGGACTGGCATAAACACAGCCCCTTCGTCAGGTGAGTGGGGAGTTCTGATCACAAACAGGGCATATAAAGACACACACTCAGTTTACAGAATACTGATTAGAATGTGAGTCTTTACAGCTAATCAAGTCTTAAAAGTACAGACAATGTGAGTGGAGATAGCATTAAGCACAGGTTAAAGAGATGTGTATTGTCTCCAGACAGGACAGTAAGTGAGATGTTGCAAGTTCAGGCAAGTCATGGGGGGGTTACAGATAGTGTGACATGAACCCAAGATCCTGGTTGAGGATGTCCTCATGTGCGGAACGTGGCTATCAGTTTCTGTTCAGCGACTCTGCGCTGTCGTGTGTCGTGAAGGCCGCCTTGGAGAACGTTTACCCAAAGATCAGAAGTTCTGTTTGTGATCAGAACTCCCCACTCACCTGATGAAAGGGCAGAGTCCCGAAAGCTGGTGGTGTTTGCTACCAAATAAACCTGTTGGACTTTAACCTGGTGTTGAGAGACTTCTTACTGTGTTTACTCCTGCGGGCACATGCTTCCAGTCCAGTAAACCACCCCTCGACAAATCACCCTCTGCTTCCTGCCACTCAGCCATTTCTGGATCCAATGGGTTATTTGCTATCAGTCTCTCATCTGGGACCTTATCAAAAGTCTTGGTGAATTCTAAGAAAACTACGTCAAATGCATTGCCCTCATCTATACACCTGGCCACCTCTTTGAAAAATTCAATCAGGTTAGTCAGACATGACTCCTGATTAACCCCTGCCTCTCCAAATGCAGATTAATTCTGTTTCTCAGAATCGCTTCCTCTCCAGCACTGAGGTTAGACTGACTGGCCTGTAGTTTCCTGGTTTATCCCTTCCTCCCTTCTTCATGATACCTCACTGACCACAGGAGAAATGCTGGAGGATAGCCAGAGAGGAATTGGAAATTATTGCCACTGTCCCTACTACTTCCTCACTCAGCAACCTACGATATCGTTCACCCATCCTGGAGAGAGAGTCAGAGTCATAGAAACAGGCCCTTCGGCCCAACTGGTCCATACTGACCACGGTACCCTCCCAGCTAATCCCAATTGCCCCCCCTTTAGCCCACCTCCCTCTAATCCTTTCCCATCCACGTAGGCAGTACAGTGGCACAGTGGTTAGCACTGCTGCCTCTCAGCACCAGGGACCCAGGTTCAATTCCCAGCTTGGGTCACTCTGTGCAGAGTCTGCATGTTCTCCCTGTGTCTGTATGGGTTTCTTCCAGTGCTCTGGTTTCCTCCTACAGTCTGAAAGACATGCTGGTTAGGGTGCATTGACCTGAACAGGTGCTGGAGTGTGGCAACTAGGGGATTTTCACAGTAACTTCATTGTAGTGTTAATGTAAGCCTTACTTTTGACTAATAAATAAACTTTTAAAACTTATCCAAATGCTTTTTGAATGTTGCTTTGAACCTGTCCAATCACTTTCTCTGGCAACTCATTCCATACACACAACACCCTCTGTGTGAAGAAGTTGCCCCTCGGGTCCCTTTTAAATCTTTCCCCTCTCACTTTAAACCTCTCGATTTCAATTTCCCTAGCCTGGGGGGAAAAATATGTGTTCATTCTATTTCTGCCCCTCACGATTTTATACACCTCAATAAAGTCACCACTCATTCTCCTACATTCCAAGGAATGAAGCCCCAGCCTGGCCAATCTCTCCCTGTAACTCCAGCCCACGATCCTGGTACCATCCTGGTAAATCTTCTCTGCACTCTTCAGTTTATCAATATCTTTCCTAAAACAGGGTGACCAAAGCCGTACACAGTACACCAAGTGTGGATTTATCTACTTTTAAACCTGTCAAACCACACAGAAGCTCCTATCTGTTAATTTCTTTGATCACATCACAGTCCCTTTCTGTGATTTCTACACTCATATTGTCTCTCACTGGTGAACGCTGGCATAAAATATTCACTTAGAATTCTCCTATGTCCTCATGTTCCACACGAATTACCACCATGGTAATAGGCCCTACTCTTTCCCCAGTTATCCTTTCACTCAATGTCTTTGTTAAACAATTCAGGATTTTCCTTCATTCTACACACTTGCATCCTCTCCTGTCCCCTTTTTGCTCCCCTAGTTTCCTTTTTAAGTTCTCTCTTGCACATTCTGGTTTGTGGGTTTTAAACTAAAAGGAAAATAATGTGGTTTGCATGTGTAGATTCAATCTAACAATGACAGATTTATTGAAGGAGCTGTTGCCTGTACAGCAGGCAAACCTGAAACTGAAACTAAAATAACAACCTGTGCAACACCCTGACAATATCACCATCAAATCATGTGATAAGCTCTTGAAGCAATCTGCAACCACTTAAATATATAACGTCCCTTCCTCTTTACTTCTGTAGTCATGAGAACATATACAATGTTATACATGGGATCAGTAACACTCTAGACACAGTTCTATGCACCATTATTCATTATACACAGTCAAAAACTCAATCAGAAGAATGTCTATTCCTCTTTAGTTATACACAATGTTCTCGAATTCGGTTGACCTTGACCCTGTGTGTATCATTTGGAACTTTAATAGACACTGCTTCACTTGGAACTGATTCTGCATCATTCTCATGTGACATAGTAACAAAAAACAGAATCATCAGCAACTCGGATTTAACCAAGTCTTCTGCAGTAATATATTCACAACACCAGGGACTAAAGATGTTGGTACTTCCAGAGATGATTCAGAGAAATCATTTCAAGATGACAACAGTTGGTTAACATGGTGTCACCAAACTAGTTCATTCTTGGTTTGAAATTGGAGCTGTTTTTGCTAAACTATTGCTGGTACGCATTTCTCACTCATGACATAATCACTCGCTAACACTCGATTTCCTTGTTGAAAGGAGCGTTACTTTGCCCTCACTTCCCATCTAGCAACTTGAGATTGTTGTTGACGCTCTCTCTCTCTGATGTTTCTGGAAGTAATGACAAATCAAACTGAGTTCTCAACTTTACCTTTTAGAGCAGTTATGTAGGCGGGCTTTGGGTAATTCCCTGAGTTGTGTTTCTATAAGATGCCAAAAAAAAACTAATCATGATATGATAATGAACCTTGTTCTCTTGAAGCTTTTCTGGTTGACTATTAGTCCTTAATTTGAGTTTCACTTGAACTCCCTTTATTAGGCTAGTGTCTCTTCGAATACATAATAACTCCGCAGAGGCAAAAGTCCCTTCACCAAATTACTTTATTTACACCGTACATCTGTACATAGCCAGCTCTCCAATTGCTCCCTGCTGAATGCAGGCTGGGAATCCGACACACTTGCTTTAAATCGGGAGCATGAGGCTCTCTGATTTAACCATCAATTAGGACTCACCAGATAGCTCTTTTGCATACCAAACAAGTAAACAAACTCGAGTTAACTTAGGGACAAAAGGGGCAGATCCCCAAAAGGGAGGGACAGCCCGAACAAAAACCAAAGTCAAAAGGAAACTTAAAACATTAAATCAAAATGTGATTGTTGGGGTCTATAACGCACCCCAGCCCCTGCGGTGTCCAGTGGGCGGGGAAGGCATCAACCGTGCCCGTGGACACTGGAAGCTCCCTCTCCAGGGACACCTGGTCGCAAACGTAGCCACGGTAGAGGGGCAGACAGTCAGAATGATCGTCCCCCCTCGATCACCCGCTGCCTGGACCTGTTAATGGCAGGTCTCGCCAGGCCCAGGAGCAGGTTCACGAGGAGATCGGCATCTCGACCCGCCCCTCTCTGCACCAGGTGACCATAGTTCATAAACATGGGACTGAAGTGCAAACAAAACATCAGTTTAAAGAAACCAAAAAGGGTGCGCAATCTATAATATAAAATGTAGACATGGTCCACGGACTCCACAAGGCCACAGAAAGGGCAGTCTCGGGAGCCCGTGTACCGGAAAAACCTACGGTTGTATGGCACCGGTGCGTGCAGCAGCCTCCACCCCAGGTCCCCAAGACAATTGGGGGAAATCCCTCTGTAAAGGGACCTCCGCCACTCAGCACAAGGCCCACCAAGGTGTATCCGGGCGACAGGCGAGGACGCAGTAGTGGAAGGTGTGCAGCAGCAGCTCGTACAGGGAAAGTCCGCGTATTGGGAAAAAGCACGGAGGACATTTCCGCGAGATGGTACATGCAGTGGGGCATCTGACCCAGGGGCGGGGTGGTCCAGACTTTGGGCCAATGTGAAATTCCATCCGAGCAGGGGAACGCTCCGATGGGATCCCACCGCACACCTGCACCGCCTCAAGCCCTCGTGCATACTCAGGGCCGAGCACGACCGTCCTAAGGTCTTGGATGGCTTTGGCTGTGCGCCAGACAGCCACCCCCGCTCAGCCAGCATGGGGGGGCTCATCCAGCCCGCTCCTTCGCCATCCAGCACGTCCCTGATCTTGGTCACCCCGGCGCCCACGGTCCTCCACTCCGTCAGCCACCTGAAGTCGAGAGGCTGGAGGTGCAGATTCCTGAGCAGTGGCTCTCACGCGATAGCCGCTACTCCTGACAGGGGAAAGCTGTGTGGCGAGGTGACCGCGTTCCAGACCATGAGGAGGTCCTGGTAAAAGACGGGCAACTCTCACAATGAGGTGGGAACGTGTCCCAGACATACATGTGGCACCGGAAGGAGTACATGTGCCTGAGGGTGGGATCATGAAGGCTAAGCCACCTCAGATCTGACCTCCCCCAGTAGATGGAGATGGGAGAGGAAGAAGGGCAGGCAGTGGCCTCAAGGGGTCCACCACCAAGAATGTCCTGCCCACCGTGAGGCCCTTTTCCAGAGCAAGATGGACCACCCGCTCGGCCTTCAGGAAGAATTCCCGTACATCTTGGAGGCTGCTACAATGATTGAGGGGCCAACAATCCCAGCCATTGCCTGACTGCACACCTCGATGGTCATGGGGGTGGGCGTAGCACTTCACCCCAAGTTGTTGAATAATTAAATGAAAAGGTGGCAGGGCCTTAGTCCCTGCCACACCCCATAGGTGGGCCTGGAAGGCCCTGCTACCAGCAACGGTGTCACTGTTGCCATGTTTATAGTAACAGGTGCTACACCCACCCCGAAACTGCCCAGATGTTTGGCAGGGCATATTTGTCACGAGTTATCCATGGGGTGGAGGGTACAGGGACGGATGGGTGAGGGGCCTCTCTGGCCTTTATGTGGGGTAAATACAGTAAAGTCTGACAACACCAGGTTTCAGTCCAACCGATTTATTTGATAGTAAACTCACAAGCTTGCGAGGTTTCCCTCTTCGTCAGGTGAATGGAGAGTTCTGGCCTCAGACAGAGCATATAAAGCACAGACAGTTTACAGATTACTGATTAGAATGTGAATCTTTAGGACTTGAACAGCAGGTTAGGTGTAAAGTGGCTGACAATGTGAGTGGAAAGAGCACTGATCACAGGTTAAAGAGATGGGTATTGTCTCCAGACAGTACAGTAAGTGAGGTTTTGCAAACCCAGGCAAGTCACGGGGGTTACAGATAGTGCAACATGAACCCAAGATCCCTGTTGAGGCCGTCCTCATGTGTGCGGAACTTGGCTATCAGTCTCTGTTCAGCGACTCTGCGCTGTCGTGTGTCGTGAAGGCCGCCTTGGAGAATGCTTACCCGAAGGTCAGAGGCTGAATGCCCGTGACCACTGAAGTGTTCGCCAACAGGAAGGGAACAGTCTTGCCTGGTGATTGTCGAGCGATGTTCATTCATCCGTTGTCGTAGCGTCTGCATGGTCTCCCCAATGTACCATGCTTCGGGACATCCTTTCTTGCAACGTATCAGGTAGACAATGTTGGCCGAGTTGCAAGAGTATTTACCGTGTACCTGGTGGATGGTATTCTCACGTGTGATGATGGTATCCATGTCGATGATCCGGCATGGCACTTCTTCACTGCACAGAATCTTCAACCGATGCTATACACTAGATACATCGATGACATTTTCTTCCTTTGGCCTCATGGTGAACAATCACTGAAACAGCTATATGATATCAAAAATTCCACCCCACCATCAGACTCACCATGGACTATTCCCCAGAATCAGTTGCATTCTTGGACACACGCATCTCCATTAAGGACAGTCACCTCAGCACCTCACTGTACTGCAAGCCCACAATCTCACAATGCTCCACTTCTCCAGTTTCCACCCTAAACATGTTAAAGAAACCATTCCCTATGGACAAGCCCTCCGTATACACAGGATTTGCTCAGATGAGGAGGATCGTGACAGACACCTCCAGACGCCGAAAGATGCCCTCATAAGAGCAGGATATGGCGCTCGACTCATAGATCGACAGTTCCGATGCGCCACAGCGAAAAACCGCACCGATCTCCTCAGAAGACAAACACGGGACACAGTGGACAGAGTACCCTTCATCGTCCAGTACTTCCCCGGAGTGGAGAAGCTACCACATCCTCCGGAGTCTTCAACATGTCATTGATGAAGACGAACATCTCGCCAGGGCCATCCCCACACCCCCACTTCTTGCCTTCAGACAACTGCACAACCTCAAACAGACCATTGGGTAGTTTGCAGCAAACAGCCTTCAGGAGAACAGTGACCACAACACCACACAACCCTGCCACAAGGTTCTATGTCTGCAAGACATAGAACATAACAGCGCAGAACAGGCCCTTCAGCCCACGATGTTGTGCCGACCAGTTAAAAAGCAATGACCCTCTAACCTAAACCAAACCCTTTCCATCCATAAACCTATCCACTGATCTCTTAAACGCCCCCAAACTAGGCGCATCTACAACTGCAGCAGGCAGGGCATTCCAATCCCTCACCACCCTCTGGGTAAAGAACCTACCCCTGACATCCGTCCTATAACTACCCCCCCCTTAATTTAAAGCTATGCCCCCTCGTGCTAGCTTTCTCCATCCGAGGAAAAAGGCTATCACTGTCCACCCTATCTAAACCTCTAATCATCTTATATGTTTCAATAAGGTCCCCTCGTAGCCGCCTTCTTTCTAACGAAAACAACCTCAAATCCCTCAGTCTCTCCTCATAGGACCTCCCCTCCATACCAGGCAACATCCTGGTAAACCTCCTCTGCACCCTCTCCAAAGCCTCCACATCCTTCCTATAATGTGGGGACCAGAACTGCACACAATACTCCAAGTGCGGCCGCACCAGAGTCTTGTACAGTTGCAACATGACGCTGCGGCTCCTAAATTCAATCCCCCTACCAATAAACGCCAAGACACCGTATGCCTTCCTAACAACCCTATCTACTTGATGCCCAACTTTCAGGGATCTATGTACACATACACCTAGATCCCTCTGTTCATCCACACTATTCAGAGTCCTACTGTTAGCCCTATGCTATACACATCTGTTATTCCTGCCAAAGTGAATTACCTCACACTTTTCCGCATTAAACTCCATCCGCCACCTCTCGGCCCAGCTCTGCAACTTGTCCAACATGCCGGATCATCGACATGGATACCATCATCACACGTGAGAATACCATCCACCAGGTACACGGTAAATACTCTTGCAACTCGGCCAACATTTGTCTACCTGATATGTTGCAAGAAAGGATGTCCTGAAGCATGGTACATTGGGGAGACCATGCAGACGCTACGACAATGGATGAATGAACATTGCTCGACAATCACCAGGCAAGACTGTTCCCTTCCTGTTGGCGAACACTTCGGTGGTCACGGGCATTCAGCCTCTGACCTTCAGGTAAGCATTCTCCAAGGCAGCCTTCCCGACACACGACAGCGCAGGGTCGCTGAACAGAGACTGATAGCCAAGTTCCACACACGAGGACGGTCTCAACAGGGATCTTGGGTTCATGTCGCACTATCTGTAACCCCCGTGACTTGCCTGGGTTTGCAAAACCTCACTTACTGTACTGTCTGGAGACAATACACATCTCTTTAACCTGTGATCAGTGCTCCTTCCACACACATCGTCAGTGACTTCAGGACTTGAATAGCAGGTTAGGTGTAAAGATTTGCATTCTAATCAGTAATCTGTAAACTGTCTGTGCTTTATATGCTCTGTCTGAGGCCAGAACTCTCCATTCACCTGACGAAGAGGGAAACCTCGAAAGCTTGTGAGTTTACTATCAAATAAATGGGTTGGACTGAAACCTGGTGTCGTCAGACTTTTTTTTACTGTGTTTACCCCAGTCCAACGCCAGCACATCCACATCATGACTTTATGTGGGGCACAGAGAAGGGGGTAGAGAGGGGAGTATACATATGGTGGATTGGTGGGGAGTCTCTGCCCAAGGATTGGGGCACAGAGAGTGAATGAGGGAGGATGGGGTGGGTGGGGGTCCAGGTACTCTCTCTCTGGAAGTCAGAGATGGGGGATGGAGGAGCAGGGAGGGAGGACAGGGCACTAAGGAGGGCTAGTGTCCCAGTCAGGAGGAAGGGGGGGGGGGGGGGGCGGTGTGCTGGTGTTGGGGGCAGTAGCAGCAGGTGGGTGGAGCTCTCTTCGGTAATCCAGTGGTATCTTCACCCCCTACCCCTGTAGATGGTGAAAAAAAAACAAGTTCTTTAATCTTTCTCCCCCATCCCTTTTCAGGCACAGGCTCCCGACAATGGGGGCACCAGCCCAACAACTCAGTCCTTAGATGTTCTGGGTCTCGCTGTGCTCAGCATTGTCTTCGCTCCTGCAGATGGGCGCACTCGTTCTTTTCCTCTCTCCCTCTCCTCGGAAGGGAGATGTTCCAGTGGCTGGTGGGGGCGATGGCTCTTCCTCCCTCCTTGTTCTGCCTTTCTCCTCTCTCCTTCCAATGGCAAGAACCTCTCTGCCAGCTCCTTCCTCATGATAGAGCTGCACACAGCCAGTTCTCCAGTTGCTCCCTGCTGAATGCAGGCTGGTAGTCTGACACACCTGCTTTAAATAGAGAGCATGAGGCTCTCTGATTTAACCAATTAGGATTCATCAAGCATCTCTTTTGAATACATAACTCTGGTAATCAAAAGTTGGTAATCTCCTGAGGGATTATTGGAGAAATGACACCTTGAAGGTGACAAAGAGACAAATGAAATTTCAGTAAAATTGAAAAGGTAAACTTCCCCACTTTTAATTGAACATTCCCACTTTCAATCAGTAGCAAAGCAAAAATTCAGCTGAGTATACAAACTTAATGGGTGAAGCTTTTAAAAATTACATAAGACATGTATATGAAATATATTACATTTGAATATTTCCATTCATTTATTTGGCTAAGCAATACTAGTTGTTTGGCTGAGATTGAAATGGCCAAATAGCTCACCTCTCAGTGTGAATGATGCAAGGTTGGTACTTATTCTTCATTACTAGTTGTCCTCAGGTGAACTTCCTGCATGATCCATTGCAGAGTTTGTGGTAATGGTGCTGCCACAATGGAGTGGAGTAGGTCAGAGAATTTTGTTGCAACAACAATGGTAGGGTTTAGGGTCAGGCCTTGTAGATGAGGAATATTCTCAGACTGAATCCCAGAATATCATGGCTTGATTCCTACATCAGGTGATGACCAGTAAATTCTCCAGCCTCCCACTACCTGTACTTGGGCTCTCCCTCTGGATTATTATCCTGTTATGTGTAGCACTTTTCTCAATCAACTGGCCATCCACACTCTGCTAACACCCAAGGAAATGCATCTCACAAAAGGCTTTCTCTGGTGAACTGGAATCTTGTCCAAAGTCCTTTTAAATTCTAGTTTACTCACACAGCCCTCTCTAATAAGGTACGGGGAGGGAGTTTGGGAGGAGGTTGGGTGGTAAAGAAGGTTAAGAAGCTCCTTGAAATTTTATTGAATACATGAGATAATACATTCAATATCAGTACATTTCTCCAATATACAGAACTGGTATAAATACAAACAAGCTCATTGTGCCAATCCCAGCAAGGAGAGATTAGGAAGACAAAAAACAACCTAGCCTGCTGGACACTATTTACACACATCCTCCTTTTACTTACATCTCAGATAGAAGCCAGCATTATTTACAGAAAATACAATACTTTAATATTACCCTTCATGTCAGATGATCCTGATGCTCATTTTCAGATTAATTGCACACAATTTCTCACTAACACCGAACCTGACCTCAGAATTAAAATAGAAAGATTCAATCCCAGAAGGCCCAACCCTCAAAAGCTGCCCAGGATGAGATACTATTAGAAAATGCACGAGAGTTTGGGAATTCCTGCTGACAGTCAGCGGAATTATTCACCAAACCAAAGTGCATTTGCCCCATTATCTCTTTCAGGACTCCTGTTTATGGTGAATGCTCCCTAGGAACTTGCCAGAAATTCAAAGTATGAATAATATGAGTCAAGTGTGTTGTCCAGTTATACTGGAGTAAGATCATCCGTGTAAAGCAAGGCGAGTGAAGAAGGTTTTTAGTTAAAGGAAATTTAGCTGCTCTGTCTTTTGAGCAGACAATCCCAAAGCCTAGTGTCAATGTTGTGTGGATGCAGTGGGATGTTGTTACATTCCCACTCTGGATACTTGCCCATTGAGCTGTTGCCAGATGCCAACCAATGACTCAAGCTACCTACTGAAAACATGGGGCAGGATTTTACAACCTTGGTCATCCTGAAACCGTAAAATCCCACCTGAGGTTAGTGGACATTTCCATTGTCCGACCCTCACCTGCTCTGATTCCATAGTGGGCGGGATAGTAAAATTCCAGCCCATGGCTTCAGTAATGACTTACTTTGGTGTCTCAGTTTTGCATGTTGCTGATATGAAACCTAGTGCTGGCAGAGCACTTCCTGACATCCCAGCTTTGCAGGAGAGTTGGTACCAGTTCGCTAGTCACATAGGCGAGATTTGATTACTTGTGGATAAAAGACTCTCAAAGTTTCATTCCTCACCCCCCCCTCACTAATCTTACCAGCTGTATAAAGACAATGTTTCTTAATTCAGGGTCCCCTTATGTTTTAATAAACAGATGTCAATTCTGTACAATCCCTGATCAGGACAGAAGCACACAATATGCTTGGTGCAAGTTCTAAGCTAAAATGTCAGTGTTGGGAACTGGAGACAAAAACAAATGAAACAAGTTTATTATTGGAGGGTGAAGTTTAAAGCTTTGTGTGTAGAATCTCCATATTCTTCCTCTTAGAGCAACAGACACGTCTCATTAAACCCCAAATCCAGTCCTGACTTTGTACTGCAGAATGATTCACTGGTGCCCTCTGGTGTCTCAGTGTGAAATGGTCATCTTTCACATGGACATCTTGGCAGAGGGAATCACAGTTGAGCCTACCCTGTGGTGTTCACATGCATGAAGTGCATGGGTCCACGTCTCAACATGATAGAGGCCAACTGTTTTACTATTTCCTTAGGCAGCAAGAGCAGCTAACTCTGCATGGACTGGGGGCTGACCTGTAAGGAGAGCTCATGGCCTGTTGATGACCACGAGCTAATAATGGACAGGAGGTGTACAAAGTTACAAGATAATAAAAAGCCACCACCATCCAAGCCAATTACAGACCACCCCATCCCCTTACCAATAATCAAAAGCAATGTACACAATAATTTTCCTTAAATATTTAGTGTAGCAAACAGGGGGGGTTTAGTTTGTGCAATGTATTCCTAACAGTAAACAATTCAGCACATTAGAATTTTGCTATAAACTTGGAACACAACATGTCAGTGATAAGCAAGATTTGATTCCAGGCTTGTGCTGAATTAACTGATTTCTGTTGGGTTGCTGGGTGGCCAAGTAACTTTAGTGATATTGGGTTTTTTGGATTCTGCCTACCTCAAAGTAATAGCTCAGCACTCCAATCCCAGCCGCACACAAGTGAGATATCAGAGGGAGAAAATGTAACTCAAAACCTCCTGAAAGCAGTAATGTGTAAGCAAGATTTCAGTTTAATCTTTTACTTACCTGAGTGAGCTCCATAGTGGGGAAGCAGTGGTATTGTCACTGGGCTAGTGGGCAATGGTCTAGGGACCAGGGTTCAAATTCAGCCACTGCAGGTAATAAAACTTGAATTCAATAAAAATCTGGAATTAAATCTAATTGTTGAAAAAACCCATCTGGAAGGAAACTTGTCATCCTTACCTGATCTGGTCTACACGTGGCTCACTGGTTCAACTTCTTTGGGGTTACATTTTTAAGAAATTAAATATAGTGTCACTTTGTTTTCGTTTCAAATTCTAAGGGATAACGGTAGATAAACATTCTTTTAAATAAGGCGTGCACAAAACACAAAAAAAATGCGGGAAGCAAATGAAGTAGGTTCTTGAAATGACAGCATTGAGATGGTAATAGCCAAATAACATCTCCAAAGAAAACATTCAAACTTTGTAGGAGAGGAGTTTTTCAGAGCAGAAAGTCTAGGAACTGGTCAGACTGAACCTGGAAGATAAATGCAGCTGTGGACTTGGGCTTTTCTGAGAGAGGATCTCATTGTTCTGTCACTTGGGCACATTACTCGGTGCAGTGGGATTTACAAGACTCGTTCTGCATTAAACATCTCAAGAGGCAACTTCTGAAAGATTGTGCAGTAAATTGATTTCTCACCTGCTGTGTATTTCCAGCAGTCATTATTTGGTTACAAAAGAATGCAGAAAATCCCAGAATTTAAAAACCAAAACTTTAAATTGCTCAAATTATCATGTGAGATTTATGAGCAAGAATTACATTGGATTCCATTGTTGGAGAGATAAACAGCCTTCTTTGTACAATCAGGAACTGAGGGAAAGTGCAAGTTGAGTCATACTATCCAATCAATTTAAATAACTGAAGTTGAGTCCAATAGGAATAATTTCAAACACAATTTGCAGAACAGAATGAAAGTGTCACTCAGTTATCTCTTAGTTGACTGAAAACCAACAGGTACATACCTCTTTGAAGTTTCAGTCTATTTGGCTTAAATTCTGTTAAAATAGGACTAGATTATTGCATTTTGAAAGAACAGAACTACTTTCACTGTGGAAATAAGATATAATAAAAGGTTAACAAATGTCGTGACTGTGGCCCACAGAAATTATTTTGAAATTATTCACATTCCCATCAATATAAAATCAGTGTTCTGCCGTGGAAATAGATCAGCATCACATCTTTGATCTCGCACCTACCAACATTAAGATTCAAACAATATTCAATTGCAACATTACTCTCCCAGGTATCACGGTTTGAACTGTGCGTGTAGAAGTTGCACTTCTGAGAACAGTCAACTAAAAGCAAGGATTTTAAAAAATATTTTGTACTGCAAAATGGTTTGCCTTTAACTGATTAAATACTGTTTGAAAATGAAACTGAAAGTGCAGTGATCCCAAATGCTGGGTATTATAAACTCACTGTAGGTCTCACATGTAAGAGTATATCTACCATCATCTGCTCCATCATGCACAGTGTGCTGCTTCTACACACAGATGGAACAGTAGATTTTGGTGCATGAGATGTGTAGTTAAAAAAATCCTAGCTATGCACAAAATAAAAGTTACTGCATATATCTGTCCTGTAAGCACAGTCAATAACGAGTGGAATCTTTCCTTACAGCAGCCTCATTTATGTCCTTCCCACCCCTTCAATACAAAAACCTGCAAAATCTAGGAATCTGAAATTAAAACAGAAATCACCTGGAAGCAGTCAGCACTGAGTATTTCCAGCATTTGCTATTTCCATCAAATATATTGCTCAGCTCACTGCCTTCTTCACTCACTCACTGCAGAAGGTTAATAATGTACTGTACCAAAGTCTGCTTCTTGGTATCTGAATTGCATAGAAATGAATCACCATTCTGAAATCAATAAAGTGGGAAGTCCAGATGATTGGAGCTTCTGGTTAACTGTTGGAAAGCTGCACTTGTGTGTGAAAAATTCATCAAACCTGGATACAGGTTGACGTGAATCAAGGAGTGACTGCTAAGCATGCACATAGAGATTGCTGGAGACTAACTAGTTAAGATATTTGTGGCTTCCCCAACCACGGTCCTTCCTCTCTGATCAAGGTCATTAGTAAGCTGACCACTCAGATCACTGATACTGTTTGGGTTTGCCTTAAAGGGTTACCAGGATCAGACTCATTAGAGTTGCACAGCCAGGTGTCCTTCTCCAGTTGCATCACCTACTCTGCAAGGCTGTGTCTTCAATCAGCGATTTCATCAATACAGGTGTTTGACTGGAGGCTTGCGCCCGTTTAACTGCTTGGGTACTAAGGGGAGAAAGAAATCTAATCATGGCATTTAAATTATTTTCAAAAGAAACCTTTATTTTTTTAAAAAACACCCCATTAAGCACTAAAATAAGCACTGAACTTGTGCAGGAAGATGTGTGTTAATTCAAAAAGTGTCACAAAACACAAGGGACACTAAAAGATGTGGGAGAATATCGATGTTTTGGCCCTGTATATCACAAATTCTTGTGTTTTAATGGTATCGATCACTGTTCACGAAAGTTTCTGACATTTGCTTTGTTTGATCTTTGATTGGAAAGTGTTAACATTGAATGATTTCTAGTGTGGTTCATTCCTCAAATGAAAATGTTTTGTGAACAGAGATATGGTTTTAAAAATAACCATTATTTCTTCAAATGGAAGTGACCAAATGATTGAGGTACAAAAATAAAACCTGTAAAAATATTTTCAATGCTTCGTGATTACTGTGCAAAAAAAAACAATTCTGCATGGTGCATGGAAGGCTTCGAATCAAACTCGGGCACTTTCAGGATAATTTTATTTCAAATCACAGCCTAGGTCAGTGGTTTCCATGGAGAAGGTCCGGAGATACAAATTGTTCCTGTCAGTAGTAGAGGGTAGAGGAAAGCCTCACTACGTTCAGGGAAGAATTACAGTGAGGGAAGCTTCCAGGTGCAATACGTTAAATTTCATGCAGAACCCGTACAAGATGCCAATTCATGGGGAAAAAAAAACAGCAAATTCATCTTTTGTTACAAAGAAAGAAATTGCAACCAGATGGCACATGGATTTGACCCCACTTGGCTGCTTGGAACATATAAAGATTGGGGATGTTGTACTTGGTGCTGTAGGGAAAAGCAGACAAATAAAAATCACAGCTATGCCACTGTTGAAACTGGGTTGGGCAAGTGGAGTTTAATCTCAGGCAAGGATTGGAGGCTCAAAGCTCCACAGTTGGGAGGACACTGTTAAAAAAACTTTTACCATTGGTGCCTTTTGTGGACTTAACCCCCTCATTCCTCCCCTTTCCTCAAGTTGACAAGTACTTCTACATTCCTTCTAGTTTTCTTCGAACAGTACAGTGTCCAATCAATGTCATTTCAACATGAATATTCACAGCTTGCATGGCACCAGGAAGACTGAAAATCAAAATGTTGTTGGCTGCTTGCATTAGGCAATGTGCTAATGTTGGGGATTGCAAGGAACTGATAACTGCACTAAGTATACCCTTGTGTTCATACAGGGTGATTCCAGGACAAGCGTCTTCTGGTGAAAAATCATGTGGCTTGGTATTAACATCACAACCAAACGTGGCCTGGTGTCTTAACAATGAAAATCACTGACCAAGGTTGATGAATGAAAACGATAACTCCCCTCTTCCAAGCTCCAGTCCCATTCCTTTTCATTTTAATGCTAACAATGACTAACTGTAAGGGCAGTTTTGTGCTGTGGAATCACTTCCACCAGTAAGTGGATTGAGACTGCCCCAAACTCACTTGTCCTCTACAACTGTCTATCTGTGTAGGATTCAGTGCAAGGTCTGGGAGCTAAAGAGTACAGCAGTATTGCACAGCTTGCCGCACAGCTGATCAAAGATACACTACATAATACAGATTTCAAGTATTGTACAGAAATTCGGTTATGTTCAGTAAGGCTGTCTTGCAGTTCAGTATAAAATGGTTTTATATATTTCTCAAAAATCAACTTTACGTCCTTAATACACATTTACACAGAACCAGCTGGGATATACTGCTTTCCAGAGCTCTGGATACCAGTCGGTGCTTCACATCACATTCTCCTGCAGCCAAGTGCCTGACTAAGTAGTAAAATAGCTTATAAATACTCTCGGCATGGATCTCAGTGCATCTATGGGTTTAGGGATTTCGGTCCCACTTCCTGGAACAATGAGGTGTAAAATTCTGGCTCCAGGAGCTTGTTGCGGTATTTATGGACAATATCCACTATCTTCTGCTTTCTCCTTACATGGGGAGGGTTGTAGGAGTCACTTTCCAGTCTCTTCCTTCGACAGATGTTTATAATTGTCTGTCGGACCAAAAACCCTGAAATCAAAAGCACACACACGTTAACCAGGTTACCACACAGTTATAGTTTTATTGGAGGTGGTAACACTCTCCCTTCCATTGTAATTATTCACTCTTCTTTCTCCAAATGGCTGTCCTCTCACTGGGCACGATTCACAGCAGACACCAGAGCAACTCAAGAACACGCAAAATGTAAAAAAAAAACGGCCATTTAATCCCACCATACTTGCTGCTTCTGAACTCTGGGACTAGATATTCCAGTCAGAAATCTCCTTGCTCTGCATCCTGATCAAACACAGCACTTGTGAATCAGACAGGTAAGCTCGTACAGTGGCACTGTTCCTGAATAAGAACATAAGAACATAAGAAATAGGAGCAGGAGTAGGCCATCTAGCCCTTCGAGCCTGCCCCGCCATTCAATAAGATCATGGCTGATCTGTCGTGGCTCAGTTCCACTTTCCCGCCCTCTCCCCATAACCCTTAATCCCCTCTCTTATCAAGAACCCATCAACCCGCTTCTTAAAAATATTTAGCGAGGCAGCCTCCACCACTTCAACGGGCAGAGAATTCCAGAGATTCACCACCCTTTGAGTGAAGAAGTTCCTCCTCAACTCCGTTCTAAACTGCGTCCCCTTTATCTTGAGGCTGTGCCCCCTAGTCCTACTGTCTTTTTTGAGTGGGAAGAGTCTCTCCACCTCTATCCTATCCATCCCATTCATCATCTTATACATCTCAATGAGATCTCCCCTCATTCTTCTAAACTCTAACGAGTACAAGCCTAGTCTATTCAGCCTCTCCTCATAGCTCAACCCCCTCAACTCCGGTATCAGCCTAGTAAACCTCCTCTGCACTCCCTCCAAGGCCAAAATATCCTTGTGCAGGTGCGGCGCCCAAAACTGCACACAGTACTCCAGCTGCGGCCTCACCAATGCCCTATACAGCTGCAGCAAGACCTCCCTACTTTTATATTCAATCCCCCTCGCTATGAAGGCCAGCATCCCATTCGCCTTCCTGACCACCTGCTGCACCTGCAAGCTGGGTTTTTGCGACTCATGCCCTTGCTTTTGTTTCATAACCTGGAGAACAGAAGGTCAAATCTCACTGCAACAGTTTAAAAGTTTGATATTTAATATTTTAAAAAAATTTACCACAAAGTTAGATTTAAAAAACAAAATCTAATTTGTTCACTAATATCCTTTGAAGGAGGAAGCCTCCCATTATTACCCTCTCGGAGTCCATTTGTGACTCCAGTCCCAAACTGAACACCAATTATTTGAAGATTGATAGTGAATGCCGGCCTGGACAATGACACATCAGGGAATGACAGGTTAGGGAATGAAGGATCCATCCCATTTTTCCATATCAAAGCAGTGGCTTTTTAAGTTACTTTTTAAATTCAGAATGATTTACTTTTTTTCTGGTAGCCTGCTCCATGCTCGTTGTGAAGTGCCTTGGGAGGGTGTGGGGGAGAATTCATTTGAAACTGATTTTGCTCAACACCAACGTTACTAACCATCGCTTCATTACAACATCCAGCTGTCTCATGAGTTCCAACCTCACCCATTCTTCCCAGATGCCAAGTGCAGCTGCTGTTCACCATCTGTGCAAAGCAATAGAGTTGGGCATCTATGCCAAACCCAGCATTTCCAATCAGCAGTCCCTGAACCTCTTGCTGCTCTGGGCTGATTTCTCTTTGTAAGTCTGCAGTTCAATAGGAAGGACTTCCTTCACACCATGAATCAGCCCTAATGCCCTGCCCTGCACAGCACGGACAAACCCCAAACATGTGCAGGTCAGGTGGACTGACTATGCTAAATTGCCCTTTAGTGTCGGGGGAATAGCTAGGGTAAATGCATGGGGTTGTGGGGGTAGGGTCTGGACGGGGTTGTGGTTCATGCAGACTCGATTGGGTTGAATGGCCTCTTTCTGCACTGTATGATTCTATGGCTCAATAGCCAACCCACTCCCTTTCCACCACTTCATGACGTGGACTAACCGGATGGTTATCCCTCTGTTAAAGGGTTTATTAACATTTACACTCCACTGTGAGTGAGCTATGCTTGAGAGGACAGGTCTGTTACATTAATAAACCTGTACTCAAATGTACCTTGCGCCTCAAAAAAAAACACCTGAACTGGGTTCCATTTAAAGCTCTTGCTTTTAAATTTAACACCACAAAAATTAGCTGAAGTTTAGAACTATTGAACCAGAGTAAATCCTCCCCCCACCACACCCCTTTTGGTTGGTAATTTAGTTAACCACCACAAATTTCTATTTGATTTTAATGGCATGTTAAGAATTGGTCATTTTCACATGAAAAGCATCTCCCTTTTTGTTAAAAGTTCTCAATGAACAAGCAGCTGATGAAATGAGAGCACTGTTGGCAAGGTCAACATTTGTTGCCCATTTCCAATTGCCCTCGAGAAGGTAGTGTGAACTACCTTCTTGAACCGCTGCAGTTTATGTGGTGCAAGTATACCCATATAGTGCTGTTAGGGAGAGAGTTTTAGGATTTTGATCAAGTGACAGTGAGGGAAAGGCGATATAATTCCAAGTTGTGAGACTTGGAGTTCAGGTTCTGCTGTCCTCGTCCTTCTAGGTTGTTGAAGCTGCAAGGTTGGAAGGTGCTGTCGAAGGAATGTGGTGAGTACATCTTGTAGTTGGCACATCAGTGATGGCGGGAGTGAATGGGGTGCAATCAAGCAGGCTGCTTTGTCCTGGGTGGTGTGATGACAGTAGTGCAATTGGTTCTTTATGTTTAAGGGGAATGCTTAAAAATTTAGCTCAATTCTATAGGCAGTTGGTGTATCTGGAGGAATGCATCACAGATGCTGGGAGAGCAGGATACTTACTCATTTTAGGCCTGTAAGTGATTAAGTAGAGTTAATGGCCTTTTATTTACTCAAGTTCCCATGGGATTTCTGATTAGTGTGATTGACAGTCATGTGGTTTTGTGCAGTCCTGGGTCTGCAGCAGAGAGAGAGGTTTTTGCAGTTTAGAATTGCAGTTCCAGCTGGGAATTGTTTGAAGGCAGAGGTTTCCGCAAGCTGCTTTGAAACTCTTATTCTTTGAAAGCTTTAAGACTACTTGCTACGTTGAATGTAGGCAAAGTTTTACAGTTTGTTTATTAGTGTCACAAAGTAGGCTTACATTAACACAGTTACTGAAAATCCAGGTATATTTATGATTGCTAACTGTATTTAAAGTGGCATTTTAAGTCTGTGAATGTTGCTTATCTGGAACTAGAACAATGATAAGTTAGAAATTTAAAAAATGTTTTTTCATTTTAAAATATTGTTTCACTGTTAATAGTTAATAGCTTCTTTGTCATAGTTGTTTTTAAACTGGTTTGTTTTACAATAAAAGGTTCCTAATTTGTTAGTGGAGTTATTCCTGGACTGAAGCAGCCTATCGTCACATTTATGCTAAAATAGAAAAATTATTGAAGTCTGGTCTAGCATCATAAGTAACTTGGGTTCTGATCTAGCACCCTAACAATGGGGTCAAGCTTTTTCAGTCTTTTTGGAGATGCACTCATTCAGCAAGTGGAGTGTATTCCATCATACTCCTGACTTGTGCCTTGTAGATGGTGGTCAGGTGGGGAATTACTTGGTGCAGAATTCCCAGTCTCTGATCTGCTTCTGTGGCCACAATATTTTTGTAGCTGGTCCAATTAACTTTCTGGTCAATGATAATCTCCCAGAATTTTGATGGTGTGGGGCTTAACTATGGTAATACAGTTGAACTTACATCAATACAATTGTTCCCAATCCCAAATGCATTAATTGGTGTTATATGGGATAGGTTTTACAACCCATTGGTCAGATTAGAGATACCTAATTTACAATATTCTCCTGATATAATCACAGCATAGTAAAAAGTCTGAAAACACCAGGTTTAAGTCCAACCCAATTTATTTGATAGTACACTCACTAGCTTTCAGGGAAAATATTCAATTAACCCCAAAAGCTAGTGAGTGTACTATCAAATAAATCGGTTGGACTTAAACCTGGTGTTGTCAGACTTTTTATTGTGTTTACCCCAGTCCAATGCTGGCATCTCCACATCATAATCACAACATCACAGAGACCCTTGTAAAACAATGCTAGTGGTATATTCCTTAGGGAGCAAGATTTTATTTGGTGCTTGACTGCTGGAGGCTGGAAGCCAAAATGACCATTTGACCGTCGCAGGGCTAAATGCAATTCTCTTTGGCTAAGCTGGAAACGTAATTCTGCATTATCACATGCAAGAGATTTCAACTGCTTTAAAGTTGCATCTGCACGGTCGGAGCTTGAATCATGCACATGGAGGAGGTGTGAAACTCGGTGAGTGGGATACTGCAAATGGAAGACTGCACCTACAAGAGGCAGCTCTTGCTGGTTCTGAAATCCTGTAACATTCCATCAATATCCTTCATTCACAAGTGAGTGGGAATAATGCAAATGGAGCTCGGGTATGAGGAACAGGTAGGAGTTGTAAATTTTGAGCAGGGAAACAATCATGCGCTTGGTTCAAAACAAAGCGGAATGTTCAATTATCTGCCAGCTGGCATCCTTACCTAATGCCCGTCGGCTCACAACCATTCCATCAACCAACGGAATCACCATGCTGAACTTCCCTGTAGCTCCTTGAACTTTTATTCTGAAGAGACCAGTCTTCAGAGGATGGATGAAAATGACTGGCACATCCTTGTCTGACATGGTGGTCCTAGAATAATCAGACCAGATAAAGGCAAGGTGGTTAATCCAGCCTACATAACCAGACTTCTCTTAATCACTGATTGCATTGAAACAGACAATTCTGCGAGTGCACAAGACTGGATACTGAGAGGATGCTTCTTCTTTTGGGAGGATCTTAAGGAGTTTGCCTTAAGATGGAAATGAGGAAGAATGTTTTCTCCCAGAGGGTTGTTAGTCTTTGAAATTGTCTGCCCCAGAAAGCAGCAGAGGTTGTTGGATCATTGAAAATATTCAGAGAGTTAGAAAGATTTTTAATTGACAAGGGAATGGACAGTATTGGGGACAGGTAGGAAAGTGGACTTAAGGCCACAATCATGATCTTATTGAACGGTAGGCCAAATGAACAACTCCTGCTCCTATTTATTATGGTCAGGACAGGCAAAAGTTCCTAAATTACAGAAAAAGATGGAGAGCCACAGAATTTTCTTACATAATAGTAGAATGCCAATGATGAGGGGAGGATCAGGTTTTTCCATGTTGAACTGGTGCTAGTAGACCCAGCCCCTTTAACCCCACAGTGAGGAAGTTCCAAGAATGTGGTTGAGGAAATCAGTTTTTACTGAACAGCAGCTTAATGTGCTCTTTATTCTCTGTCTCACAAAGTCAATGGAAATTTCCGAATTACACACATCTGTGTCAGGCTAAATACCTTTAAAAAACTTAAACGAATACACAAGAAGATTTTGAACTAAAGATGCCTTTTAATCAAACAATTGGACTACCAAAATGTGAAAAAAAAATCAAACACATGAACAATGACATAAAATTAAGCTTTACAAACTCTCAATGACTTAAATGCAGGAGTGAGCTTTGCTGCAACTTTTAACCGTGTACGGTACTGGCCTTGGGCTAAGTGAACGATGCAGCAGGCTGTCCCAGGCACCAAAGGCAGGCCCCTCCCATTGTCCCCTAACTGAATGCCCTAATGGGGCTTTTACCAGAAAGCAACAGATACCTCATGAACCAGCACGGAGCCACTGAAACACTTGCTTATTAGTACAAAATTGCAGACTGTAATGTTTTCAGTGAGGCCCATGAGGCTGGCCTCTTGGAGTACAAGCTCCCTGTTGTTGCCATAATTGCCTGTCCAAATCAGGGAGCCTCATAAACATGGACTCTGATTGTGCACATGAAGCACTTTAGGATTGTAATCGTGTTTGTAAATACAGGGAATCTGATGAAGGAACACCAGCTTCTGAGAGGTTACTTCAGAGCCTCTGAAACTTGAGAAACAAGATCTGATTGAAGGGGCACTAATTGTAGATTCCACAGCTTAAAAAGAAGTGAATGTACCTGAGAGATGTGCTGCTGTTAGTAGTGGTCTCTACTCCAGTGCTGGTCTCTGGTAGAAGGTCATTCAGAGGAAAATTCTCTAGAAAAAGATCATTAAATGTTAAACAGCCACAGCAGAGAAGATACTAAGCATGCTATAAAGTGCTGGAAGAAGTCACATGCTGGCAGGACTTGTAATACACAGTGTTATTTGACAGAAAGTGAGAGCATGTATGAAACTCTACAAGAATGTTCCATAGATGACCATTCAATCCCTCAAGTCTGCTCTGTCATTCAAAATATCATGGCTGCTTTCCTGTCTGCTGCACATATCCCAAATCCCTGGCAGATCAAAAATATATAATATGCACATGGCCAAACAGCCATGAGCCAAAGGCTATAGTTCCACAGTGACATGGAGGCATAGTACATTGCTTCCATACTGAAATTTACAAATTATTTCCTGAATATAATTCAAGTGAATGTCAGCTTTACGATTACAAAGGGATCAGTAATACAAAGCAGTACTTGATGATGCAGTAATGCAGCTGCTGTTAAAAGCCTTTTAGAAATACTATACCTATGTCATCAAAGCGTTCGACCCACACAACAATGACCTTAGTTTCAGGGCCCAGTGGAGGTACTGTTCGACCAAGTGGCAGCTTCTTAGATTTTTGTGTAGGGCTTAGCTTTAGGAGGAAAAAAAATACTCAGTAAAAGGAAATGGTAGCTTCCACAATTCACAGTAAAATAAATAACCTGCATTTAAAATAGCTTCTTTCACATCCTGAGGGACATCCTGAAGTACATCACACAAATAAATCACTCAAAGTGCAGTCCTTGTAGAATACAGACAAAAGTGGGAGCAAATCTGCACACACTACAGTCCCAAGAACAGCAATGAGAGGAATGACCAGATAATCTGTTTTCAGTAATGTTAGTTGAGGGACGCATATCGACTCATTCACTGTGCCTCTTTGAACAGTGCCTTGGGATCGTTAATGTCCATTTTAGCAGGCAGATGGTATGTATGACAATGTAGCATTCTCTCAGCACTGCACTAGAAGCATCAGCCTAGAATCCACAACCTTCTAACTTGAGGGTGAAGGCGTTCACATTGAATCATGGTGATAATGACATTTAAGAGCAGTGATAGCTGATATGTAGCTAAATATGGCAGTCAGCTTACACACGAGATTCAACAAACCATTAAAAAAAAGGCTAATTTCCAGTGGCCTTAATTTGGGGAGGAATGTCAGTCAGGTCGCAAAGTCCATGCCTCACAATGAATAACATCATCTAATCTTTACCAGAGCAGCAAGGAGAGAAGCACCTTAGTCTAATATCTCACATAAATGATGCCACCATGATACAGTATTTCCTAATCATGAAAGTGGAAGAGAAATTGGGGGTGAATTTTCACAAAGCCCTGTGCATATAATACAATGACCAAGCTTTCTGGGGTGAGTGGGAGTGGATTTTCATGCACTTGCACACACACTCATATCTGCATTCAAAACTGAAACAGGCTTTGAATACTGGAGGAATAAACTGGCAACCCTTTACTCTATGGGGAGAATCTCACCCTTTGGGAGTTGCTGAGGTTTTCGGAATGATTTGGGAAGAGCTCCAAAGTCAGTGGGGTTTGTTTCAGGAGGCTTGGCAGTAGATCCATCTGTGTCTCTGCCTCCTGCGATGCGAGTCCACTCTCTGAGGAGTCAGCTACAAATATAACAAAGGGAAATAAATGTGTTTCTGCAATGCTGCAGGACTAGAAATTATAGATACAACGGCTGTGTTATGACAATTACAGCACTGACATTAATTTATAAATAAAAGATTATATTAAAAGATATTTAGAATTAATATTTCCGTTCAATGCTAATTGAAGATTAATGCTTTCCAGTGAGCATCTTGATCCAAACTGCTTATAAACAAACTGCTTCTCAATTCTGCATCTAAACACAGTGTTCATTTCAGTGGAGAGGGATTTGACTTTTCAAATAATGGAGCTTCGCTATTCCCCTGGTAGTTTAGCATGGGCTCTCAAACCACAGCGGGCTCAATTTCAAACCCTTATGGCTGTGCAAACTTAGTCACTCTCAATCAGGGAAGAGGCAGGGGTGAAAGGAAATGGAATGAGAGAAAATAACAGTCAGTACTCCTGCTCCAGATTGGTAACCAGTGGAAATGTGCAGGCAGGTGAGGACAGGACACACCCTCACATAAAAATATCATGCTTATTGTTGAATTTAATGCAAGAACATTGGTCGCTCGGGCACATGGTGCTTGTAGAAATAAACCCAACAAGGCATCAAGCTCTTCTGGAAAGAGGGGGAAAACTGACAGAATGAATGGATATCTAGTTTTATTGAAAAAAAAAGGCATTACAGTGCAATTAAAAATATTAAGAAGCCATTTTGTTCTAATCAACTTACAACTGAAACTCTGTTACAATCGTGGATTGGCAATGCAGTTTATTAGAAGTTCACCTAATTAAAATATAGCTCATGAAAGAATGGAACCATTACTAAGACATGGGGAAATTTTACAACATGTTATAACAACCGGGAACAGAGAGCTGCATTGATCTCGATGGGTAATAACCATATCAGAATTCAGGAGATCAGTATTTCTATGGAACAGTCACTCAAAGGAGAATTTTCAATTAATCTAAAATTTCACCCCAATGCAAATCTTGAGGAATGGACTCATGATGTCACTCTCATAGCAACTAGTGCAAGTCTCTCTTTCCCCATGGCATCTTAGAATGATGCCTGGTTATAAATTTACAAAATCAAAAATATATATTTATTCGGTAGCTACCAGCAACTCAAAGTTTAAGGTTGACGTCTTCCACCAACAAAATACAACATTTGCGCAGGTAATCAATCTGGGGTCTAATTGAAAACAGAAATCTCCCAGTCAGTGTAAGGCTGCAAAGGCAGTGTTCTAGTGGAGGAAGCAAAACCCTCTGGATATATTACACATACATAAATAAAAGGTATTCCCAAATAACTGAGTTTTGACTTACTGGATGACTCCATAAAAGAAGGAACAACAAAGGCAATTTCAGTCAAGGCATCAGCATAATATAATGCCTTCTTCTCTCCGTTAAAAATTCCACCTCCAGTGTCTTCAGGTGTTATAGTTTCCTCTGAAAAGGGAAATGAAAAGATTAGGAAGATTATAGAAAACCTGCTCAAAAAATTGGCAAGACTATTTATTTCTTGTGTCCTTGCATGGCTAATCAAGGAACATAGGAAGAAAAATGGAACATTTAGCCCCTGCAGGCAGTTTGACCACTCAGCGTGATGATGGTTGATCCATTACCAAACTCTACACAGCCATCTTCCCGATGTCTTTAATATTTGGGTTGATAAAAAAATCCATCAAATAGTCACTTGCAATCACCAGGAAAGAAACAAGAATACCTTTAAAGAGAAGAACAATTTATACTGCATGAGGAATGGGTATGGATTAGTTGGTAAATTGGCTCTGATTGTTTGTGATATTGCCATGGTGAATGTACCAGTGAACTACTGTTTTTATTTTAAAAAATATGCAATGTGTGGGCCTGTACCTTATGCTGCAAAGGGCAGTCTTTGCAAATGAATATATGCAAGCCCAACTTCAGTTGGTTCTTTATGTAATTCCTAGCACTCATCAGCAAATGCTGTCCAATGGCAGAATCACATCTAATGTTAGAGAATGTTTCCGAGGTTTGCAAGCAGAAGTTCGTTCGCTATAGTCAGCACTCTGCCCATCACCAACAGCTGAAGGTTCACACTGTTCGATATGTCCTAATAACTGGTGGACCACACTGGCATTGAAATTCATACACATTACTCATTTGTGTGGTCAGGAGAATGTCTTTTTGGCTTGACTGCAGCAGCCTGTCAGTGAAAAACAACACTTGTATCGCCACAGGAGCTCATTAAGGTGTGTTGCAATGTTAAATGGCTACGTATGTTAATGCACTCCATCCTGCACTCAAGAATTCACTGTTGAAATGGAGCAGTCATGTTAACCTACCAACCTCATGTGGTACAACTGCTGTTCCCTGTGAAATTTGACATTGTTGCATCTGTTCTGAAGAGTGCAAGACAAAAAGCTTTGACACTCTTTTCAGCAATACTCAAAATTCTATTAAAATTAATTCACCCAGCATCCAATTGCCATTGGTGCAAATGGATTCCAAAAAGTTTTCTAATTTCACTCTTGAAAGGTCTATTTCTAAATATTTGACTTGGTCTTCTGAGTTCTAGGTCCCATGTAGTATATTGTCTTGAAAACTTTGATCAATTTACCCCTTCTAGATTCCAGGTGAATACACCCCTTGTTTGTGTAATCTCTTCCCATAATTTAACGCTTGGAGTGCAGGTATCATTCTGATAAAACAGTACTGCACTCACTCCAACGACAATTTATCCTTTGTATGGTGTGGAGCTCAGAATTACTCTTAGTTCTCTATGTGTGGTCTGACCAGAGCTTTATATAGCTGAAACATAACTTCAGCTTCATGGAGTTCCATTATTTTAATTGACAAGGAGTGCAATTCCTGATTTCAGTATTGTAAACGCTATGTATTTTTAAAATTCTTGGAGGAATTACATTGTTATTTTGTATAGATAAACAAAGGTGTGTATGTGTGAATCTGTGCATGATCAGGTTAAACAGGGGAAGATTACTATAGAGAGAACATAGAACATAGAACATTACAGCGCAGAACAGGCCCTTCGGCCCACGATGTTGCGCCGACCAGTTAAAAAACAATCACCCTCTAACCTAAACCAAACCCTTGCCATCCATAAACCTATCCACTGATCTCTTAAACGCCCCCAAACTAGGGACATTTACAACTGCAGCAGGCAGGGCATTCCAATCCCTCACCACCCTCTGGGTAAAGAACCTACCCCTGACATCCATCCAATAACTACCACCCCTTAATTTAAAGCTATGCCCCCTCGTGCTAGCTTTCTCCATCCGAGGAAAAAGGCTATCACTGTCCACCCTATCTAAACCTCTAATCATCTTATATGTTTCAATAAAGTCCCCTCTTAGCCACCTTCTTTCAAACGAAAACAACCTCAAATCCCTCAGTCTCTCCTCATAGGACCTCCCCTCCATACCAGGCAACATCCTGGTAAACCTCCTCTGCACCCTCTCCAAAGCCTCCACATCCTTCCTATAATGTGGGGACCAGAACTGCACACAATACTCCAAGTGCGGCCGCACCAGAGTTTTGTACAGTTGCAACATGACGCTGCGGCTCCTAAATTCAATCCCCCTACCAATAAACGCCAAGACACCGTATGCCTTCCTAACAACCCTATCTACTTGATTCCCAACTTTCAGGGATCTATGTACACATACACCTAGATCTCTCTGTTCATCTACACTATTCAGAGTCCTACCGTTAGCCCTATACTCTACACATCCGTTATTCCTGCCAAAGTGAATTACCTCTCACTTTTCCGCATTAAACGCCATCCTCCACCTCTCGGCCCAGCTCTGCAACTTATCCAAGTCTCCCTGTAGACTAAGACACCCTTCCTCACTATCTACCACACCTCCGACTTTGGTGTCATCAGCAAATTTACTAATCCACCCAACTATACCCTCATCCAGATCATTTATAAAAATTACAAACAGCAGTGGCCCCAAAACAGATCCCTGAGGCACACCACTCGTAACTGAACTCCATGTCGAATACTTACCATCAACCACCACCCTCTGTCTCCTATCCGCCAGCCAATTCCTAATCCAATTTCCTAGATCACCCTCAATCCCATACATCTGCAATTTCTGCAGAAGCCTTCCATGGTGAACCTTATCAAACGCCTTACTAAAGTCCATACATACCACGTCAACTGCCTTACCCCCATCCACCTCTTTGGTCACTTTCTCAAAAAACTCAATAAGGTTAGTAAGGCACGACCTACCCTCCACAAAACCATGCTGACTATCTCTAATCAATTCATTACTCTCCAAATAATTATAAATCCTATTCCTAATAATTTTTTCTAAAACCTTGCCCACAACAGAAGTAAGACTGACCGGTCTATAATTCCCGGGGAAGTCTCTGTTCCCCTTCTTAAACAATGGGACAACATTCGCTAACCTCCAATCTTCTGGCACTATACCGGTGACCAACGACGACCTGAAGATCGGAGCCAGAGGCTCTGCAATCGCCTCCCTTGCCTCCCAGAGAATCCTAGGGTAAATCCCGTCCTGCCCAGGGGACTTATCTATTTTCAAACCCTCAGGAATAACTAGCATATCCTCCTTATCAACTGCAATACTGTCCAGTTTACAACCCTGTAACCCAGTGTTCTCCACAGCTACATTTATGTCCCCCTGCGTGAACACCGAAGAGAAATATTGGTTCAATGCCTCTCCAATCTCTTCCGGTTCCACACATAAATTCCCACTGCTGTCTCTAACTGGCCCTAATCTTGCCCTAACCAACCTTTTGTTCTTAACATATCTAATAGAACGCCTTAGGATTCTCCTTAATCCTATCAGCCAAAGTCTTCTCATGTCCTCTTTTAGCCCTTCTTAACTCTCTCTTAACTCAATCTCACAGAGAGATTGTCTGTGAGGTCAAAGAGATAAAGGTTAAAGGTGGTAGGTTATGCATTTGTGATGAGAGGTTATGTCGAGTCTGAGTTACAAATAAATAGGCTGGATCTAAAATTTGCATTGGAGAGATAAATGGAAAACTTGTCGAATCTAGAAAGGAATTCCAGAGGGGACAAGGAACATTTGCACGTTTCGTGAGTAAATAAGGAAATATATATTAAATGTTATTGACGCAAGAGTAGAGGCAAAATAGGCATTATGAAAGATTTTTGTATTTAGAGAAATTCTGTTCACAGAAATGTTTGAAGATAATGGGACTTGGCAAGAAGGGGAAAAATATATTTCAGGAAAGATAAGTTTACTTATTAGTGTCACAAGTAGATTTACATTAATACTGCAATGAAGTGACTGTGAAAATCCCCTAGATGCCACACTCTGGCACTTGTTCCATTACACTGAGGGAGAATTTAGCATGGTCAACGCACGTAATCAGCACGTAAAACCATAGAACACTACAGCACAGCCTTTTGGCCTTTCTTGGCTGTGCCAAACCATTTTTCTGCCTAGTTCCACTGACCTGCACCTGGACCATATCCCTCCACACCCCTCTCATCCATGTATCTGTCCAAGTTTTTCTTAAATGTTAAAAGCGAGCCCACATTTACCACTTCATCTGGCAGCTCATTCCACACTCCCACCACTCTGTGTGAAGAAGTCCGCCCCCCCCACCCCAATATTCGCTTTAAACTTTTCCCCCTTCAACCTTAACCCACGTCCTCTATAGTTTTTTCTCCTCTAGCCTCAGTGGAAAAAGCCTGCTTGCATTCACTCTATCCATACCCATCATAATTTTATACACCTCTATCAAATCTCCCCTCATCTACGCTGCAGGGAATAAAGTCCTAACCTATTCAACCCTTCTCTGTAACTCAGTTTCTCAAATCCTGGCAACATCCTTGTAAACTTTCTCTGTACTCTTTCAATCTTATTAATATCCTTTCTGTAATTAGGTGACTAAAACTGCACACAATACTTCAAATTCGGCCTCACCAATGTCTGATACAACCTCACCATAACATTCCAACACTTACACTCCATACTTTGATTTATAAAGGCCAATGTACCAAAAGCACTCTTTACGACCCTATCTGTGATACCACTTTTAGGGAATTATGTATCTGTATTCCCAGATCCCTCTGTTCTACTACACTCTTCAGTGTCCTACCATTTACCTTGTATGTTCTACCTTGCTTTGTCCTTCCAAAGTGCAATACCTCGCACTTGTCTGCATTAAACTCCATCTGCCATTTTTCAGCCCATTTTTCCTATCTGGTCCAAATCCCTCTACAAGCTTTGAAAACCTTCCTCACTGTCCACTACTCCTCCAATCTTTGTATCATCAAGTTTGCTGATCCAATTTACCACATTATCATTCAAATCATTGATATAGATGACAAACAACAATGGACCCAGCACTGACCCCAGTGGCACACCACTAGTCATAGGTCTCCACTCAGAAGCAATCCTCCGCTACCACTCTCTGGCTTATTCCATTGAGCCAATGTCTAATCCAATTCACTACCTCTGCATGTATACCTAGCGACTGGACCTTCCTAACTAACCTCCCATGTGGGACCTTGTCAAAGGCCTTATTGAAGTCCACGTAGACAACATCCACTGCCCTCCCTTCATCCACTTCCCTGGTAGCCTCCTTGTAAACTCTAATAGATTGGTTAAACATGACCTATTACGCATGTTGACACTCCCTAAAACGTTCCTGTCCATCCAAATATTTGTAGATCCTATCTCTTAGTACTCCTTCCAATAATTTACCTACTACTGACGTCAAATTTACTGGCCTATAATTTCCCAGATTACTTTTTGAGCCTTTTTCAAACAAAGGAAGAACACAAGCTATCCTCCAATCATCCAGCACCTCACCTGGGGTTACCGACATTTTAGATATATCAGCCAGGGCTCCTGCAATTCCAACGCTAGTCTCCTTCGAGGTCCGAGGGAATACCCTGTCCGGTCCTGGGGATTTATCTACTCTGATTTGCCTCAAGACAGCAAACACCTCCTCCCCTTTAATTGCTGATCCAATTTACTACATTATCATCCAGATCCTAGTTATAGGTTCCATGATCTCCCTGCTTGTTTGCCTTAATTCCGTAGACTCCATGCCAGTTTCCTTAGTAAATACAGATGCAAAAAACCCCATTTAATATCTCCCCCATTTCTTTTGGTTCCAAACATAGTGGACCACTCCGATCTTCAAGAGGACCAATTTTATCCCTTACTAACCTTTTGCTCTTAATATACCTGCAGAAGCCCTTAGGATTATCCTTCACATCTTTTGGACTGTGGGAGGAAACCAGAGCACTCGGAGGAAACTCACTCAGCCAGGGGGGTGAAGGTGCTCTGAGAGCAAGCTCTGAAGGCTAGCTCGTGTGTGTGAACTGCTGTGAGAACTTTGAATTGAAGGCAGCCACCCAATGTTAAACTAGAAGTCTTTTGTTTCTGAACCTGCTTTTGGAATTCCACATCAGAGTGGAAGGTTTGGGAAGTCATGCAATGTACCCTTAAAGTGACAACAATTCCTTATCTTGGGTAATATTACTACATTTGTATGGTTAAGACCTGTAAGGAATTGTTGCCAAGAAGGTAGTTTACTTGTATGTGCGTGTGTGTGTGCTTGTATGTGTGAGAGAGAGTATGAGTGGGAGGGAGATGTTGTTTTGTAAAATTGCTTTGTGCAACTTTAACATTGTGTGCTTAAGTATTTTCTTTTTAATAAATCTTTCCATTAATAAAATTCTAAAGGTAGTGGTGGAATTCTATGCTTTTGGGGGCAATCCTCCTCATTTTCACAATGAAAACGGTTTTATGATCAGCGAGATACGATTTCATTCTGGGGTTCAGTTTGCTCAGCAATAACTTCTGCTGTGGTCCTAACTGTATTTTTAAGGTCAGAGTTTGAGTGTCGATTTATTTCCCCACATACCTTGTTCCTTCCCCTCACTGCCATTGCCATTGTTAATTAGCCAGCTGGTTGACACATGTCCAGTCCAGCCTGGGTGCTTCCCAACATCCACCGGCCATCCCAATGACAGGAGAAATTCCAAGAAATGGGACTGCACATGACCGGAGGATTCCATATTCTTGAGAATCTGAAAAGCCAAGGAAGAGAGTCATCCACTTAATACAGAGATGAGGAGAAATCCCTTCTCTTAAAAGTTGTGAATCTTTGGAATTCTCTACCCCAGAGAGCCGAGGAAGTTCAGTCACTGAACATACTCAAAGCTGATTTACAAATTTTTGAACTAAAAGGGGATTTTAAAGTTATAGGGAACAAGTAGAAAAGTGGAGCTGAGGCCAAGGTGACATTAGCTATGATCAGCAGTTTGAAGGGCCGAGTGGCCTATTCCTGATCCAATTTCTTATATTTTGCGTATATTCTTGCCCCAGCAAAGCACTTACAATTACTTTGCAATGATTTTGGTAAAGGCCAACGGCAACGTTTCATTCTGCTATTTTATGGTACGTAGAATACAAGGCCACGAATCATCAAATGCTAACGTACAGTCAATGGCTTGGCTCATGATACACACTCTCAACGTAGCATCGTAACACGAGTCTGCCATGCTGTAAATAAGAACAAAGAACAACCCAGCACGAGAAACAGGCCCTTCGGCCCAACGAGCCCGTGCCGCCGCATCGCCCTACACCTATTCTACCCTGCATATCTACGAATGGAACCCCTAACTTAGCCAGATTCAGGGGAGAATAGTGTCAATTTGGTAAAACCAATCAGCCTAAGAGCACATCTTTGGGGTGTGGGAGGAAACCGGAGCGCCCGGAGGAAACCCACGCAACCACAGGGAGAATGCGCAAACTCCCACAGACACAGGCCCAAATCCATGTATCTGCACAGCTAATGTTCAACATGCTGTGAATGGTCTGGCTTTAACTTGGAACTTCAGTATAGGTTACTGGCTCAAAATATTTGCCTAAATGCAATAAAATGAAAATTAAACACATTTATTGAGTTCAAATCTAATAGAGTCAGAGTGTAGAAACAGGCTCTTCAGCCCAACTTGTCTGTGCTGCCTTTTTTTAAACCCTTAAACTAATCCCAATTGCCTGCATTTGGCCCATATCCCTCTATACCCATTGTACTCATTTAACTATCTAAATGCTTTTTTAAAAGACAAAATTGTACCCGCCTCTACTAATATCTCTGACAGCTTGTTCCAGACACTTAGCACCCTCTGAATGAAAAAATTACCCCTCTGAACACTTTTGTATCTCTCCCCTCTCACCTTAAACCTACGCCCTCTAGTTTTAGACTCCCCTACCTTTGGGAAAAAATATTGACTATCTACCTGATCTGTGGCCCTCATTATTTTACAGACCTCTATAAGATCACCCCTCAGTCTCTTATGCTCTGGAAAAAAAAATCTCAGTCTATCCAGCCACTCCTTATAACTCAAACCATCCTCGTATCCTAGTAAATCTTTTCTGCACCCTTTCTAATTTAATAATATCCTTTCTATAATAGGATGACCAGAACTGCACACAGTATTCCAAGTGTGGCCATACCAATGTCTTGTATAACTACAACAAGACATCCCAACTTCTGTATTCAATGTTCTGACTGATGAAACCAAGCATGCTGAATGCCTTCTTCACCATTCTATCCACCTGTGCCTCCACTTTCAAGGAGCTGTGAACATGTGCCTCTAGATCTCTGTTCTGTAACTCTCCCCAGTACCCTAACATTAACTAACAGACTAAATGGGATTGAGGTTCATAAGGAGGAGGTGTTAGCAATTCTGAAAAGTATGAAAACACAAGTTCCCTGGGCCTGATGGGATTTATCCTAGGATTTTCTGGGATGCTAGGGAGGAGATTGCAGAGCCTTTGGCTTTGATCTTTAGGTCGTCACTGTCTACAGGAATAGTGCCGGAAGACTGGAGGATAGCAAATGTTGTCCCCTTGTTCAAGAAGGGGAGTAGAGACAACCCTGGTAATTATAGGCCAGTCAGCTTTACTTCTGTTGTGGACAAAGTTTTGGAAAGGATTACAAGAGATAGGCTTCATAATCCTCTAGAAAGGAATAATTTGATTAGGGATAACCAACACGGTTTTGTGAAGGGTAGGTCGTGCCTCACAAACCTTATTGAGTTCTTTGAGAAGGTGACCAAAGAGGTGGATGAGGGTAAAGCAGTTGATGTGGTATATATGGGTTTCAGTAAAGCGTTTGATAAGGTTCCCCATGGTAAACTTTTGCAGAAGACATGGAGGCATGGGATTGAGGGCAATTTGGATCAGAAATTGGCTAGCTGTAAGAAGACAGAGGGTGGTGGTTGATGGGAAATGTTCATCCTGGAGTTCAGTTACCAGTGGTGTACCGCAAGGATCTGTTCTGGGGCCACTGCTGTTTGTCATTTTTATAAATGACCTGGATGAGGGCGTACAAGGATGGGTTAGTAAATTTGTGGATGACACTAAAGTCGGTGGAATTATGGACAGTGCAAAATGTTGTTGCAGGTTACAGAGTGACATGGATAAGTTGCAGAGCTGGATTGAGAGATGGCAAATGGAGTTTAATGCGGAAAAGTGTGAAGTGATTCACTTCGGAATGAGTAACAGGAATACAGACTACTGGGCTAGTGGTAAATTTCTTGGTAGTGTGGATGAGCAGAGAGATCTCAGTGTCCATGTGCATAGATCCCTGAAAGTTGGCACCCAGGTTGATAGGGTTGTTAAGGTGGCGTACAGTGTGTTAGCTTTTATTGATAGGGGGATTGAGTTTGGCTCAACTCTGGTGCGGCTGCACTTGGAGTATTGCGTACAGTTCTGGTTGCCGCATTATAGGAAGGATGTGGAAACATTGGAAAGGGTGCAGAGGAGATTTACCAGGATGTTGCCTGGTGTGGTGGAAAGGTCTTATGAGGAAAGGCTGAGGGACTTGAGGCTGTTTTCGTTAGAGAGAAGAAGATTAAGGAGGTGACCTAATTGAGGCATACACGATGATCAGAGGATTAGATAGGGTGGACAGTGTGAGCCTTTTTCCTCGGATGGAAATGGTGGGCACGAGGGGACATAGCTTTAAATTGGGGGGTGATAGATATAGGACAGATATTAGAGATAGGTTCTTTACTCAGAATAATGAGAGTATGGAATGCCCTGCCTTCAACAGTAGTGGACTCACCAACATTAAGGGCATTTAAATGGTCATTGGATAAACATGTAGATGATATTGGAATAGTGTATGTTAGACGGGCTTTAGATTGGTTTCACTGGGCAGCACAATATCGAGGGCCAAAGGGCCTGTACTGCGCTGTAATGTTCTATGTTTAACTGAATAAGTCCTGCCCTGGTTCAAATCTACCAAAATGCATCACCTTGCATTTGTCTAAATTAAACTCCATCTGCCATTCGTCAGCCCATTGGCCCAATTGATCAAGATCCCGTTGCAATTGGAGATAACGTTCTTCACTGTCCACTATGCCATTAATTTGGTTTCACTGTGCATCACCCCATTTCTAGAAGGGCAATCTACCACTGTGCATTTTCAAATTGTGAAACTACCTATCTAGATATGTTGGGAGAGAATTATTGGTTTGTTATAGATTGGGTGCCCTAACACAAAGATGATAAATTATATGTTGAAGAAAAAACATTGTTAACTGCAACCTTAAAACTGCACCCTGACAGGCCAATCACAAACTTCATGCTCATCTTGTTGCGTTAAGTTATTTATAGACAGTTGAGTTTTCTCACTGGCAGCTTCACATTGGACAGGGGCAATTTAAGAGATCAATCTTGTGACGTTGCTGATGACAATGTCAGCTCTTTGCACGGGCAAATAGGCAGATTATCGTGGCAGCTTGTAGTGTTCACATCCTTTCAATAAAGTCTCCGTTTGTTTAAACCTTCAAGGCTCCAGGATATCCTTAAAAAAAACCATCACACAGAAAATTGGGACAAGGCGATCAAACTACACTTGCAACCACTCCAAAAAACAAGTGGAAAAATTCTGACAGCATATAGATACTCAACAGAAGAATAAATAATTGAAATCATCGCTACACAAAAGTTGGCAATGGAGAAGTGCCAAACAATGGTTGTAGTCTCCAAAGGAACCAAAAAATAATCAAAGATTCTGGGGAAAACAACTTGAGAAAGAAACTCGTCATGTGTTCTGTCCAAAAGATCTGCAACAGTACCAGTGAATACCCTGCAACAAGAAATTTTGAGCTGGGGTGTTGTAAAATAGAAAGGAAAACAGGCTGAGCTCAGGTTTGCCTTGTTTTGGGGAGAAAAGAAGCTGGAAAACCAGGCAAGAAAACATAGCACAAAAGGATGGAAATATTGCAGGGCCACTGTTCACTGAAAACTTTAGTCATTGCCAAAAGGTTTAGGCTCCATAAGCATAACCAACAAAGTGAATCAATCACACAGTTTGTAGTTACCTTAACAAGACTAACAGAACACTGAATTTGGGGATGTCTTGAACAACACCATGAGAGATCGATTAGTTTGTGGCTTAAAGGGTGAGGCTATTCAATAGTGGTTTACAGCAAGCAACCTAACCTTTGGAAGTTGCTGTACCCATGGAATTAGCAGTCTAAGCTGCTCAACGGTTCAGCTCGAGTACAGGAATTCATTAGATGTCAGCTGAAAATCCAACAGACACAAACTCGCAAATGCCATTGGTGTGAGAAACCTGGCACTGAGCAGCAGATTGCTGGGACTACGATATTACGTGCAGGAACTGTGGCAAAAAGAGCCACACTGGAAGTGTTTGTTGGGGGGAAAAAAAAACAAGTTCCAGGTCAGAATTACAAAAAGAAAAGAAAAGCTGAATGTATCAAACGGAAAGCTAAACATGGGCAAAAGTTTCCATGTGGTACGGAAAGTGTGCGAAGACTCAAGTCACAGTCCGAAGATCAACTGTCATTAAACTCAGCATTACTGGATCACACCTTTATTGATGGGCAGCAGGTGAAAACAGTGGTGAGCACTGGAAACAGTTTCATTGGTACAAGAAACGTTTACCAAGAAAAGCTTTGATATTAAAAAGGTATACTGGAGAACTGGTTCCATTGAGGATCCGTGTAGTTGAATGGACAGTCTGCAGATTTGTCCTTACACATTGTTAAGGGAAACTATCCAGCATGAACGGGAAGAACCTCGCTGGAAAACAGCAGATTAAATTGGGCTGAGGTGAATCAGATTCTGAAGCAGGCCCAACATAAAGTCTAAAAGGAACAGAAAGTAGCAGCTGCTGAGAAAGCTTGAAAAGCAGCTGTGGTCAGGCCCAGGCTAGCCGTGCTGGGACCAAGACAATAAAGGCTCAGCTTACTGTAAAAAATGTGGTTCAGGATCGGGAAACAAAGGATGGAGTTTACAGAAGATGCAGATGAATGACCTGTCAATAATGAAGGTCAAAAATATGCTGAAAAATATGGCAAAGATAACCAGAATGCATTTACACATGCTGTCTTTGTAAATTTCAAACCTCAGAGGAACAAGATATTGAGGGGCATCTCAAAACTCCTTACAAGAAGGAAACCGTCGCATTCATTGGAAAGAACGTTCAGTTTTGAAAATAGCTGCTGACTTCCTTCATGCATCCACAGTCAACAAGAATTTAAAAATTGCTGATTGTAAACAGGGGCAACAACAGGGATAAGAGGAGCCAGCACAGAAACTCCTGAGGTACGGGTGGATGGTAGTTACTCCAGATGACCCAATGAAAAGAATTGGAGTTGCTCAGAGTGCAGTCTGCACCACCAACATTCCTTCCCTATTTCACCCTGTGCAGCAGCATCTGAATTGCAATGAACATACCAGTGGCAAGGAAGATTACCATGACCTGATCTTGTTTATAAGAACATAAGAAATAGGAGCAGGAGTAGGCCATCTAGCCCTTCGCGCCTGCCCCGCCATTCAATAAGATCATGGCTGATCTGAAGTGGATCAGTTCCATTTCCCCCCCCATAACCCTTAATTCCCCTGTCTATCAGAAACCTATCTACCCGTGACTTAAATATATTTAGTGAGGTAGCCTCCACCACTTCAATGGGCAGAGAATTCCAGAGATTCACCACCGAGTGAAGAAGGTCCTCCTCAACTCGGATCTAAACTGCACCCCCTCGCCCCCGCTTATCTTGAGGCTGTGCCCTCTAGTCCTGCTATCCTTTCTAAGCGGGAAGAATATCTCTACCTCTACCCTATCCATCCCCTTCATTATCTTATACGTCTCTATAAGATCCCCCCTCATCCTTCTAAACTCCAGCGAGTACAGACCCAGTCTATTTAGTCTCTTTTCATAGTCCAACCGCCTTATCTCTGGTATCAGCCTAGTGAACCTCCTCTGCACTCCCTCCAAGGCCAATGTATCCTCGCGCAAGTGCAGCAACCAAAACTGCACACAGTGCTCCAGCTGTGGCCTCACCAGTGCCCTGTACAGTTGCAGCAAGGCCTCCCTACTTTTATATTCTATCCCCCTCGCTATAAAAGGCCAGCATCCCATTCGCCTTCTTGATCACAACCCAACCCCAAAGACTAAATTTGATATGCTCTTAAAGGTTGCAAACCCTTACGGAAATCCTCAGGAGCAGCTGCTTTAACTGGATAGTTTTGAAGTTGTTTCCAGAAACAAGACCTAAATTTCGAGAGTGAACACAGCAAGAATACATCATTGAGGAAGACACGGCCTGGCACAACCTGGAGAAGGGACAGCAGAGGTTGTGCTACGAGATTCAGGTAAAGGAGATCCTGGTATGCAGCCTGAAGCAGCAGCTGCTGGTAACAAAAAAATCAAAAAAGCCTGGGGACTGGAACTAGAGCTGGAAACTGAGCTTGGGCAAAGATACTTGTAGAATCTGAGCAGATACTTATAGGATGCCAGCTCCATTTTACTCCAGCTAAGATCAATCCTGGGTATGTAACAATCAGCAGCATGAAAGAAAGTTTAAAATGGAACAACAGCCATGACCCCAGCCATTTCACCATACAGTGAGGCAACCACACACACAGATCTGCAAGACTGAATAAGGGTAGCTGAATATGAGCGCCACACCATTTCATGAGCCATAATGAGGATAAAGCAGAAACTGGATAAAGATGTTGAACATTCACACACAATATGAACAGTTAGTCTATAAGAACAAATATAGAGTATTACAGTGAATTTAGACAATGATTTAATTTCAGCATTTGCTCCAATTAGGTTTCCATTTCCCTAATGTGATGTAGGAGAGCTGGTGGCATAATGGTAATGGCACTGGACTAGTAGCTCAGAGGCTCATGCTGACACTCTGGAGCATTGGTTCAAGTCCCACCATGGCAGCTGGTGGAATGTAAATTTAATTAATATATTTGGAATTGAAAAGCTAGTATCAATAATGGTGCCCATGCAACTATCAGGTTCATTAATGAAGGAAATCAGTCATCATCCTTAAAACCCTTAACATTAGCATTTAGAAGGATCTGAGCGTACAGGTCCACAGTTCCCTAAAAGTGGCAACAGAGAATTAAGGTGATTAAGGCGGCATACTGCATGCTTGCCTTTATCAGCCAGGGCTTTGACGACAGGAGTTGAGAAATTACGTTGCAGCTATAGAAAATATTGGTTAGGCTGCATTTGGAGTATTACGTGCAGTCCTGGTCACCACACTACAAGATGTAGAAACTTTGGCGAAAGTTCAAAGAAGGTTCACCAGGATATTGCCTAGTCTTGGGGGTGTTGGCTCTGAAGTTGAATAAACTAGGATTGTTTTCACTGGAAAGATGAAGACCTGATAGAGGTCTACAAAATGATGAGGGGCACAGACAGGATGGATAGTCAGAGGCTTTTTTCCAGGTTGAAAGTGTCAATTACAAGGGGGCACAGATTCAAAGTGAGAGGGGGAAAGTTTAAGGGAGATATGCAGGGGAAGCTTTTCATGCAGAAAGTAGTGGGTGCCTGGAACCTGCTGCCAGAGGAGGTGATGGAAGCAGGCACATAAGCAACATTTAAGAGGCATCTGGATGGGTATATGAATAGGGAGGGAAGAGAGGAATATGGACTGAGTAAGGGCAGGTTTCTTTTAGTTTAGTTAGGACATCATGATTGGCAGAGGCTTGGAGAGCTGTACTTTGTTCCTCCCTGCTCTGGCCTACATGTAACTCCAGATCCGCAGTAATGTGATTTTCTCTTAAATAATTCTGAAATGGCAAGTCACTCAGCTCAAGGGTAATTAGGGATGGACAACAAATGTTGGTCTTTCCAAAGATGCTAACATTCCAGTAGAGTAAAGGATCACAAGGGTCATTTTCCTTTATTTTTAAACCAATTTGCTTACAGAAGAAAGGTCCTTACCTCTTGGCTGGTTTTCTGTCCAGGTTTCATGTAAAATATGAAGACTGTTTCGAAAGGCCTGCTGGGCAGCAAATCCAAGTACCCAATATCATCAAAAAAGCCCGCAAGAGTGGAATCAAGTGCAATGAGATTAGGAGGACGACAGCTATTACCTGGCTCCTAGAGAAGTGTACAAACACAGATGTAAATGGGTTTATGTAGAACAGTGAGCAATATTGTGGGGTGGCTGGCGGAGATGAGCACAAAAAGGAGCATACAGTCACATATAGGAAACGGGAACACTCAAATACAACTGCATAAACAGACATCCCAAAATCCTTCCCTTTTAATTCATTCATGGGGTGTTTATTTCCCATCCCTAATCACCCTTGAGAAGGTGGTGGTTTAAAGTTTATTTATTAGTCACAAGAAAGCTTACATTAACACTGCAATGAAGTAACTGTGAAAAGCCCCTAGTCACCACACACTGGCATTTGTTTGGGTACACTGAGGGAGAATTTAGCATGGCCAATGCACCTAACCAGCACTTCTTTCAGACTGTGGGAGGAAACCCATGCAGATATGGGGAGAACGTGCATATTCCACACAGACAGTGACCCAAGCTGGGAATTGAACCCGGGTCCCTGGCGCTGTGAGGCAGCAGTGCTAACCACTGTGCCATCGTGCTGCCCCTGAACGAGCCACTGCTGTGAACTGCTGCAGTCCACATGGTGACGATGCGCTCATTGTGCTGTTAGAGACACGAGCAGAATACACAAATGATTTCAAAATTCAGAATTCCAAACCTAGTTTTAGGAAACTGCTGATCAGAACAGAACAAAGGGAGACTGGATGGGAAAGTAAATGATTGCACTAATACCAGATGTTAAGGACATCCATCACGTAAATGGAACAATGGACAGCATACCCCTGAAAATCCATGGTAAGTGATCACATTATTTAAATACCCATGCTAGGTACTTAGAGAACTTGTGGGCAAGTTGGGTGTCCACCAGGTCAGAAAGTGCAGTCACCCACCTGCTGCCTATCGGCAGAGAGTGGGAAGTGGATAGGTGTGTGTGCGTGAGAGAGAGATGGAAGAGTTCCACACTCTCCTTCCAGAATTATTTAAATTCTCTTTTGAAAGGTTGCTGGTAATTTTAGATAAAATCAAATGTTATCCAGGTGAAAAGCCCTCTGGTAGGATCAGAGAGCTGAGACTTCATAGTCTGCAAAAATGTGGATGCTACAGAGATTTGACTGATGTCTTTAATAAAGGATTGGATTCACTCAGATTTGGATATTTGAGCGAGGGATGTTGGAGAGGACCAAGAGGCTCGAGTGTCAGATACACAATTACACAACTAGGTTTGTTGCCAGGAGGTTTCAGTGAGTAGCACCGATCTAGGTGTCAACTAGCTGGCACATGACATGTTGAGTGTCTTTTAAACCCAATTTTAGCAATTACGTTCTCTCCTGACCAATTTGTGGCCTTGCCCCTATTCATTTTCAAAAAGGATTTTGAATAAATAACAAGTCTTAAAGCTGCCCATCCTGTGCCCATTCTGCTTTACCTTCTTGCCAGATTGTTCTAGTCATCATCATCTACTTTCTATACACCACCTAGTTAATATTGTGTTTTGGGCTTTGGATCCCAGACTGAACCTGCTGGGCGCCTGGCCTCTCCTGTTCCTGTCATATATAGCTGCAGATTTAAGGTAAATGCTCAAAAAAGGAGCCAAGCATGTTCCTGAACGTGGGCGACATTGCTGTCTATAAAGATGGCATGATTATTGGGGTAAACTTTACTGTTCATTGTGGTCTCTCAAAGTCAGACAATCACTTTTAGGACTTGCACAGTAATTGCTCTGGTGTATTTGTCCTTTCCTCTGTTTATTTTCCTCCCTCAATACTGTGTGACTGGTTGAGTGATGGAGATTGGGGTCATGGTGCGTGTGTGTGAACTATTATTATAATGTTGTGCACATAACGAAGTGCAGATTGTATTCAGTCCAAGTGTTACACTCCCTTATTGGAGGAGTGTGGAAATTCAACCAGTTATTCTAACCACAGATAGTTCAGAACTTTGAGGGAAACCTTTGCATGCAGAGTACAAAACCACAGAATAGGTTAGACTTGCATGCACTGTATACGATGAATGTGGGGTAAATATTTTGTTGAATTCGGTTAATAAATGTTTGAATCAATATTTTGTTGAATAAATCATGCATAAAAATCCACAACAGCATTGTTAGATTTTATACATCATTGTGAAATCCATAAGTCACAAGATAACCAAAGACCTGGAATAGAAATGGAATCTGACTTTTTCACTCACTGTAAATCAGGGCTTTTCCAGTGTGAGGTTGGAGACAGGAGGAGCGACGATTTAAATCAGTAACGAAAATTAATAATGCTTTCAAAAGGTCTTGAAAAACCATCATTACCTTCAGTGCCTCCAAAGATAGGAAGCCAAAGTGCGAGAGGAGAAGCCGAGCAGTTTGAAACTCCTGTGCTGGAGGAGGGGGGATGCATTCAGTAACTGGGTCAGGGAACTGGGTCTTGGACAATCGCTCTTCACTGATCTTTTCCAGTGCATTTTCATAGACAATTTGTTTGGCCATCAAGTTCTTCAGCTTCTCATGTTGAACTTCCAGCTGCAAGAGTTTATAACAGTGAGTATAAAGACATCTTCCTACATGTCAAACAGTGACTACACTTCTAAAGCATTTCATTGCGTTTGGGGACTTCTTGAGGTTGCGAATGGTGCAGTAGAAATGCAAGTCTTTCTACCTTCCTAATCCACATTAGGGAGGAGCCTCGATTGACTGTTCCTCCATGGTGAGTTTCTCGCTAATTAGCATCCAATAAGATGGTGACTTTTCATCACATTTTAATAGCAAGATATTTCCAAAACATACTATGGCCACCAAATCCAAAGCTAGATTCAAACAAGAACATTCAAGTCATGATTGCTTACCCCAAAGCATCACAAACACAGAAGCGATATAAATGTAATTTAACATGCTCAATTGTAGTTCAGCTGGTTTAGACAAACCCAGACTTGGATTTCTGTTTTAACAGGAGCACACTCTGCACTCACAGGAGTGTAATTAACTCAGACCACTCAATGAGGGAAATTGTTCCAGTGAGTGATAATTGTTTTAAAGATCACAGATAAACACTCGTCTTGATTTACACAAAGCTACTTATTGAGAATGAGCCAGGATCCTGTGGAAGAGGAAATGAGTGGAGCCATGTCAGTGACTTGGATTTTCTGTGCGCATTTTGAGCCACGGTTTACAGCAAATATGCTAGTTTAACGATTTCATAGGACATGCAGCTGGCAGGCCAAGTTGTTGAAACAGAATTCAATAATTCTGATAATCTGCAGAAGTAAACCTCAATGAGAATTATTAGATTGTTAAAATAAAACCCCTTCCCAGATGATACAATAATTTCTTTCAAGGAAGGGAAGCTGTCACTTATATTCGATCTAGCCCAATTAGAGTCATAGAAAATGCCCTTCAGCCCATCGAGGCTGCACTGGCAATAACTACCACTAAAGTCATGCTAATTCCATTTTCCTGCACTTGTCCCATATCATTGAATGTTACAATATTTCAAGTGCTTATCCAAATATATTTTAAAGTTTGTAAAGTTTCCAGTTTCCACCACCTTCCCAGGCAGTGCATTCCAGAATCCCACAACAATGAGTGAAAAAGCTTTTCTCAAATCCCCTCTGAATTGCTGCCCCTTACCCCAAAACAACGCCCCCTCACGACTGACCCTCAACCAAGGGGAACAGTTGTTTCTCATTCACTCTGTCCACACCCATTATGATCTTACATGCCTCAATCAATCCGACCTCAGCCATCTCTGCTTTAAAGAAAACAATCCAAATCTATCCAGTCTCTCCTTATAACTCAAATACTCCATCCCAAACAACATTCTGGTGAATATTCTCCGTACCCCCTCTAGTACAATCACATCCTTCCTGTAGAGTGGTGACCAGTCTACAGTTAGCTTCAGTCTAAGCTACACGACTGCCTCAATATCCTCTGAAATAGTCTAGCAAGTGCTGAATAATACAAACTTCAGGTATACTATGGGATGGCAATAAATATGGCTTTGTTAGTATTAGCAATAAAAGTTGTGTTTCTGGGATATTTTGCGACGCCAATTCTCTGGTCAGCTGCTTAGAAGACCTTCCCTGTTATGGAATTTATCATAAATCGGTGAGATCTGATAGGCTGCTCCAGATTCAGAGTTCACAATTATTTTCTAAAGATATGCAGGTTAGGTAGATCAGCCATGCTAAATTGCCCTTCGGTGTCCATAGATATGTAGGTTGGGTAGCTGGCCATGGTAAATGCATAGAATCACAGATTTACAGCATGGAACCATGCCCTTCAGCCCAATTTGTCCATGCTGCCCCCTTTTTTAATCCCTAAACTAATCCCAATTGCCTGCATTTGGCCCATTTCCCTCTATACCCATCTTACTCATGTACCCGCCTCTACCACCACCTCTGGCAACTCGTTCTAGACACTCACCACCCTCTGTGAAAAACTTGCCTCTCTGGGCACCTGTATCTCTCCCCTCTCATCTTAAACCTATGCCCTCTAGTTTTAGACTCCCCTACCTTTGGAAAAAGATATTAACTAGCTGATCTGTGCCCCTCATTATTTTATACACCACTATAAGATCATCCCTCGGCCTTCTATGCTCCAGAGAAAAAAGTTCCAGTCTATCCAGCCTCTCCTTATAAGAGAAACCAAGTACTGGTGGCATCCTAGCAAATTTTTTCTGCACTCTTTTACATAAGAACATAAGAAATTTTTAGTTTGATAATATCCTTTCTACAATAGGACTTATGGGTGGAGGGATGGGCTTGGGTGGGATGCTCTTCTGGACAGTCAGTGCACATGACGGGTCAAACAGCTTCTTTCTGCACTGTAGGGATTCTATGTTTGTGTGAATTCAATGGTAACACCTCCAGATGCACTGCGAGCCCTATTCATTTCAGGCACAAGAGGGCAGCAGTGCTCCATCAGGCAAAATATTTAAAAACATTGAAAGCAGGACCAAATTACAAATCTGTTGAGATAGCAGGACCACATTCCTCCAGATCTACTCACGAGTTCAGTGAATGTGGGGATTAATACACATTTCCATCTTATAAAGTGCATCAAAACAAATCAGCAATCCTCCTATGTTGAGCACATTTTATTCAGGTACAGCTCACAATTCAACTGTTTAAAAAAGCAAAAATAACCATTTCTGTTTGTGTTCCACTCCCACTGGCCTAATGATCAATGTATGGCTTTCCGTGATGTCACTCTTTGATTTTGTTTGCTCACAAACACTCTCCCAATTTTAGTTTCTTCACAGGTATGTGTTTCCCAGTCCTGGTCTCGCTCTTTCCCACTGTTCTGACTCTGACTTAATGTTTCATCAGTTTTATATGACAATGGGACACCTGGTCCTTCTTCTCAGTTCTCACGCAGGAGGCAAACAATGCATGCGCTTAAACTTAGAAAACAGAAGCAGGAGGTGGCCATTTGGACCTTTGAGCCTGTTAATCCTCCCAAAATTCAGCACCTCACACTTTTCAGGGTTAAATTCCATTTGCCATTGCTCTGCCCATCTGACCAGCCTGTTTATATTGTCCTGTAATCTAACACTTTCCTCCTGACTATTTCCGCACCAACAGTTTGTGTCATCTGCAAACTTACTGATACATTGCCCATGTTCACGACATCCCTGATATCAACGCTGATTATGTTATCCCCAAATATAAAGAGGCAACAGATAGATCTCATCCTCATTGTCGATCTATCTCTATTCCTCACCTGATCAGTGACGATTTCATGCAGGTCAGGAATGCTGAGATCAGCTTTCACAAATGGAATTTTGTCTACTTCCTCAGGGAATGGCCGATGTTTGACATTGTACTTGATCCCTACATCATCTTTAGGAGCTGGATGAGGCTCAGGAACAAATGCCTGTGGATGACACGACAGTTACATTACAAGTAGCTTTCATGCAAGGTTTTTTCCTCCCACTGCTTTGTGCTGGGGTGTCGTTCCATTTATTGTTGTCCAAAAGCAACTTGTTCATGAGGGCTTTCAGTCAAACCAATGACACACCTTCCACAAATGCACTTTCCAGCAGGACTGACCAAACAGTGAACAGGAACAGGAAGCCAGACTGGTTATTCCTTCTCCACACTGGCAGGGTGTGCTTTGCTGTGTTGTCCTTAAAGGGACAATCGCCACAGAGTGTAAAAAGGGGAGATCAACTGAAACTCTTATGTCTGAGAACTGCTAATCCTACAAAGACCAGGAACAGCAAGCAGTCTGCAAACCTCAGTATCACACTTGCTTGTACCGCCAGGAAAAGAGGAACTTGCATCTTGACTATTATGAAGCAGTTTCCTACAAGATGAATAGGTTTTAAAATGTCCCCATTGAGGTCAAATTCAGAATTCCAGAGCACCACAGCACAGAGACATGCCCAAGTGATCTGATTACCATGGAGGGAGAAACTCACAGCAGGAGCCTCTGGAAAACAAATGACAGTTTTCACACCTTGACACAGAAACGTACAAAAACACTGAGACAAGGTGTACCGTCATGGAGAAGCAGAATGATTGTTGTGTGTTAACAAAAAGCAGGATGCTTTTGGAAGTTTATTTACTGTTTGAAAGGAAGGAGACAGAACAGGCGGGAAATTTAGAGAAAAAGGAGTCACTGAGTTGGATCTTGCTGATGAAAACTGGATCTGGAAGACTCTGGCTAAGTGAAATGAATTTTGAAGGATACACTCCTGGTGTAACAAGGAGAAACGATACTGTCGCAGGGCCAGGAGTTACTTAATATTGTAATCTGCCAGGTGTGTGGGGCAGAGACTGCAAGACATTTCTTGATTGTGTTGTAGATTAGTTAATGGAAAAATATCTTTTCTTTGGTTTGGCGTATTAGCTGCCTGTAAGGTTTGACCAATGTTGGCTTTGTTGTAATGGAAATCTTCAAATGCAAGATCTCTTCCTTTGGTTATTTTTGTCAGCTGCTGGGAAATTTGCCTTTTATGAAAAGGTTAGGGGTATCTACATGGATCGTAACGATATACATTGCTCGTGTTGAGAATAACCAGTGAAATTATTTGTAGAGGGTTGTTATTACATTGATAAATATTTGAAGCAGAGCAAGTGTGATTAGTGTTGGATTGCTTGAGCAAACAGTCTGTCCAGAGTTGTCGAGCTGGCCAATCTCCTTGTGAGTTGTAAAGATCTACAGTTTGATAGATGGTGCTCGCTGAAGTTATAGCTACAGGTGTTGAACTGAAAATATTTTGAGCATCATGACACTTCTATGTCGGTGTGTGAAATCACAGGTACTGTTACAGTGCTGTAATCACCTCATCTACAACTCAACAAGGAACCACAAATTATTTCTGGCACTTCTTGCTTCAACGATGCCTCCTTTGACACTGTCAGCCACTAAGCTGATCAAGATGCATTACTATTCTGGCAACAGCTCCAGTCTATATTCTCTAATGCACAGGCTGTCACTGTATTTTCTAACTAGGAGTGATTCCACAATGAACATAATTTTCTACAATTGTTGATTTATTGTGCTGCTTTTATTGTTTCAGTAAAACAATTAACTTATTTGTTGAACTGATAGATAGAGTGAGGTGTTAACACACGAGACAATATAGTGTCACTGCATCAAATTCAAACCTTTTGACTTGCTCGAGACCCCCTTGGCTGGTGATAGAGTTGCATAGTCCATGCGTGCCTCCCAGACATTCCCCGGATCAGGACTGTAACTGAGGGGCAAGGGTCTGTTGGGAAAGCAAAAACAAAACAAATCCCACAACAACATTAAAGTGCAGCAAAAATTGTGTAGTGTGTACAAGTTTATGTATTTTCCCTCTGTCCCCTCCTTACATAGTAGGTAGGTGACTACAGGACCCTGTTCTCACATTCCTAATAATACCATTCTGAAACATTGGGACTACCCCACAGCACCATGGCTGAGATTAGAAACCCAAAGTGCTTTTCCTGAAAACGTATTTTTGTCTTCTCTCCCAACATGTCCCATTGGAGTGACCATGTGTTTCCAATATATATTTTCTCTTTATTTATCTAGTGGACATTACAGGCAATAATCTATGATCCATCACTCTTGCAGCATGCACCTGAGTCACCCAATTCCATAACATCATATTCCTAATGACCGGACATTTTAAAAGTTATTTGCTTTTTGGGCAGGTCTGAGGTTACAAAGCAGGGAGTGAAACAGCCGGCAGTATTGGGAAACTTTCAGTCACACGTTCACAGTGTCTTTGGATAACATAGCATTGTTTCAAGAAAGCCCAAGAATTGACTATATCCTGCACATGGATCTAAACAGGAGTGCTTGCTGGAGTGGCACAAACAACTAATGAACTGCTGGCACACAGCCAAAGTTAAGCATTCTTTGTCACCACTCCCAATTACTAATCTATGTTTAGCCTTCAAAGAAGAAAGGCTCTTGCAATCCAAGCATTACACATGAACAAGTTATAGTTGCTAACAGATTTGCAAGGCAAGGCAAAAGCACAATTCAGATTGCTGAAATCAGAGCTTCGTTGTGAGCTTCATAACCAAGTTGCAAGATAAAACTATTGGACTCAGCTCAGCAAGGCAGCTGCCACTCAGGCTAGGAACTATCGTTTGCATTACGTGCAGGAATTTAGGAAGCCCAGAAGAAATGCTCCTGAAGGTGGAAAATCCAACGCACAAAAGAAGTTCATGGTAACAGGAGGCAGCACAGGAGGGTAATCAGCTCATCATAACAGCACTGGCTCTTGGAAAGAGTGATCCACTTCATTCCATTCTCGAACTCCACCCTTAAACTCATCAAATATTTATCCCTCTAATGAGCATCTTCCTGAGTGAATATTTCTAGAAAATCATTTGGAATAGAACAAAGAACAGTACAGCACAGGAACAGGCTCTTCAGCTCACCAAACCTGCGCTGATCATGTTGTTCTACCTAGACCAACCTATATCCCTCTCCCCCGTTCACATTAGCTGCTTTTAGTTCCACTCTCGCATCCTTAATAGATTTCATTTTTTTGCTAACCCTCTTGCTTACTGCAGCATTTTGCTGCTACAACAGTCCCTAGTACTTGATTTTTCTCTTTGCTAATCTTATAAGTCACTTTACTTTTCTTTGCAGGTTTTTGCATTCGTCTGAGCAGTTTCACTAAGATTAGTTTTTCTTTTAATTATTTCATTCTCTATCGTCTTGCTAATGCATTTAGGACCATACTTGTTTAGTCTGCACTTACTTACCCTTTGTGTTTTGTAACCAGTTGTATGTCTTCTGTTTTCAACCCAGTTTTTCTTGAGTATTAGGCCCTGTCATTTTCTTGGAATTTATCCTTTTAACGTTATGAACTTGCATATTGGATCATTGTACTGCTTATTCCAAATTTAATCGTGCAATGGACATTGGTGCCCTGGGGCGCCACAATGTTCATACCCAGTCACTCGCAATGAAGAAGTTGAGATACAAGTTGGCTCTTGTGATATCACAATGATCTAGACCTAAAAACAGCCTTACATGACATTAACCAACTCAGATCCCAAGAGCTTGGATACTCCTAGTTTATATCAGGCTGGTTAAAATATTCTCAAGCTGAGAGCCACGATACTAAGGGCAGCAGGTATTGCTTCCACACAATTCAAATTTATGCTTCTCGGCTAACCACAACAACAAAAAGTACTTGGTGTGAAAGAGATTGAGAACTCACTCTGATCATTGCCTAGGGGCTGCTCCAACATTGCTAAAATGATACTGTTGTCCAAGACAAAGTATCGGAAATGGTTCTTGCTGGTTGAGGTCAGCCTAGAGTATTTGATTAGTGTCTCTTCATTGAGTAGGCTGCATGGCGAGGCAGGACCACTGGGAGAGGGAAATGCTCCGAGCAACTGCATTATACTAGGGGAAAAAAAAATAAGTATTACATCTATTATAGTTATATATCTATATTCATTTAAAAAGCAACACACAAGTTTATTTAAATCTACATTAATAAACAAGCTTAACCTTAAGCAGCCAACACATTCAGGTCTCTTTGGTCTGACTGATATCATCTATTTTGGCTTCTCTAATAAGAGATGGAAAATAGCAATAATCAGCAAGAACTGGTATTTGTATACCACCTATCATGTCCTTAGGAAGTTACAAACAGCAAAAATACTATTGAAGTGCAGTCACTGGTGTAATATTAGTGAAACTCAGCATGCAAGGTCTCAGGAACAAGATGAGACTAATTCAGAATCTGGATGCCACTGGCAAGGTCAGCATTTATTGTCCATCTCATTGCTCCTCTACTAAATGGCTTGTTAGTCTATTGCAGAGGGTTAAGTGTCAGCTATACTCATTTGGGCCCAAAACTGGATAAAGATGACAGTATTCTTTCTCTAAAGGGTATTAGAATTCAAGCAATATTGTCATAAAATTAGCTCTATGCTTTACCACGTGAGTGTAGCCTCAGCAGCATCCTTTACTCTCATTGAAGCAGGGCTTGGTTCCTTATCTCCCTTGTATCGCACCTCCTGATCACTGGCTTTAGATTTGCTTCCGGAGATACCCAGCTCCACAATTTCCAGCACCTCTATCAGACAGTCCTGAGAAAGCAGGAGAAATGTTAAGACTGGAAAAAACTTCTGAAGTTGAGGTGTAGCCACACTTTGCCTTTTAAATGTATAAAATTAAACTCCTCAGCAAGACATCATTTTAAGTTAGTGTATCCTTAAAATCATTTACTACAGCTCTAATCTTTTTGCTCTGATTGAAGGGTTGAAGCTTCATTTGTGCCTTTCCAGTAAATTTGGGAGGTCTTCCAGCTTCCCAAGATTTTTACCTCAGCGTAACTCTTAAAACAAATCCTAAATTGGAGGCGGTGGTGGTGGCTGGCAAGAAGCAGCAGAGCTGAGAGGGGAAGAATAAAAGGGCTGAAAAGCAGCACAAAGATTCTACATATCAAACTATAAAAGGAGCAGAGTAAGACACGCTAACCAGTTTTGATGTGAAACGTACCTTTTCATTCAGCATATCTGGATGTTCTGTGAGCCAGACACACAGACACTGAAAAGCTGCCACAATCATGGAATGTAAATCTCGGGAATGAAATGGGGCAGGTCTGCTACACTGGTGCACAATGTAACTGCACACCGAACTAACTGCACGCTTTCGGTCTGTCGAATCCACGCTCACCTTTACCTGTTTTAAAGAACAAGCAATTTATATTAATTCTGGGGATCAGTGAAACGAACTGAGAAAACGAGTCTGAAGCTTGATTTGTTTTACAGTTTCACCATGTGAATATAGATATTTCTATAGAAGTTTTTTGAAACATAGCTAAAGAAAATTAGACACAATGAGCAAACTGGCAGAATTTTATTGAAAAGTTTGGAGTCCAAACAGCAGCCAGAAACATGTGGATAAAACACACACAGCTGCCCAGGGGGACATTCCTGTTGATTGTATGGGCGGCAGCTCCCGAATAAGTTGCTGTCAGGGTTGCCACACTGTGCAGGATGGCTACCTGCCCCAGTCAAAGCACTGACAACTCATTAACTGTAGAAGCGTCACCAGGATCAGTAACCACAGCTGAGGAAGGGATGGACCCTGCAGCCTGCAACAGGTAAGTTGCAGAAAATGTTCAAAGAAATAAACATTATATTGATGGCGGGGAACCGTCTCCTGAGGTAATTGATGGGACCGCGGGGGCTGCCTTCTCTACCTGCAGTCACCCCGCCCTCCCTCTCAGGGCTGCTGCTGGGGAGGCTACCTACATCTGACTTGCGGTCTCCCTGCATGGCAGTCAAACTGCAGCTGGCAAGATGCCAGTGTCCCAGTAAAATAATCCCCAATGGTGTATTTGAATATTGAAATTTGCTTCCCATCTTGTGGCAGGAACTTGTCCAAAGCAGTTTCCTGTTGGTAAAATTTCCCAAGTTGATTGATCCAACACATTCACATCTCAACTAAGAATAGAAAATATCACAGGAAAGTTTTTCATACTCAACACATTGAATAGAGTCCTAGATCATTGAAAGGATTGTACACAGAGTCAATAAGTGACAGGTAAAGGCCCATAACCTAGCCTTCTAACAGTATATGGAGAGTGTAGAATAGAGATCTTAAAATTTTTAATCAATTACCATACTTGTTTAAATTTTTTGGTCATTTCTGCAGTGTTCAAGCCAGTATTTGAGCTCTATAGTGTGGATCAGAGATTATAAAGTGTTTTTAACACATACAGAAAGCATTTTTCTGAACTGTAAAGGAATTCATCCATCACAATTCTAATTTTCCCCAATTTCTGACTGAATTTGAATTATACTGCAATATAAACCCTACATCTTTCACCTAATAACATACTCGCAGTTGCTGTGTTGAGGTAAGAGTGCTGGCTGTGGAAATCTAAGAATCTCATATAATCAACCACTAGAACTGAGAGCAGCAGTAATTCACATGTTGAGTTCATGTCATGATAAACTGCAGGTTAGCACAAAAAAACCGCTCAAAAGGTTTCACGTTTCCGGGAACGTAAAAATATCGTCTACACAACCCACTACAAATTATCTGAAGACATTTATCCCATACAGCATGAAGGTAATTGTACATCACTGTGTGAGGTTGTCCTGCTTCACTTCACAGTTCCCGCTTGTTGTCAAATCTAGTTTCAAGAACAAGAACTGTTCTGGAGCTCATGAGAATCTGAGCATTTTCTAAAGGGGGGGGCCAGGTATTATTTAAATGTTCTGACAGTGGAAGTAGTCCTATGTATAAATGCACATCTAGGTACATTGTGACCACAAGTCTAATTTGCAGCCAGGCAAAAGATGAAGCTGCAAGCTGCAGACTGATAGTTACTGCAAAAACACTGCATCAATGTGCTTTTTTGGTCAGCTGACATTCACAGCAAACCAATGTTGTGTTCAACAGTCCAAATTGAGCTACTGTGAAATTCTATTTGGGTAGATTTCTGTTTGCCCAATAAAGCACACATCAACTCCTTGTAATGAAATACCTCGTTTACTTCCTGTCAAATATTAAGTGGAGATGGGCAAAGTCAAGATTTAGGGACACCCAATACTTCAATCAAGCTGTGAAGGTACATTTACAGGTTTGGAGAAGAATACTGGATTTGTCAGTCATTGCTGAGCACAGGGGTGCCCATCTGATCAAGAATGAGAATTAACTTTAATCACCAGAAAACCATCTTGGATAATTTTTGTGCAGTTACACTCCACTGATCCTCTGGGCTACATCATGATCAACCATTCTTGGATTGCCTGCTTTTACCCAACAGTTCTCCTGCCCTTCCCAGTTACAACTTGCTTAATGCATGAATGACTTTCAGGATCCAGATTCAGTCTGTTTGTGACTTCAAGGGCAATTTGAACAATTACATGTATTATAATGTAACATGCAAAAAAGTTTAACTATCACTGTACCTTGGCTAACCCGGAGAGCAATTCAAGTGCTGCCAATGAGATGCTCATGTCCTGTCTCCACTGAGAGTTCAGTCTCTGCGTTACCAAATGGATACTGCGAATCAGTAGTCCCGATGCTGTATCTGTATGAAGAGCTATGATATAACCCCAATACCATACACCACGGGGAGGGAAAACAACTGGGCATTAGTAACTACAAGCAAAGCAATCAAAAACAAGCACAAGCTCACAACGCATGCAGCAAAGAACAGCAGTCAATAAAGGAAAACTGCTCCCATCCCAGTAGCAATGAGGCTGTGTCCATTTGATAGTCATTGTCAGCATTAGAATGAAAGAATCCAAGTCTTCATAGCAACCATGTGGGGCAAGGTACGCCATTTCATGGACAATTTCAGAGTTAGTACAGATGGAAAGATGAATGCCACTTGCTGGGCTGTTCCAGCTAAACACAATATCATACCAAAAAAAATATACATTTCATCCAGTGCTTAGTTCAAAAGCACTGAAAATGCTTCTGATCGGAAACTGCCAAAGTCAGAAAAATTGCTCCCCATCTTTATTCAATCATTCTGTGGAATAGTTTAGCTGAATCTAGGAATAAGCTAATATCAGTGAAACAATTAGGTGGGGAGGTGGCTAATGTAAATTGTACAAAACTGAAGGATATTGATCCAGCATTTCACACTTATTCCTTTATTAAAATTATGCACCCAGTTCCAGGATACAGTCTGGCCAATAATTTAACAAAAGGACATTTTGATGGTAGGAGTTGGGGGATTGGTAGAACTCTACTTGATCCAAACCACTGACCAATCTCGTTATCTAATGGGATCTCAGCTACTAGAAACAGAGTAGTTCTGTGCAACATAGAAATGAGAGGTGGCCATTCAGCCCCGAAAACTGACTCTGCCAATGAATTAGATCATGGATTATCTGCATTTTTGATGACTTTCGAAATGCTGGTGAACTTTTACTCTCAATTATATGACCACTTTCACTCAAACTGGTGCAATGATTGGAAGAAGGTATTTCAGTGATTCTTACTCACAGCCCTCTTTAGTTTTCTTCTGGGGGAGTTTATCCATCTGCCTGTTCCGTTGAGATTTCAAAAGCGGCAACTACACAAGTTTCCAATTGTTATATCTAAATTTTGATGAGCTTCAGATGGATGTCGAACTATGGAGGGCATTTTGGCAGGAGCAGGCACTCAAGCTGTACTTTGAAGGACTGTTACTGGAAGATCGAGATGAAATGGGCTGAAGGGTCATTTTATTGAATCTACACTCCCACACCTCTATTGCAGTTCATCAGTGTGCCAGCTCTAAAATTTGGCCTTCTGACTATTACATTACTATACACTTTTCACTGAACAACTCCAAGGAAATGTGCGCAAGATACCTGATGGTGAAGCTTACTGGCAAGAGCGCCTAAATAATAATTGGACAGGGGATTATCTGCAAAAAAAACCCAGTCAAGACTCTAGTGGACACATCAGAAGGAAATCAGCTCTCCTGTCAATAATAATGACAAATTAAAAGCAAAAATAAATTGTCATACATGACAGGTAACATACAGAGAACAAAATTATTGGATGTTGCTTATATGTAGACTTGCATGAACAAGCAAAAGAACTATCAAGGTACTGTTCAGTAACAACATGGCAAAAGATGGTATCAATATGCACTTGAGAAATGTGACTGAAATCTTTGAAAGTGTTTCATTACAGATAAAAAAACCAAGACAATAGGTTTTGGAAATAATTCTAGAATTAAAGTATGCCAGCTTTAAACCTTTATTTTCAGGGGTATGTAGGGAGGCTTCCAACTTTAGTTCTTAAATTCCCTTTCACCAGGTGGTTGGGAAGTGCCGTTCTAAATATGAGTATAATCAGTATCAGAAACCTCAAGTGAAGAGCACTTGGAACAAAGCATGCTTTTAGTGGCAAATTAATTCTGTGTGGCTGGATCTATAGTGGAAAGGTGCAAGTCCGGGGAATTCTGATCTTGTTAAAGTTTTTGTTTGAATGTTTGACTTTTACTGAATGGGAAAATGCTAACAACTACATGAACATTCCCATTCTTTTTTCTTGTTATATGGGGAGGTGATGGCCTAGTTCTATTATTGCTGGACTATTAACCCAGAAACTCAGCTAATGTTCTGTGGATCCAGGTTCGAATCCCGCCACGGCAGATGGTGGAATTTGAATTCAATAAAAAATATCTGGAATTAAGAATCTACTGATGACCACAAAACCATTGTTGATTGTCAGAAAAACGCATCTGATTCACTGAAGGAAGGAACTGATTTAAGGAAGGAACTTTGCTATGCTTACCCAGTCTGGCCTACGTATGACTCTAGAGTATTAGCATTGTGCCCTCAGGTAATAAGGGGTGGACAATAAATGCTGGCCAGCCAGTGACACCCGTGTCCCCTGAATTAAAAACCTAGATTCTAGAAAGCAGAATTTGGAGGGAGATATGGATAAACAGGTACTTCTTTGTTCTTTCCTTCAAGCAATCATTTTTCATAAAAAACTAGGAAAATGAGTACTGGGGACGTTGAAGGAATATAAACAGGCAGACACACAGGCAGACACACAGGCAGACACACAGGCAGACACACAGGCAGACACACAGGCAGACACACAGGCAGACACACAGGCAGACACACAGGCAGACACACAGGCATTTCCAGCTGGACCTAACACTAACAAATTAGCACACAAGCCTATTCTCTCACACATTTTCAGCCAGAGCCGGTACAAGTGCACACATTTCTAGCTAGTCCTGGCAACAAGTGCATGTACGCACAAAGTTACAGCTGGTACTAATCAGGAGCAGGAGCTCAAGCACACATTCCTCCTCCCAATCCAGATACAATCACTCCATTTGTGTCCTGCTAACCCATTTCAAAAGCTGGCCAAGCTGAATTCAGTCAACGACTCAGTCAGCTACAGCAGGGAAAACAAAAAGAGAGGCAAATAACATTTATGTTGCAAATCAAATTGTTTTGGTTAATAAAAGCCAAAAGAATCTGTATTGAAACACCTTAGGTCACAGTTATAACTGAACAACCTTTCAGTTCTGCAGAAAGCCAGCAGTAGCTAATTAACAGTGAAATGAGCCCCTGAACCAGTCGTAAATTCAATTAACTGATCATGTATTTAGCACCATACCATTTCATTAAAAATGTTTCATCAACAGAACAACAACTTTTTGGATCCAACCTTTAGATTTCAAGGATACTATAAAGATCATTAGAGTATATTACACGTGCTGATGTGATTCCATTTGAGGTCCAGCACGTCAACATAGATTTTCTAGTCTAGAAAGGGATTTTGCTTCCTCTCACTGAGATTAAATTTAACTCGAGAGCAGGAAGTGCTCCAAGTTCACTGTCCCATCCACACCCGGACTGAGATATATACGTATCTGGCTCAAGAGAATGGATCAAGAGATTAGGCTCAAATTAAATTTAGACAAGGCAAAAGGAAGTCCAAGCACAGTGGGTGTGGGCCAGAGTCGTGGAGACTTTCCACACTTAAATAAAAAGTAATGCAAAATAATAAAGAGATACTGGGTCAAATGCCAATCAAATTCAAAAAGAATTATTTGAAATCTGTGCTGTACTTTATACAATTAAATCTTTGGGTTTGAAGAGTATGGTGATAAATGCAATTGATGCAAGAATTTAAATTGATGAATAGTTTTCATGACACAAATACCTGTACAACCTATTGGGAAGGGAGACATACAAAAAATGAAGAACAAAATTAACATGCAACACTGCAACGCCGTTTACAAATATGGTACAGTAGGCATTTTAAAAATGGTCATGGGAAACATTCAACAAGGGATCTGCATTTGCAAGCGTTCCACAGGTCAGGTTCACAATCAGACACGCGTGTTTTAGTATAGTTGAAGCAAAACACTTTATAACCAAAAAAGTCATGGTGGGGTATAACAGAGGAATAAAACTGGTATGGACTCCTCTCAAGATCAATCACCATACAGTTCCTCATATTTGTACTCAGTATGAAGTTGAAACACTTAGTTGGCAGCTTGTGCCGAAGTTAGAAAGAAATAGGTCAAGTCCATTCCAGAGACTTCAGCACAAGGAAACCTAGGCTGACACTCCAGTACAGTACTGAAGCAGCTCAGCAGTCAAAGGTGCCAATTTTTGGGCGAGATGTCTCATCCAGGGACCTAAGCAGCTGAAATAGTTATTTACGGAAACTGGCTTGAACTGGGCTCAGCCTGTCCCTTTGTTCAAAACATATAAATTCAGACATTCTCAGTGCAAACAGCACTGGAGTGTGACCTCACTGAAGTGTGTAAAGGGGGGATAAAGGGCGGGGGGGGGGGGGGGGGGGGGGGGGGCGCGGTTTAGAACGGAGTTGAGGAGGAACTTCTTCACTCAAAGGGTGGTGAATCTCTGGAATTCTCTGCCCGTTGAAGTGGTGGAGGCTGCCTCGTTAAATATTTTTAAGATGCGGGTTGATGGGTTTTTGATAGGCAAGGGGATTAAGGGTTATGGGGAGGGGGCGGGAAAGTGGAACTGAGCCACGACAGATCAGCCATGATCTTATTGAATGGCGGGGCAGGCTTGAGGGGCTAGATGGCCTACTCCTGCTCCTATTTCTTATGTTCTTATGTAAGTTTGATGAGTATGAGTGTTCAGTGAGGAGGGAGGGAGATACTGCCTTGTTTTTCCAACTTTGTCACGCTGTAGGAATTAGCTCTTGGTCTATTAAAGAGGAAGGACTGAACCGCTTGGTGAGTATCTGATAAGTGGTCATCCTATTATAGAAGGGATATTACTAAACTAGAAAAAGAGAGTGCAGAAAAGATTTACTAGATGCTACAGGGAATCAATGGTTTGACTTGTAAGGAGAGGCTTGACAAACTGGGACTTCTCTGGAGTATAGGAGGCTGAGGGGTGATCTTAGAGGTCTATAAACTGATGAGGGGCACAGATCAGCAAGATAGTCAATATCCTTTCCCAAAGGTAGGGGAGTCTAAAACTAGAGGACATAGGTTTCAGGTGAGAGGGGAGAGATACAAAAATGTCCAGACGGGCAATTTCTTCACAGAGGGCAGTGAGTGTCTGGAACAAGCTGCCAGAGGTAGTAGTAGAGGCAGGTACAATTTTGTCTTTTGAAAAGCATTTAGATAGTTTCATGGGTAAGATGTGTGTAGCGGGATATGGGCCAAATGCAGGCAACTGGGATTAACTTAGGGGTTTAAAAAAAAGGGCAGCACAGACAAGTTGGGCTGAAAGGTCTGTTTCCAAGCTGTAAACCTCTATGACTCTATGGTCAAAGTCTATTCTAGTTCTCAGGCTTATAACATATTAGGAATTTGTGATAGGAGACATAAATGTATAAAAGGAAATAAATTACTGAATAAAATAATGAATTAAGGCACACAAGAATGGCAGGACAAGTGATGCGTCATACTCCAACACACGGGAGCTGTTGGATACCAGTGTGATCCAGGACAAGCACGTCTGCAGCTTGAGGAGTCATTGAGCTGAAGTCTGAGCTGTGGCCACTGCGATATGTCAGGGCAGATACCCAAGCTAAGCTAGAAGCTCTGTTCTGTGCTGGGCAGGGTGATGAGCGCCTTGAACTAATTTAATACATTCCAGATCCTCTCCTGGTTGCAGACCATCACTCTGCTCTGTGCACAGCTGGGTTGCAATTTTGTCACTTACAAATATTGGTATTCATAGTCTCACCTAGGAGTCTGTTTCTATCCCGTGTCAGAACTTCTGTGGCTAATTTAGGTTTTGTCAGATCCCAACCTAAAATTCCATTCATTCCAGTGGGCTGACAGGAGTAAAGCCCATGGATTTTCAGCCCATAATTATTTCCTAAGACTATCAGCATAGCTGGCAGGCTGGTCTTTTCATCTGGGTGGTGATCACTCCAAAACTACATGTTTTGTGATAAGAATCAGCACAAAGTTACAAGTGTGATTTAATAGTTTTACAACATTACTTCCTTATCTTCTCCTCTCTCAGGCTTGTCGAATTTTAGGGCTTGTAGAAATTGAATAGTTGTTCTCTTTCTGGAGTCCATACCATATTTGATGTTATTTGGTGTCTCATTTGAGGGTCACTAAAATTTTAGCAGAAATAGAGTGCTTCCTGAGATCATTAACAATGCACTTGATGACTTTGATTTTAAATGCTGAACCAAATACATTTAAAATTGAATTTTTTTCATTAGTAAAAGTGTTCTTTTTAGAAGCAAGAAGCATTTGAGACAATTAAAGTAAGTCAGCTTTACATAAATAACAAAAAACAAAGGAGTAAAAAACATCAATATGAACATCTGGGCAAAAATATGAGAATCTAGGTGGATATTTTTGACACGATGAAGGCCTTTAATATTACATCTGCATTCTTTATAATGGTAGCTTTTAAAGCAAAATACTGGAAGCAATTATTTTGGCACAAATATAAAATGGCTCAGACTTTTAATGAGTGGAATGCAGCCAGGAGGCGAGGAACTGCTATTGACTGACCGTTTTGCTACCAGTGCCCACCATATCACATCTGTGAAAGTTGTTCAGGACAAACTTGGATACATTACATTTGTTTTTGTTATCAATGGAAAAATCAATCTGCACAAATTTGCTCAACATATTCCTATAAGTTATTATTTTTAACTCCATAATTTTTCAAGCAAGATCAACTTTGAAAAGTTGCAAAGAGTGCTGTGCCAGTGTGGAGGATTCCAAATTTTGGGTTTTGCTGCTTTACTGTACAGCAAATTGCATCCTTGGAGGAAAAGTTGTCAGAATGCTTGGACCCATCACTGGTGGCAAAGTGTTTGGCTATCTTGGCCCCATTCAATTCCATCCTTAAATTCCTAAGCCTCCCTACTTCTCTGTCCTTTAAAAACCTTTGCAAAAGCTATCTTTTCAACCTATCCATTAATCTCTCTCTTATGGCACGGTTCTTCTTGTTACAAAGTATCTTGACTGGGAAGGGGGTATTTTGCACAATGAAGTTGCTATATATATCACTTGGGACAAAATTAATGATTGGATAAATAGCACCACTAATTTAATCACCCTTCCAAGGAGGACTGAAGACTCAAAGGGCTAAGAGATTAATCTGTTATGGCCAGGTTTGAGACTGAGCTACTAGGCTTTCAAAATATTTTTAGGCATTTGCATGAATAATCTGCCTGCTTGATAACAGGAGTGACTCAATGCTGGCAGATAGAAAAAGCTATTTGCCTCTCTTTCTCTCATTAAATGTTTCCTATTCAAACAACTAAAAAACTGACTGGATACTTCTGGCCTACATTCTTGGAGGAGAAAGTATTGAAGAATCTGACATACTTTGTCAGAAAATAAGGAAATGCTGAAGACAAATAATCAAAGGAACAGTAAGTCTGGAAATGTTAGACCTTTGTGCAAATTTGATTTTTAAATATATGTATATACAATATATATTGTATATTTTACCCAGAACAAATATTACACAACAATGGATACAGTTCCTTTAAATCTCTTCCCAAACCCACAGTCACTCAAATGATAGCTTTTAAAAAACATACTGATACATTTCACCCAACGATCCCTGCATTTCCGCTTTACAGGGTTTGCTGTAAATTTAAAGTGAAAATGTTTTGAAAGTCATGAGCTGTAATTTCTAAAAATGTCTTCCTCAGAGATAAAGCATGTCTTACCACATACTCTCAATATCAACACTACACTTAAGGAAGTAATTCAGTTTGCGGCATTCTTTAAATAGATATGAGACTGCAATTACTGTGCATCAGATCTCAGAATTCAACAGCATCCTGGAAGATTCATTACTGTTGAATCTGCATACATGCAATCTGAATTAAGTAGATCTATATCAATTTTCCACCAGAGCTGGAGAAGCGCCTGAGTCCCATCTCCAGTTTTTTTTTGCAAAATAGGTTAAACCCATGAGACACACACTCCAGTGCTGCAACAAGCTGCAGTAGTCTCTCTAGCTGGTGAGTAAACGAACGTCATACAGACAATTCTGTGCATCATACTTCTAAAGCTACAAAGGTATGTTAAACCCAAACACATAATAGATTTCAGGTCCACATACAGGCCGGAATTTTACCATCTTTCCTGTCCCAGAATCGGGGTGGGTAAGGCTCACAGAACTACAATCTCCGTTGGCTTCAGGCAGCCTCGGGTGGGCGAGGTGGTAAAATTCTGGCAATAGTCTCCAAGCAGCAGGATCATTGACAAGAGCACTGGGCTTTACAACTCGCTACAATATAATTAGAACATAAGAACATAAGAAATAGGAGCAGTAGGCCATCTAGCCCTTCGAGCCTGCCCCGCCATTCAATAAGATCATGGCTGATCTGTCGTGGCTCAGTTCCACTTTCCCGCCCTCTCCCCATAACCCTTAATCCCCTCCCTTATCAAGAACCCATCAACCCGCTTCTTAAAAATATTTAGCGAGGCAGCCTCCACCACTTCAACGGGCAGAGAATTCCAGAGATTCACCACCCTTTGAGTGAAGAAGTTCCTCCTCAACTCCGTTCTAAACCGCCTCCCCTTTATCTTGAGGCTGTGCCCCCTAGTCCTACTGTCTTTTTTGAGCGGGAAGAGTCTCTCCACCTCTATCCTATCCATCCCATTCATCATCTTATACGTCTCAATGAGATCTCCCCTCATTCTTCTAAACTCTAACGAGTACAAGCCTAGTTTATTCAGCCTCTCCTCATAGCTCAACCCCCTCAACTCCGGTATCAGCCTAGTAAACCTCCTCTGCACTCCCTCCAAGGCCAAAATATCCTTGCGCAGGTGCGGCGCCCAAAACTGCACACAGTACTCCAGCTGCGGCCTCACCAATGCCCTATACAGCTGCAGCAAGACCTCCCTACTTTTATATTCAATCCCCCTCGCTATGAAGGCCAGCATCCCATTCGCCTTCTTGACCACCTGCTGCACCTACAAGCTGGGTTTTTGCGACTCATGCACAAGGACCCCGAGGTCCCTCTGCACCGTCGCCTGCTGCAGTTTTTCGCCACGTAAGTAATAGTCCTTCCTACCATTATTCCTACCAAAGTGGACCACCTCACACTTGCCAACATTAAATTCCATTTGCCATTTCCTGGCCCATTCGCCCAGCCTATCTAGATCCTTCTGCAGACTCTCCACACCCTCCGCACAATTTGCCTTTCCCCCAATCTTGGTGTCATCAGCAAATTTCGACACCCTACACTCGGTTCCCTCCTCCAGATCATCTATATAAATGGTAAATAGCTGAGGCCCCAGCACCGACCCCTGGGGCACCCCACTAGTCACCAACCGCCAATCCGAATAGCACCCATTGACCCCCACTCTCTGCCTCCTATTTGACAACCAATCCTCTATCCACGCTAACACCCTACCCCCAACTCCATGTCCCCTGACCTTCTGCAATAACCTCTTGTGAGGTACCTTGTCAAACGCCTTCTGAAAATCCAGAAAGACCACATCCACCGGCTCTCCTCTATCCACTGCCCTAGACACATCCTCATAGAACTCCAGTAAATTTGTCAGACCCGACTTCCCTTTAACGAAACCGTGTTGCGTCTGCCCTATCAAGCAATTCCCTTCAAGATGCCTCGCAATTTCCTCCTTAATGACGGATTCTAACATTTTACCTACCACAGACGTTAAACTAACCGGCCTATAATTCCCTGCCTTTTGCCTGGCACCCTTCTTAAACAACGGCGTAACATTAGCCGTTTTCCAATCTTCTGGCACTTCCCCGGAATCCAGCGACGTCTGGAAAATAACCACCAAAGCATCCACTATAACCTCCGCCATTTCTTTCAGAACCCTCGGATGCATTTCATCCGGTCCTGGGGACTAGTCCACAATCAGCCCCTCCAGTCTGTCGAGCACCACCTCTCTAGTAACAGTAATGTCATTAAGACCCTCCAGTCCTACCACCTTTCCATCCCTAACACCCGGCAAATTATTCACGTCCTCCTCCGTGAAGACAGAAACAAAAAAGTTATTCAATACCTTAGCCATATCCCCATCCCCTACCACTAGGTCCCCTTTCTCATCCTCTAAAGGACCAACGTTCACCCTAGCCAGCCTCTTCCTTTTTATATATTTATAAAAACTCTTGCTATCCTTTTTTATATTAAGTGCTAGCCCAGCTTCATAGTTTCTCCTACCCTCCTTTATCAACTTCTTTGTCAATCTTTGTTGACATTTAAACCTTTCCCAATCCTCTTCTCGCCCACTGCTCTTAGCTACTCTAAATTCCTCCGCTTTTAATTTAACACTTTCCTTCACCTCCTTCGTTATCCACGGCTTATTACCTCTCCTCCTACGGTCCTTTTTGACCATCGGAATAAATTTCTGCTGAGCACCAAGAAAGATCTCCTTAAAGATCCTCCACTGCTCCTCAGCAGACCTACCTTCCAACGCGCTCCCCGAGTCCACATTCGCCAATTCTTCTCTCATCCTACCATTCCACTCAATCTTTTTAAATTTTATTGCCGTTCCACTTTATTTGTGTCTGAGTATTTGCAATTTATCTGTCCATGACCCTATTGCGTACACAACAATCTGGTTATGTTCTACTGCATGCACTTCAACATCATGCTGAGCATTCCATACTAAATTGTTAGGAATTCCTTATTGCTTAAAGTTAATTCTCTAAGCGATTCAGCTGCCACTATAATACTGAAGCAAAGGCAAGTTAAACATTTCAAAACCAAACTATTCTCTCAGGTGATCAGAACCAAACATTTTGTTCACGATTTTTAAAAAATTAAATAATAAGCTTCACATTGAACAATTTGCAAATTCCAGAAAAACAAAACGAAATGGGATATATGAAATCACAGTAATAGCGGCCGGGTTGGTTATTGACTGCCCTAAATTGGACACCAGCCTAGGGGAAACATGCAGACTCAGCCAACCTGATCTGCGTAAAGCTCAAGCTCCACACCTGACAAGTCAATACCTGTGTAAACCAGTAAGTGATATCAGCCATCAAATGAACCCTCTTACAATCAACCCTTCTGGAGCGAAAACAGCAGTGTACTAGACTTGATAATGATACTTGGGCACCTACGCTGCTCTTAATCCTCCTCAACCTTCACTTCAAATCCATATAGTGTATATTTTTTGAAAAAAATGTAAATGGCTCACAAGGTATTGATGTTGTACCTTCACACCAAATTTAAATTCGATGTTAGAAAGGTCTTTCAGTTATGGAGCACATTTCCCCTTCTCAGGGCATCATAGCCATATTCCTCTTGCTATACAGTTGCCGTGGCAATGAGGGAAACGGAACAGTCAATTTTCTTACAGGAGAGGGAGAGCGAGAGCTCTTCCCATTCTTCTTTTATGTCCTTAAAGGGCATTTGGGACCTCAGTTTAAACTTTCATCTACAAGACTTCACTTCTGAGTGTAATGCTTCCTCAGCAATGCGGAGTACATTAGATTAGCTGCTCAAGCCTCTGAGGTGGGGCCTGAACTCAAGTCTCTGATACAGCAGCAACCGTGCTATCATTAAGCTATGGATAACAATTGACAAGCTCGCCTTCCAGCTGCAATATCTCTGACGGCTTATTAAGACAGGAGGAAGTTAACGAGGCAACCCCTCCAGAGTATCAAACTCTGCGTGACTAAAGCTCAACTTTATAGTCAGTGGGAGCAGTGGTCTCTGGGAGTTTCATCCAACATTGCAACTAAGAATAAGCACAATTCAACCAGACCTTCAACCTAGAATCAATTCACAGGCACAACTAAAACGTGAAGCACAGTGTTGAAGCTGTATGGTTTAGACTTCAGACCTCTCTGTGGCAGCTTTGAACCCATCAGTTGATGTGCCCTTGGGAATTGGCATAGTTCTGTTCATCCCCTAGGCTTGTACCATCAAAGGTTGAGAGCTCTGTTAGCATTTAGATTGTTGATACTTTGATAAGCAAAGATTAGAATTCTGAACTAATTGCCGCTTAGAGCGTTTTCCTTTCTGACGAGGGGAGTCAAAGATCATTCCAATAACCCGGAAACTACAGTTAGGTGTCCACTAGTTGTAACAGAATATATTCTTAAACATCATTAAGTAGTGAGGTAGCTGACTTTTGTTTCTACAAGGACATATTTAATCAAGACGAACAGTGGATTTAAACTACACCAAGGACGCGTTTTTAATGTCATGTTTCTCTCACCATAATCCCGCAGTAAGGCCTGTGCTGGTCTTTCACTATCTGGTGTTGTGGCCTCCGAGCTGCCAGTGCTGGTCACACTGATGCCACTGCTGTTTCGACTGTGACTTTTGAGTGACGTGTGAGTGCTATCACCAATACTCTGTAAAAGCATAAGCACAGAACTCATGGTGCAAACTGCTCTAGTCAAAGGATTCAGCATCAAAACTGAAGAATTAAAAGGTTCCAAAAGATTAACTTATTTTCACTGTCCTATAATGACCAATTTTGCATTTATATTAAAACAAACCTGTTATACACAGTATTCTCTCTCAAAGGTTTCAAATACACAAAAGCTGCTTGCCAACTTACCAACTCCATTTGAGAACCAATTGCTTCTAAAAGGGCAGAGTCTTGAACGATATTTAACATGGCACCTGGAAAGAAAACAGGCTTTAGATAACCAGTTAAAGTACTTGGCAACTATAAATCAAGTATGAGCTAAATAAGATCCCTACTGACCTAGAATCATCTGCGTGTTGTTAGGATCAGTTTCAGTCTGTAGGGCACCAATTAACACATTGACAAGCCTCAGTTTCAAGGAAAGAAAGGTAACTGGCTTGTCATGTAATGAGGAATCCTCATTGCTGAATTTCCCTTCCAAAAGCACCTGGAAAGAAAGGAGGAAAACCTGTTGACAGTGCTAACAATTTGAATAGGTTTCGTTCATTTTAATGATTTCCCCCTCTCACATTGGTTGCCACCTGAATAACCTCATTGGATTGCCAGTTTCTCAAACGCAACAGCACAGTGTTTGTTCACAATTGCTTCATTGGAAGATACCGCAGCCTGAGCACGATCCTGCTTACACCAGCTGTGCCTTTATAGAACAGGGGGTGCTGGAGTCAGTCAGCAACTGGAATCTGTCTATTTCTTAACCAGAAGCAAATGGAGCTTCACAGTCACCAAAGGCTGTAATTAGTGAACGCAGCAAAGGCTGCAGAACCAGCACGCAAACTTCTTGGTGTCTGCAGTTCAGGATCATAAAGACACAAGGGGATATATCACATAGATACATCTTAAAATATGGACACAAATGTCCCAAACTAATTGTGATATTGTTTGGCAATAAGAATTAAAGGCTGTGAAATCAAATTCATACTCCATCCACCAGCATCTACAGTGTCATCGCCATCTTGTTTTCTTCACTACTCTATTAGGTGTAGCCTTCAAAATAACTATGTAGTCCATAATGAACAGTACCTCTGCTTTAACTGTCCCAAAGTGATGTGGGAGAGGCAGCATTGATAGCAGAATGTGGATTGATGCTCTCCGAAGTTCAGTGGGATTCACATATGCTTTGAATTTTGAAAGCTCTCTGGAAGAGAGGATGGAAAAAAAAACACTTTACAACCAGTTGCTCAGATCCTGCATTTTTCAAAATGTGGCAGAACCGAAGCTCCATCAGTAGTAAACACTTCAACTCCAACATCTTTCAACTACATGTACATAACAAACACTAAACAACACAATGTGGGGAACAGCAAACAGTGGCAATGGAGGATAGAGCAATTCAAAGATCAAGCAGTGCTGATGGAATGGAAGATTGGCAGTACTTATACTTCTTCTCAAACCCAGATCATTCATCTTGTATTGTTATTCTTCATAACGTAGAAAAATTATTTACTATTCCTAGGAAGGAGGGGGTGCGGAAAGGGAGAGGAGGAAAGGAAATTAAAATGGAGGGATAGAAGAATTAAGAATGGGAAAGAAGTGAGAGAAGTAGTCAGCGAGGATACAGATAAGGGGGGGGGGGGGGGGTGTAAAACAAGGGGTAAAGGGAAACAGAAGCTGAGAGAAGGAGAATGGAAGATGAAGTTGAAACAGGATAAGTTCAAGGCAAATAAACAGAAGTAGAATGGAAGAGATCCCAGTAGCTTTTGTCTCACATCAATATTGTGAAGTAGTCACGCATTTAATGTGTCGAGTGTTTTTAAGCTGAGAACGTACTTACCATTACTTACATTTCACTAGATGGCGCAGACATGCTTCTCCTCCATCACCCAATTCCAACCATGGCTAATCACAGAATCGTACAATCTCTCAGCATGAAAAAGGCCACTCGGCCCTTCATGCCTCTGCTGGTTCTTTGAATAACTTGCCCCATTCGACAGTTCTTTACCCATAGCTCTTAAAATGTTTCTTTAAGTATATTATCAAATTCTTTTATGAAACAATTAACTCTGCTTCCAGCACTCTTTCAGGCAGTTCATTTCGGGTCAAAACAACTGACTGCATGAAAATATTGTCCTCATCCCCCTCGTAGCCTTTTTTTGCTAATTGTCTTAATTCTGGTTACTGACCCTCTTGTCAACAGAAACAGTTTTTTCCCATCTACTGAAACTGCTCAATGTTAAATATCTGTATTAATGCAGACCTCAACTTCCTCTGTTCAAAGGAGTTCAAACCCAGCTTCTCTAGTATCCCATCATAGTTGAAATACTTCATCCTTGATAACATTCTAAGTAAGAATCCTCTGCACCCTCTCAAAAGGGCTTTAAATTCCTCCCATAGTCGTATTCCCAGAATTGTACTCGCATCTCCAGTTGAGGCCTAAGTAGTGCTCTGTAAAAGGTATAACAAAATTTATTTTCTCAACTTGTCCTACCACCCTCAATGACTTGTGAACATAAATTCCCAGGTCTCTGTTTTGATATCCCCTTCATTTGTATTGCCTACTATTTAGTTTGAATTGCCTCCCTTTATTCTTCCTAGCAAAAAGCATCACTTCACACTTTCTCTGAATTCAATTTTATCTGCCACGTGTGCATCCAGTTCACCAGTTTATGTCCTCCGAAGTCTGTTACTATCATTTGCACTGTTAACTGCATTGTCCTGTTTTGAGTGGTTTGCAAGTTTTAAACAGATGACCTGAACCTGGTATACCGGGCCTTAATGTAGCGGTGTTCCTACTGATAACAAACATGCTAATATTTTATAATCTGAAAACAATTTGTATCCAAATTTAAATTTGTGTTCTTATTTTTGGGTCAGCATTTTTAGCCCATTCTTGTGTGCCCTTAGAGGACAATTGAGAGTCAACCATGTTGCTGTGGATCTGGAGTCACATGTAAGCCACACCAGGTAAGAACATTAATGAACTAGATGTGTTTTTATAATAATCAACAATGATTCCACGATCATCGCTAGACTTTATAATTCCAGATTTTTATTGAATTCAAATATCTCTTATCTGCCATGGTTGGATTTGAACCTGGGTCCTCAGATCTTGCCCTGGGTCTCTGGATTACTAGTTCAGTGATTACATCACTACTGCCTTCCCTAAAAACAACAACAAGATGCTCTCTCTAGTTTCTCTGAGAAGGTGATGATAAGCTGTGGTGTACTTGTTTCCACTGTTTTTACTGAGGGATTTTGACAATGATAATGCCTGAAGTTGCCCAGGTATTTACATGTCTGGTTGAGTTGAACTGATATATACAGCCAGGTAACATATTATAACTGGGCATGTATTTGTACCTTTAACCCTTTATCTCAAATTAAACTGCACCAAGACTATCTTTGTTGGATTACTTCAAAGTAGTTGATTTGGAAAGATCGAAATCTTGGTAACAGTAAAAAAAAAGTATGAGGGGGAATTCATCTCTCATTTACAATTACAGACAGCAAAGGTTATTAGAATCCGTACACAGGCTAAGCTGTGAAGAGAGGTTGGGTAGGCTTGCATTGTTTGCATTGGAGCAGAGAAGACTGAGGGGTGACCTGATCAAGGTGTACATCAAGGTGAGTCTTACTTCTGTTGTGGGCAAGGTTTTAGAAAAAATTATTAGGGATAGGATTTATAGTTATTTGGAGAGTAATGAATTGATTGGAGATAGTCAGCATGGTTTTGTAGCGGGTAGGTCGTGCCTTACTAACCTTATTGAGTTTTTTGAGAAAGTGACCAAAGAGGTGGATGGGGGTAAGGCAGTTGACGTGATATAGATTTTAGTAAGGCGTTTGATAAGGTTCACCATGGTAGGCTTCTGCAGAAAATGCAGATGTATGGGATTGAGGGTAGTCTAGGAAATTGGATCAGGAATTGGCTAGCAGATAGGAGACAGAGGGTGGTGGTTGATGGTAAATATTCGTCATGGAGTTCGGTTACGAGTGGTGTGCCTCAGGGATCTGTTTTGGAGACACTGCTGTTTGTAATTTTTATTAATGATCTGGATGAGGGTATAGCTGGGTGGATTAGTAAATTTGCTGATGACACCAAAGTCGGAGGTGTGGTAGATTGTGAGGAAGGGTGTCATAGTTTGCAGGGAGACTTAGACAGGTTGCAGAGCTGGGCCGAGAGGTGGCGGATGGAGTTTAATGAGGAGAAGTGTGAGGTGATTCACTTTGGTAGGAATAACAGATGTGTCGAGTATAGGGCTAACGGGAGGACTTTGAATAGTGTGGATGAACAGAGGGATCTAGGTGTATGTGTACATAGATCCCTGAAAGTTGGGAATCAAGTAGATAAGGTTGTTAAGAAGGCATACGGTGTCTTGGCGTTTATTGGTAGGGGGATTGAATTTAGGAGTCGCAGCGTCATGTTGCAACTGTACACAACTCTGGTGAGGCCGCACTTGGAGTACTGTGCGCAGTTCTGGTCCCCATATTACAGGAAGGATGTGGAGGCTTTAGAGGGTGCAGAGGAGGTTTACCAGGATGTTGCCTGGTATGGAGGGGAGGTCCTATGAGGAGAGACTGAGGGATTTGGGGTTGTTTTCGCTAGAAAGAAGGCGGCTAAGAGGGGATCTTATTGAAACATATAAGATGATTAGAGGTTTAGATAGGGTGGACAGTGATAGCCTTTTTCCTTGGATGGAGAAAGCTAGCACGAGGGGGCATGGCTTTAAATTAAGGGGGGGGGGGGGTAGTTATAGGACAGATGTCAGGGGTAGGTTCTTAACCCAGAGGGTGGTGAGGGATTGGAATGCCCTGCCTGCTGCAGTCGTAAATGCGCCTAGTTTGGGGGCGTTTAAGAGATCCGTGGATAGGTTTATGGACGAAAAGGGATTGGTTTAGATTAGTGGGTCATTTTTTTTTAAACTGGTCGGCGCAACATTGTGGGCCGAAGGGCCTGTTCTGCGCTGTAATGTTCTATACATGATTATGAGGGACATGGACAGAGTGGATAAGGAGCAGTTGTTCCCCTTAGTTGAAGAGTCAGTCATGAGGGGGACAAAGGTTCAAGGTGAGGGGCAGGAGGTTTAGAGGGTGATGAGGAAAAACTTTTTTTTACCCAGAGGGTAGTGACGGTCTGGAATGCATTGTCTGGGAGGGTGGTAGAGGCAGGATGCCTCACACCTTTTAAAAAGTATTTGGATAAGTACTTGGCACATTACAACATTCAGGGCTATGGGCCAAATGCTGGCAGGTGGGATTAGATGGGAGTTCAGGTGTTTCTAATGTGTCAGTGTGGACTCAATGGACCAAAGGGCCTGTTCTGCATTGTATGATTCTATCTGCCCCAGTGACCCAGCAAGTTTACCTATAGATTTGCAAAGTCTCTGATTTGATTCCCCTTTTTGTATATGGCTAGGTAGTTTCAGTCTAGGCACCACTGAAATAGGCTGTCATGGCCAGAGTTCTTGCTACCTACTAAACTGTGACCTCTGGACCACTTACCCAGAGTGTACAACAGAATGTTAAGGTTGGCTGAGATGTCCATTATAGTAAAACAGGCAGTTGATACCCACAGCTGAGATGCAAATTTATAACCCCCAGATACCTGCTAGCTGGGCAAGGTCCCATTGGATACTCTGCTGCTGAAATCATAGAGGGAAGAAAATTAGTTAAAAGAACAATTCAAACCGTAGTGCGTTAAGAACAGCAAATAATCTCACCGGTCAGGCAATATTGTTTCCAGTGCTGAGATGAAGTAAGGAACTAGAATATCTATACCCTTGAGATCACAGCAAAACAAAGCAGGGGAGTTCAGGATGATGCTCGCTAAAACCGGGCGGCAAATGTAATCGTTTATTTGCAGTCCCTGGATCAGCACCATATAGAACCTGGATAAAAGAAAATGAGAAACACTTCACATCACACTACATGTAAAAATGAAATAATAAAAAGGTCACAAGTAGAATTCATCCCTTGTTGTTTGAAATGGAATAGTAGGGGTGAAAATAGCCCCAGTTTGATTGTGGCTGTGTTTTTAAAGCACTGGACAGGCGTAGAACAACCAACTGTGATTTGACCGAGAACACTACACTCCTGCATTGTAATCAGAACTGAAGTTGTGTCATATTTTAGTCTGCAGCATGTTGCCAAAGACAGGTATAGTGTTTATGTACTGAAACCAGAACCAAAGAAAAGGCTTGAATCTTATTGCAAGAGGAGTGGAATATTAAAATTGGGGTTTTGTTTTAGTTATACAGAGCATTGGTAAAAACACAGCTGGAGTACTAAGGGGTACATGGTGGCACAGTGGTTGGCATTGCTGCCTCACAGCGTTAGGGACCCATGTTTAATTCCGGCCTTGGGTGGCTGTCTGTGTGGAGTTTGCAATTCTCTCCGTGTCTGTGTGGGTTTCCTCTGGGTGCTCCAGTTTTCCCCCTCAGTCCAAAGATGAGGGGGTTAGGTTGATTGCCATGCTAAATTGCCCTTAATGTCAGGGGATTAGCAGGGTGAATGTATTGGGTTACAGGGATAGGGCCTCAGTGGGACTGTTGTCCGTGCAGGCTCAATGGACTGAATGGCCTCCTTCTGTCAGGAGGTTATGATATTATGTATAGTTTTGGTCTCCTTATTTAAGGAGAGACATGGATGTGTTAGCACTTCAGAGGAGGTTCACTTGGCTGATGCCTAGGACGGAGGGTTATCCAATGGATGCTGCATCCATTGAAGTTTTCAAGATTGAGAAGTGATCTTATTGAAACATGCAAGATCCTGAGGGAAGTGAATGCTGCCGGGACTTTTCTCTTGTGGGAGAGACTTGAGGACACATTTTAAAAACAACGGGTCTTCCATTTAAGAGAGAGATAGAGATATTTGAACCTTTGGAATTCTTTCCTGGAGGCTGTTGGAGGCAGGGTCAATTAATACTTTTAAAAGCAGAGGCAGATACATTCTCGGCTAATAACGGAGTCAAAGATTATATGGGGTAGATGGAATGTGGAGTTGAGGCCGTAATCTGATTAGTCATCAAGTTATTGAATGGTGTAGCGTATTTGAGGAGCTAAATGGGTTGTTTCAATTTATATGCTTGTAACAGGGATTATAATTTTAAGGCAATCCCACAGCAACTGAAGGCTTGTTGACAAAGATTAGTCAATATAATCATAATATCATAGCTCGTTGGTAAACAGAGTTCCTCTGTCAGAACTACAGATTTACTTAGTTTTAGAGAATCACTATTGTTAATAGTTACATTCACTGTAACTTGGGGAAATATTCTGTTGGTAAATCTTTAAATTGTATTCAGATGCCTAAATAATTGCTTTTCTGGAATCAAGCTGCGATTTTCTGTTCTGCTCCTTCTTGTTAAAAACATTGACCTAAAATTTCTCTCTCATTTACAGTGGATGTGTTACACATTTGTTGATTGCTATATAATCATTTTTGAATGAAGGTAAATGGAACAACTGCAGTAAAGGATGACTTCCTTATAATGACATTAGAGCTGTGGTGTAATATAACTGAGAGAACAATATTGATCACTGAATGCTGCATTTTTCACCCCAAATCTTTCTTGCATTGGAAAGGTATGTGCTTGAAAGCATGTCTCAGATGCACGCATGACTACAATTGCTGCTCCATGGATGTTCCAAGTCATAAACATGATTTTAAGTAACGTTCTTTCAAGGCGTTTGCTTCCCTGCTGGTCTGTAATCTGCTCAAAACACTGCAGATCAGATTGCTGGGCACTAGCCGTCTTAGCACATTGTTAAATCTGCGAGTCTCCATCTTCACTTGCCCTGTACTACTCATTAAGATGCCTCCAATTTTTTTTGACGAGTTGGGTATCTGGCAAATTCAGAAATTTAAAAATCTTTACAAGTTACTCAGAAATGCACAGGTGAAATTTCTGCTTGCAAAGTTAAAGCTTTATGCATCACCAAGTTGCTGAAGGAACTTCTGACCTAACTGCGCTGTGGGTACTCGTTCACCACAGACTGCAGCACTTCAAGATCCACCAGCATCTTCTCAAGGGCAAATAAGGATGAACAGTAAATGTTGGCCTGGCCAGCGACTCTCACATCTTGAATGTGACTGTGAATTAGAGTGCAGATAGAGCTCTAACATAGCCCACTGGTACAGAGCACTGATAAACCTGTGTGTTACCAGCCTGAACCATCTACCCTTCACAGTACTGGATGCCAGACTACTTCGAACCGAGTAAAAAAAATCCCAATATTTGGGATGGGCAAATGGCCAGACCCTCCCCCGGAACGGCTTGCCCTTCTTGGCACAAATCCATTTATTTCCACGGTGCAATTAACTAGCCTTTCCACACACAACATTCTATGTTATTAGAATACAAGAAATAGAAACAGGCCATTCATCCATTTGGGCCGACTCCAATGCAGTTTAACACCATTTTCCTGCACTAACCTCATACCCCTTGATGTTTTGAATATGTTGAAATCTATCAATCTCTTGCATTCCCTTCACAACTCACTTCCACTTAGTTTTTTTGTTATCTGCAAACTTGGAAATATTATATTTAATCCTCACATTCAAATCATTTGTATACTTGTGACTAGCTTGAGTTCAATAACTGATCCCTGCAGTGCCCCACTGGTTACAACCTGCCAATATGCAAGTAACCAATTTATTCTTACTCTCAATTTTCTGCCTGTTAACCAGTTCTCAATCCATGCCAGAACTTCCTTCCCATCCCATTGGAAGCTAGGGAGGAAATTGCAGAGCCTTTGGCTTTGATCTTTAGGTCATCATTGTCTATGGAAATAGTGCCAGAAGACTGGAGGAGAGCAAATGTCGTCCCCTTGTTCAAGGAGGGGAGTAGAAACAACCCTGGTAATTAGAGCAGTGAGCCTTACTTCTGTTGTCGGCAAAGTTTTGGAAAAGATTATGAAATAGGATTTATAATCATCTAGAAAGGGATAATTTGATCCTTCAACATGGTTTTGTGAAGGATAGGTCGTGCCTCACAAACCTTATTGAGTTCTTTGAGAAGGTGACCAAAGAGGTGGATGAGGGTAAAGCAGTTGATAGGGTGTACATGGATTTCAGTAAAGCGTTTGATAAGGTTCCTCACTGTAAGCTATTGCAAAAGATACGGAGACATGGGATTGAGGGTGATTTAGCATTTTGGATCAGAAATTGGCTAGCTATAAGACGACAGAGAGTGGTGGTTGATGGGAAATGTTCATCCTGGAGTTCAGTTACTAGTGGTGTACTGCAAGGATCTGTTTTGGGGCCACTGCTGTTTGTCATTTTTCATAAATGATCTGGATGACGGCGTAGAAGGATGGGTTAGTAAATTTGTGGATGACACTAAAGTCGGTGGAATTGTGGACAGTGCAAAATGTTGTTGCAGGTTACAGAGGGACATAGATAAGTTGCAGAGCTGGACTGAGAGGTGGCAAATGGAGTTTAATGTGGAAAAAAGTGTGAGGTGATTCACTTTGGAAGGAGTAACAGGAATACAGAGTACTGGACAAATGGTAAGGTACTTAGTAGTGTGGATGAGCAGAGAGATCTCAGTGTCCATGTGCATAGACCCCTAGGAGTTGGCACTTACGTTGATAGGGTTGTTAAAAAGGCATATGGTGTGTTAGCTTCTATTGGTAGAGGGATTGAGTTTAGGAGTCATGCTGCAGCTGTACAAAACTCTGGTGCAGCCACACTTGGGGTATTGTGTACAGTTCTGTTCACTACATTATAGGAAGGATGTGGAAGCATTGGAAAGGGTGCAGAGGAGATTTACCAGCATGTTGCCTGGTATGGTGGGAAGGTCTTATGAGGAAAGGCTGAGGTTCTTGAGACTGTTTTCATTAGAGAGGTTAAAAGGTGACTTAATAGAAGCATACAAGATGATCAGAGGATTAGATAGGGTGGACAATGAGAGCCTTTTTCCTCAAATGGTGAAGGCTAGCACGAGGGGACATAGCTTTAAATTGAGGGGTGATAGATACAGGACAGATGTCAGAGGTAGGGTCTTTACTCGGAGAGTAGTAAGGGGGTGGAATGCCCTGCCTGCAACAGTAGTGAATTCGCCAAAACTAAGGGCATTTAAATGGTCATTGGATAAATATATGAATGATATTGGAATACTGTAGGTTACATAGGCTTTAGATTGGTTTCACAGGTCAGTGCAATATCGAAAGTCAAATTACTGTGCTGTAATGTTCTATCCCGCCACTCCAAACACATGTTTACAGACCTTTTGTCAGAGACTTCATCAAAAACTTCCTGAAAATCTAAGTGTACCACATCCACCAGTTCTCTCGTATCTGTTCTGCTAGTTAAATCCTTAAAAACGCTAACAAAATTTGTTAAACATAATTTCCCTTTCATAAATCCATGTTGACTCTGCCCAATCTGAACGTTATTTTCTAGGTTTCCTCTGATCATGTCCTTTATAGATTCCAGCATTTTCCCTACCACACAGTTATAGGTCTGTAGTTCTGTTTTCCCTTTTCATTCTTCTTTCAATAGTGGGTTACATTTGTCACCTATCTACAGGAACTATTCTGGACTATATAGAATTTTGAAAGATGACCAGCAATACATCCACATTCTCTAAAGCCACCCTTTTCAACACTTGATGTAGATCAGATCCAGAAGATTTATCTATTGTAGGCCCCATTAATTTCTCGAGTACTTAAATACCTTGCTGTTGCTTGTTCCTTGATTCTCCACTATTTCCAGGAGGCTTTTGTATGAAGACAGACATGCAGAATTTGTTTAGTTTCTGTGCCATTTCTTTATTCCCCATTAGAAATTTTCCTGACTTGTAATACTCATTTTTGCTAATCTTTTCCTTTTTACACATCTGCTACACTCCATTATCTTGTTCTGCAATTACTCAATTCACAGCACAGAAACAGACCATTCTCCCAATAGTATAAGCAGGTGTTTAGACTCAACACAAGCCTCCTTGCACACTAATCATCTCTTCCTATCCTTCCCAGCACATCAAACCCTCATAAAACCTCCACTTAAATGTGTTAATGCTTTCTAATTTAACCACCCCCATGACAAAAAGTTGCACATTCTCACCACTCTAAGCAATTCTACTCAAATTTCCTATTTGATCTTTTGATGTCTTTTTATATGCATGTTTCCTTGCTCTGGAATCAACCATTAGTGGGAACTGTTCCTGAATATTCACCCTATCGAAGTTCAGTTTGCTTGATCTTCCTTGATAGTTGCATTAACTCAGCTCTGGTGGACACCTTTGTAATTCTTTTCTGCCTTCTTTCCAGTGTAACAAAACACCCCCACTAAACACATTTCCTTTGTACCAGAGTTTCTTTTTCAGTCAAATGAAACTTGCATCGATTCCCGCTCCTACATCTCTGGCATTGTTACATAGCTGTCCCTGGAGGCACTGATAGGCCAAAGTGGCAGCTTTGCTACCTTCAGTAACTCATTTTCTAGTCACTGCCCTCACTACTCCCAGTTACTGTAACAAACAAGGTTTGAGGCTACTGCATTTCCAAGTTTAAAAATTTGCCTTCAGGATATGACAGATGTGCTCTTAGGCTGATTGGTTTTACCAAATTGACACTATTCTCCCCTGAATCTGGCTAAATCAGGGGTTCTATTCGTAGACACGCAGGGTAGAATAGGTGTAGGGTGATGCGGCGGCGCGGGCTTGTTGGGCCGAAGGGCCTGTTTCCCGTGCTGGGTTGTTCTTTGTTCATCGCCAAGGCTGGCATTTATTGCCCATTCCTAGTTGCCATCTTGTTGAACTGCTGAATTGGAGCTGTTTGATACAAATGATAGGCTACTTACTCCTTTCCGAAAATAAAGCACTATCATTTACAAAAATATTGTCGCTGAAGTGACCCAGTAAAAATAATTTAAACATACAGCAAGCAGCAAATTCAATGGCTGAATAAAAGTCCTGAAAACTGCATTGCCAATTTGGCCAAAAGATGTTTCCTGGACTTGATTCTGGGGAATGAAGCTGGACTGGTGGTTGAGGTTTAGTGATAGCGATCACAACATAGTACAATTTAAGCTTGTTACAGACAAGAAAATAAACAAGATACAAAAAAGAATTTTGGATTGGGGGAGAGCGGATTTTAGTAAAATAAGACAGGATCTGATTGGGAATGTAGACTGGGAACAGCTATAATGAGAAAATCTACAGAAAAACAGTAGCGGGGGGTGGCATTCAAAATGGAAATGACGTGGTGCAAGCCTGGCATGTTCGCTCTTGAATGAGAGGACCAGAGATATTCAGGATACAATGAGATGGTGAAGAAAGGCTTTTAAAAAGTACAAGGGGAGCAAATCAGTGGAGGCGTTAGTGAGGTATAGAAAGTGCAGGATGGAGCTTAAGAAAGCAATTAGGAATGCAAAGAGGGGATATGAGAAAATGCTGGCTGGTAAAAGTAAGGAAAATCCCAAGATATTCAATAAGTATATTAATGGGAAGAGGAACCAAGGAAAGAGTAGGGCAATCTGTGGGTAGAGCCACAAGACATTAGCAGAGTGTTGAATGGATACTTCATATTTGCCTTCACTCAAGACGGGGAGTGCAGTGGAATGGAATCCAGGGAGATGAGGTTCTTGAGAAAATTGGGATAGAAAAGGACAAAGTATTGGTATTGGAGATGTTGGCAGCCTTAAAAGTGGATAAATCTCCAGGTGTAGCTGAATTGTGTCCCAGGCTGCTGTGGGAGGCAAGGGAGGAGATTGCAGGGGCTCGGACCCAAATTTTCAATTTCTCTCTGGCCACGGAATAGGTTCTTGCCTTCAAACAAATGCACAACCTCAAACAGACCATTGTCCACAGCAAACTACTCAGCCTCAGGAGAACAGTGACCACGACACCACACAAGCCTGCCACAGCAACCTCTGCAAGACGTGCCGGATCATCGGCACAGATGCCATCATCTCACATGAGAACACCAACCACCAGGTACATGGTAAATACACTTGCAACTCAGCCAATGCTGTCTACTTGATACATTGCAGGAAAAGATGTCCCGAGGCATGGTACATTGGGGAGACCATGCAGATGCTACAACAATGCATGAACAAACACCTCTTGACAAATCACCAGGCAAGAGTGTTCTCTTCCTGTTGGAAAACACTTCAGCGGTCACAGGCATTCGGCCTCTGATCGTCGGGTAAGTGTTCTCCAAGGCAGCCTTCACGAGACACGACAACGCAGAGTTGTTGAGCAGAGACTGATAGCCAAGTTCTGAGGACAGCCAGGATCTTGGGTTCATGTCATACTATCTGTAACCCCCATGACTTGCCTGGGCTTGCAAAATCTCACTAAATGTCCTGGCCAGAGATAATACAAATCTCTTTAACCTGTGCTTAACCCTCTCTCTGCTCACATTACCTGTGAAGGCTCGCATTCCAACAATTATTTTGTAAATTGAGTTTGAGTCTTTATATGCCCTGTTTGTGAACAGAACTCCCACTCACCTGATGAAGGGGCAGCACTCCGAAAGCTAGTGGCTTGTGCAACAAATAAACTTGTTGGACTTTAACCTGGTGTTGAGAGACTTCTCATGGGGTAATGTGGTTCCACTATTCAAAAGGGTTGCACAGATAAACCAGGGAACTACAGGCTGACCTGTGGCACTGCTGCTTCACAGCACCAGCGAGCTGGGTTCGATTCCTGGCCTTGAGTCACTGTCTGTGTGGAGTTTGCATGTTCTCCCCGTGTCCGTGTGGGTTTCCTCCAGATGTTCTGGTTTCTTCCCACAGTCCGAAAGACAAATTGGTTAGGTGCATTGGCTATGCTAAATTCTCCCTCAGTGTCCCCGAACAGGTGCTGGAGTGTGGCGACTGGGAAATTTCACAGTAATTTCATTGCAGTGTTAATGTAAGCATATCTGTGACACAGAGATACAGGGTAATTTGATAAAGTGGATTCAAAATTGGCTCAGTTCTAGGAGACAGAGGGTGATGACAGAAAGGCTGCTTTAGTGACTGGAATGATGTGGAGATGCCAGTGTTGGACTGGGGTAAACACAGTAAGCAGTCTCACAAAACCAAGTTAAAGTCCAACCAGTTTATTTGATAGTAAACCCACAAGCTTTCAGAACACTGAACTTCTTTCTTAGTGACTGGAAGCCAGTGTCCAGTGGCATCCCACAGGAATCTGTGTTGGGCCCCCTATTATTCATTATTTATACAAATGACATTGACGACTATGTGGCTAGATAGGATTAGCAAGTTTGCAGATGACACAAAGGTTGGATGGGTGGTTAACAGTGAAACAGTGTATCTAGGGTTACAAGTTACAGATGATGGTCAAATAGGCAGATAAGTGGCAGATTGAATTTAACTCTGAAAAGCGTGAGGTGATGCACTTTGGAAGAAGTAATTTGACAAGAAAGTATTCAATGAATGGAATGACACCAGGAAGTTCTGTGGTATGTTTGTCCACAGATCTCTGAAAACGGAAGGGCATGTGAATAGGGTAGTGAAAAAGGCACATGGATACTTACCTTTATCAATCGAGGCATAGATTACAAAAGCAGGGAAGTCATGTTGGAGTTGCACAGAACATTGATGAGGCCACAGCTAAGAGTGCTGTGAGCAGTTCTGGTCACCACATTACATGAAGGATGTGACTGCATGGGGGGGGGTGCAGAGGAGATTCACTACAATGCTGCCTGGGATAGAACATTTAAGTTATGAAGAGATGTTGTGTAGACTTGGGTGGTTTTTGTTGGAACAGAGAAGACTGAGGGGCGACCTGATCGAGGCGTACAAGATTATGAGGGAGGGGGACAGGGTGGAAAAGGAGCCGCTGTTCCCCTTAGTTGAAGGATCAGTCACGAGGGTCCAAGGTGAGGGGCAGGAGGAGCATGGATTTAAAACACAGGTTTCTCAATATTGGAAGAGATGAGAACTATCCAGGTCAACATTACTCATCTGGATTCCCAGAAGATATTTGCTACAAGTTCTTGGTGGGAGTTTTTAAAAATTATGTGCTCAAAAAATGTAAACATTAAATAAGCAAGATGATTACTTGCACTGGAGGTAGTTAGCTGGTTTGTTTTCTGTAAACAATATAATGGAGAGATTTCAATAAAACTCAGTACATAGATAGGATATGGCCCAGGAGGAGCTTACTAACTTGTGGCAAAGCTGATGATCAGGATCCTGGACTGTTTTAAAGAATCCATAAACATTGGGAGATAGGGCAAATTAATTTCATTTTTCAGAATGTTTTGGACTGTTTGATTTAGAATGTCACTGATTGTTTTAAAATGCTGTGGATTGCCTCAGTGACTGTGATAAAATTCCAAAGTATAAGCAGAATTTGAACTGTCAATTAAGAAATGTCGCTGAATCCTAACTCATCATGCTGGCAACCCAAAAATGTTCAAAACCGGACTCAAACTTGCCGCTGTCCTTCTGCAGCCACAGAAGGTTTGCTCTCAAGTGCAGAGTAGGATTTATGCTGATCTAACACAGAGTTACTGACATACAGCCTGGTGCACTTGATCCAAATTTATTTAATCCCATCATTGACCAGAGTTAAAATTTCAGACACCTGTTGTCGTTAAGATTGTCTCCAGCTGATGAAACCTGCTTAAGAATGCAGTGAAAACGTCATGTAACAGCTGCATACAAACTGTCCCCTGCAGTTTAATAAAAGGAAATGGCTTTCAACTTCACCTCACATAAGGAGCAACTTGCTCTCAGAGATACAGTGAAACAATCACTAGTGAGTCTTTAGCCATGGTTCAAGTATGAATTTATCCCTTTAGCTGGACAGTGCTCCACTGGACAATAAAACTAACACTAGGAATTTAAGACAGAGAAGTGAGAGATGATTGAACTGGCAGTACATCACATTGGAACAGCATGGTGGTGTTCAAATGGCACTGTACTGTAATTTCCTTAAGTAGGCTTTGATGAGGAGCAACAGTAGTAACAGATTTACTTAGTGAAACATGAGACAAATCAAAAATAATTACAAGCGAGTCAAATGTGTGTCAGTTGTTACTTATGCTGAAGGCAACTAGTTTGTCGCAGTGTAAAGTGGACTTTTACACCTGCCCTTTGTAGCAGTATTTGCTGTACAAGGACCAAAACTTTGCACAGATCTTGGAGACAAAGTGACAATTTCTAAACTGGTTTAGCAATCAATCAAAAACACTGCTCAGAAAAGAAGCAGGTTAAACTACGTTAAGTAACCCTGCCAGTATTTTAACTTCCAACTGACACAGATTTACTAATTATACAAAACATTAAAGCTCTGCTTACATGGTCATTAACTTAGCCAGAGATATTTGCTGGAAACACTTGTGGGCTGATAATTAAGATACAGAACATGTAAGTATTATTTTTACTATCCAATAATTGGTATAACAATGTGATAAAGACTGGGACATCACAGTTTGATGCCTCCCTCGAGATTCACATGGGCATTTCCAGCAGGGGTCAGCAGATAGTGATTTTCTCTTTCCTCACATTGTAAGCATTGAGGTCAACTGTATTTAATAACAGTATTTAATGTTTCCATAGCATAGTAAAATTTAAATCAATGAGGAGGGAATCCACCTCATTGTTCTCTGGAGCATTGAACCTGGTGGCTGTGGCTGTGGTGAGTGCCTGATTTAAATTGAAAACCGCTTTTTTTCTGTACTTCTGGTTCTCGGGGTTTGTTTCAGAGTAGTTTACTTCCGTACTGGAAGTTAGGCGAGGGGATTGTGTGTAAGGGGGAGTGGGGGGTATAAAAAAAGGGGTAGCAGCACACAGCGTCGGGAGCGGGCAGCGGAGTGAGTGGGAGCTGAGTGAGAAGGGCTTTGGCTCGCTGGGCTTAGGCGAGGGCAGGCTTGGAGAAGGGGCGTTGTACATTTCTACCTTTTGGCGCTTATAGGAGGTTGGGACATGGTAAGGAATATAGGGAGGAATATAAGCTGTGTCAGGTGCTGCATGTGGCAGTTCTTGGTGGCGTCACGTGTCCCCAAGGTCCACATCTGTACTAAATGTTTAGAACTGCAGCGCTTGAGGGCCCGGATCAGGCAACTCGAGGGGCATCTGGAAGATGCGTTTCTAGTCAGGGAAAACGAGGAGTTAATGGCTAGGAACCATGAGCAGGAAGAGGTCCCAAGGGCTGAAGAGCAGGAAGGGTGGATGACTGTTAGGAGGAGAAAGAGGAAGAAGAAGAGTAGTCAGGGTCCCCCGGCCTCCCCAGAGGCCCCCCAAGGTTCGTCGACAGGGGCACAGAAAGATAGGCAGGAGGGGGAGACTGACTTAGAGGGACAGAAGGGGGCTGGCAAGGTGATAGTGGTAGGGGATGGGAGGGTCCGAGGTATTGATAGGAGGTTCTGTGGACAGAGGCGTGACTCCAGGATGGTGGTCTGCCTCCCTGGAGCAGGGGTAAAGGATGTAACAGAAAGGGTAGAGGGGATTTTGAAAGGGGAGGGGGCACAGGCTGAGGTCATAGTACATGTAGGGGAGGGGGACATAGGAAGGAGGAGTAGGGTAGAGGTCCGTAGGCAATTTAGGGAGTTGGGGTCCAAACTAAAAGAGCAGGACCTCCAGGGTGGCACTCTCTGGGTTGCTGCCCAGTACCAGCAGGGCAAAGAATGACAAGATCATGCAGCTGAATGCATGGTTGAGGGATTGGTGTAGGGTAGAGGGCTTTACTTTTGTGGATCACTGGGAGGCGTTTAGGAGAAAAGGGCAACTGTACAGGAGGGGTGGGGAGAATTTGAATGGGAGGGGAACTAGTGTCTTAGCGGGGAGGTTAGCTGGGGTGTTTAGGAATGGTTTAAACTAATGGGGGGGGGATGTGGCTGGGAGAGAGTCGGGTGAAAGGAGGTTCCGAGGGACACTCGTGGGTTGAACTGTGTCTGTTTCAATGCTAGGAGTGTGACAGGGAAAACAGATGAGCTTAGGGCCTTGATGTTTGTGAGGAAGTTAGATGTGGCGGCTATAACGGAGATGTGGTTACGGGAAGGGCAGGACTGGCAGCTGAATGTTCCTGGGTACAAGTGTTTTAGGAGTGACAGAGGAGGGTTGAAGAGAGGTGGAGGGGTGGCACTGTTAGTAAAGGAAAACATCACAGTAGTGCAGAGGGAGGACAAGATGGAAGAGATAGGGATTGAGTCACTGTGGGTGGAGTTGAGAAATAAAAAGGGAGAGATTATGTTGCTAGGGGTGTACTATAGGCCACCCAACAGCCCGAGGTCAGTGGAGGAAGGCATTTGCAGGGGCATTTTGGATAGGTGCGGGAAGAATAGGGTGGTTGTAGTGGGTGACTTTAATCTTCCTGGAGTGAATTGGAGAGGGCCTAGAGCTGGGGGTACGGAGGGAGAGGAGTTTGTGAAATGTGTTTTGGAAGGGTCTCTAGAGCAGTAAGTAGCTAGCCCGACTAGGGGAGGGGCTATACTGGATTTAGTGTTGGGTAATGAGCTGGGGCAGGTGGTCGAGGTAGAGGTAGGCGAACATGTGGCTAACAGTGACCACAAGTCCGTCTACTTTAGGATAAAAATGGAAAGGGATGAGTGCCGGCCGAACGGGAGTGTGCTGAACTGGGGAAAGGCGAGATATAGCAGGATTAGGAGGGAGCTGCAGGACACTGATTGGGAGGGACTGTTAGCTGGAAAGTCCACGGTTGGCAAGTGGGAGGCTTTTAAGGGCAAAATGAAATGGTTGCAGGGGAGGTATGTTCCGGTTAAGCGGAAGGATGGGAAAGGTAGGATTAGAGAGCCGTGGATTACAGGGGGTATTGAAGACTTGGTCAGGAAGAAGAGGGAGGCGTATGTTAGGTCGAAACAACTGGGTACGGAGAGTGCGCTGGAGGAATATAGAGAGAGTAGGAGGGAGCTAAAAAGGGGAATTAGAAGGGCAAAGAGAGGACATGAAATGGCTTTGGCTGGTAGGATTAAGGAAAATCCAAAGGCATTTTATTCCTATATTAGGAGCAAGAGAGTAGTTAGAGGAAAAATTGGTCCTCTTAGGGACAAAAGTGGGGAGTTATGTATTGAGTCGGAGGGAATGGGGGAGCTCCTGAATGAATACTTTGCATCGGTATTCACGGAGGAGAGGGATTCGGAGTCGTGCGGTCTCTTGGAGGGAGCTGAGGATCAGTTGCAGGAAATATCTATTACGAGGGAGGAAGTGCTAGGGCTTTTAGGTAGCGTAAGGACGGATAAAGCTCCGGGGCCTGATGGTATTTATCCCAGGCTGCTTAGGGAGGTGAAAGATGAAATTGCTGGGCCTCTGGCGCAAATCTTTGTCTCTTCTTTGTTCACAGGTGAGGTCCCAGAAGACTGGAGGGTAGCAAATGTGGTACCGCTGTTTAAAAAGGGTAGTAGGGATAACCCTGGAAATTATAGGCCGGTGAGTTTGACATCGGTGGTAGGGAAATTAATGGAAAAAATACTTAGGGGTAGGATGTATGAGCATTTGGAATGTTGTGATCTGATTAGGGATACGCAACATGGCTTTGTTAGAGGGAGGTATTGCCTTACGAATCTGGTGGAATTCTATGAGGAGGTGACAAAAATGGTTGACGATGGGAGAGCCATTGATGTCATCTATATGGATTTCAGTAAGGCGTTTGACAAAGTCCCTCATGGTAGGCTGGTAGAAAAGATTAAGGCGCATGGGATACGAGGTCAGGTAGCTAGGTGGATTGAGAACTGGCTGGGAAATAGGAGACAGAGGGTAGTTGTGGAGGGGACCTTTTTGGGCTGGAGGCCAGTGACCAGTGGTGTGTTGCAGGGCTTAGTACTGGGACCTCTCCTCTTTGTAGTATATATAAACGACTTGGAAGAGAGCGTAGGTGGTGTGATCAGCAGGTTTGCAGATGACACCAAGATGGCAGGGTTGGTGGGTACTGAAGTGGAATGTCAGGTGATACAACAGGATATAGATAGGTTGGTGCATTGGGCAGATAGGTGGCAGATGGAATTTAATCCTGACAAATGCGAGGTGATGCATTTTGGAAGGAATAATGCAGAGAGGAGCTATGTGATAAAAGGTAGACCGATTAGGAGTATAGACATACAGAGGGACCTGGAAGTGCAGGTTCACAAATCCATGAAGGTTGCGACACAAGTGGAGAAGGTTGTTAGGAAGGCTTATGGAATGCTAGCCTTTATAGGTAGGGGTATAGAGTATAAAAGCTGCCGTCTAATGCTTCAGTTGTATAGAACGTTGGTTAGACCGCATTTGGAGTACTGCGTCCAGTTCTGGTCACCTTACTACCAGAAGGACGTGGTGGCTCTGGAAAGGGTTCAGAGGAGGTTTACCAGGATGTTGCCTGGCATGGAGGGGCTGGAGTACGAGGAAAGGTTGGAGAAACTGGGACTTTTCTCCTTGGAAAGACGGAGGTTGAGGGGGGACATGATAGAGGTTTATAAGATACTGAAGGGAATAGATAGAGTCAATAGTGAGAGACTGCTCCCTAGACTGGGTACAAATACAAGAGGTCATGATTTAAGGGTGAGGGGGGAGAGGTATAATTTGGATGTGAGAGGAAGGTTCTTTACGCAGAGAGTTGTGGGGGTATGGAACGCGCTACCGAGGAGGGTGGTGGAGGCAGGAACGTTGGACTCGTTTAAGGTTCAGTTAGACAGACACGAGTGAAACGAGGATGGAGGGTTATAGTAGGGGCTATTAAATAAGGTCAGAACCTCGGGAGACACCGGAAATGCAGACTTGTAAGTTAACGTTTTTGTCTTTTTATTCCGCTGGTGGAGGTCCACCTCGTTGTCAAACGAGGGGCATGCACACGGTGGGTCGTGCGTGGGCTGCTCTTGGAGGTTCCGGGAGTGGCCTAGTACTTCGTGTCGGTGTGTGTGCTTGATCGTGGACCGGTAGACGGGCGCCGCAACAGCTCGGTGACTAGCACTGCTGGCTGTGCAGATACATGGATTTGGGCCTGTGTGTGGGAGTTTGTGCATTCTCCCTGTGGTTGCGTGGGTTTCCTCCGGGCGCTCCAGTTTCCTCCCACACCCCAAAGATGTGCTCTTAGGCTGATTGGTTTACTAAATTGACACTATTCTCCCCTGAATCTGGCTAAGTTAGGGGTTCCATTCGTAGACACGCAGGGTAGAATAGGTGTAGGGTGATGCGGCGGCACGGGCTCGTTGGGCCGAAGGGCCTGTTTCCCGTGCTGGGTTGTTCTTTGTTTAACTTGGCAATCTAGGTCCTGTCTTGGAGCCTGGCTGAAGTAATTGTCCAGTACAAATTTATTCTATTTAAAGCAATGTTCCCTCCAACTTTGGTTTGTTTTTCATGGTTTGCTCGTTTCACTGAGCAGTTTCTTTAAGATAGACGCTCTTGCCGACTTCTAAAAGAGATGCTGTATGATCTCCATACAACTTGTTCCTGATTCCCAAATGGTACATGGTCACAAACCCACAAAATGAATTAAAAATAATTAGTACGGTATAACAGTACAGCTCTATCCTAATTCTCTGCTCATTTTTGTATTTCCCTTTCGTACCTGTCACCAATATAAGTCATGGACTGGTTGGACTAGAAGCTATATTCAGCCACACAGTTACACTCACCTTTCTTTCTATCACCATGCTTGATATTAGAAGGGTTTTGGCAGGACTCTTGCTCTCTGTCTTAAACCCAGACAGGGTTCACCACTTTTTGTTTTAAAGAGCTGCTGTTAGACAAACTCCAAACAGTGTGACAAACGGCCCAACAGAGTGTCTGGCACTACGTCATTTTCGTGCTTGTACAAGCTATACTGTTATTTTCATTTGATCACTTTACATCAGGGTTGAAAGTATTAGTGTGCGTCAGGGGACAATATTAACCTAATCCTTTAGCCCTTTCTCCCGTCCAACAGGAAAGAGAGAATTGGGTAGGCTGACAACCTTTATATTTCATTAACTTCACTGGAGTGTAACATTTAGACAGGATTACATAACTGGCAGCAGATTCAATTGATTTGGCATCCCACTTAAAATTTAACTTTCAATTCATAAGAATTTTGAACCGACAACAGCTCAGGAAGGAAGGAAAGAACAATGCTTTGTTATAATTGTAGAGTGGAAAAGGAAACAGCACCTGGACAGGTACACCGGCAGGATCTCCTCCCCAGTCTTCTTACTGCAGAAGATTCGGCAGAGTGTTCCACAGGCCTCAGCTCTCCCTGCTTCATAGTTATCTGGGAATTCATTTGCATCGAAGAGTGGATTGGCAACCATATTTTCAGTGGATATCTGGGAGGGTTTCCTTCGGACGTCCAGTCCCGCTGGAGTTGTAATACCTAGGACGGGGAAGAGGTTACAAGGGTTGCTGATGGAAAGCAGCTCTTTTATTGCCACACTGCCAAACAGAACTGACTCATGCATTACATTACATACATTACATACAAAAAGAAACCCAGAATAGTTAATTTAAGAAACTTAATCGGACAAACCAAAACATAATTATATCAAATATTTTCAAATGGTTAGTGCACAGTCTCAGAGGTTTATGACGTGACACAAAATAGCAGGAGAAATGAGCATGGTGGGATATAAACAAGCACCTGCAGAAGAGCAGATTACAAGGCTTGGCAACACTCCTCCCCCATTCAAGAGAAACACAGAACGGTGAATGAAGTTATCGCCCCCAAACAGTGCAACAATGACAGGAGGCAGATGTTAGAGAAAAACAGCTGGAGCAATTATAAGAAAAAGGAATGGCTTATGGCAAAAATCATAAAACAGCTGACTGCAATTAAAATAGAATCTACTTTTCCTACTTACAAGATTTATAAGAAAGAAGAATTTGGATAAAAGATGCTGCAAGATAATAGAAATAAAAATGGAAACAAATCAAAGGACAGTAGTTATAATATCTTTAAGATGATTAGTTTTTTGTTTTAGCTTCAGTCATTAGCAGCTTTCTTCTGTTTTTTTTAAAAATTAAAATTCAAAATTTTGAGAGAAAGACTGGGCACTACATATATAAAGACTGGCAACCAGGTAAAAGCCATGAATTTGACAATTAACATGCAAAATAATGCAAAAATAAAAATTAAAAAAAATCAGGGAAACACTGATGTTAAATTAGATTAGGGTTTAATAAATCTGGACTGTAAACTAAATTAAGAGTACACAGACTTCAGATGATTTTTAAACTACACTTGGTTTTTTAATCTTTGCAGGTAGAAGGCAAGAATGAAGTGAAAGGTTTTTTGGCAGCCTTACCTGTCATATTACCATCCCTGTTCATGCCATTGTGCAGCCTGCAGTGAACTAGTCCTGCATCGAACAACCACTGACCAAACAGATTCAGCACACTGTTGACCTTGGGTCGAGTTGGAGCAGGTAAAGGTCGTGGCTCTGAGGTTGTCTGGTTCGGGCTGGACAGTGGAGAAGTGGTGGATGTCTGATGAGTGACTTTGGGAGGATGCGCAGTACTCCCCTAGGAAGGTGAAAGGATTAAAAGGAAACATCCATACGAACAATAGGGAATGCTGCAAGCTATATGCTGTTGATTAGGATCATTGGGCAAAGGCAAACTTGCAACTGGCCAGCAACCAAACTACATGAATTACTAAAAGACAACTGTACTTACTGACACCATATATTATGGCCACATCAATAAACAGTGAACAAAAATTGCTGACAGTTGACACAATCAAATGACATAGACACACAAAAATAATTCAAGTAAATTTAAAAAGTAACAGTAAAATTTAAAATTTAAAAGCAAAATTGGAACTGTACCCATTAAGGAACATATCAGGCTGATTACAAAAATACCTAAATTTGAGTAATGGTGCTAAAAGCTTGTTCCTCATTCACATTTTGGGAGGACAGTGATTCCGTACCATCCCCTCCAATCAGACTGTTGTAACCACAGCTCAACACAGACTTCATCCATTCCTTAATACTTATCTTTATTTCATTATTTCCCTGATTCCTTGATCCCATAAAGATATTTTTTTAAAAGTCTGACTGAATTTTCTGCATGTTTTCCTATATATTGCTTTTTATTAGCTTCTTGTTATCTTTCTCCATTTCCAAAACATATATTTTACCTTTGATCTATCTTCTTTCTAATAATCTCTCTTCCCACCTCTTCAATCACATCTATTGATTTCTGTATGCATTCCACATAAAGTGGTCAGGATTGCAGCTATATATACCCTTTTATGGGACAGAGGAACAGGATGAGGCCATTTTTAAAAAAATTCATTTGTGGGACATGGGTGTCGTGGCTGGCCAGCATTTATTGCCCATCCCTTGTTGCCCAAGGGCAGTTGCGAGTCAATCACATTGCTGTGGCTCTGGAGTTACATGCAAGCCAGGCCAGGTAAGGATGGCAGATTTCCTGTCCTAAAGAACATTAGCGAACCAGGTGGGTTTTTCTGACAATCAACAATGGTTTCATGGTCAGCAGTAGATTCTAAATTCCAGAGATTTTTCTTAAAAATTCAAATTCCACCAACTGCTGTGATGGGATTTGAACCCGGGTGCCCAGAACATTAGCCGAGTTTCTGGATTAATAGTTTAGTGATAATACCATTAGGCCACTGCCTCTCCTTGAACCATTCATTCAATGCGATCACAGTTGATTTGTGACCTAATTCCACATACTCACCTTTGTGTTGACAGAAATCTGTCAATCCTAAACTTAAAATTAACTGACAAAATATCTACTGCCATTTGTGGAAGAGAGTACCAAACATCAACCTGATTTTTCAGGTACAAATGTTTCCCAACTCCGTTCCTAAAATATCTGCCTCTGTTTAGGCCATGATCCCCTAATCCTAGGCTTTCTAACCAATTGAAATAGTTCTGTTTAGAGGTTCTCCTTAATATCTTGAAAACTTACCCCCTCAATCTTCTAAATCACAGGGAAGCTGAAGCTCACCATGTTTCTAAACTGCCTTCAAATCATTTACATCCAGACATAAGCTGCTGTAACTGAGTGCCCGAGGTCTGAATGGCAGCAGTAACAGTTGTCAGGAGATAGTGCTGTTGTGTTTACTCCCTCATGGTTTTCAGACTGCCCAGATGGCCGTGAAGAAGCTATTTATCCTCCACTGTATGAATATAAAGCAAAAAAAGGCAATAATTTATGCTGATTTATTCTGGTGTGGAACTAGGACACTGGGAGATCTTCCTAATGAAAATAGTAACTGGAATGTGGCAACTAGGGGATTTTCACAGCAACTTCATTGAAATGTAAGCCTACATATGACACTAATAAATAAACTTCAACTTTCTCTTGTTTTGCTTCCTCTCTCGGTATTTATTTTACTTTGGTCACTACAATGCTGGCTGATGACCTCTCCCCACCTCCTCCCCTTCCTCTTCCAATGACGCTGCACTTGAGCTTTTTGCTGCCACATCTTTCCATCTAGTCTTAGGCGTGCCCTTTCTCCTCGCCATCTTAATCATTCGTCTCAACTCATTTCCTTTCTCTCTCTGCAACAGATGACCATTTCAGTCTCTTCTCAGCTTTCTCTGAAGTTGCTTGTCTTCATCAACCCCTTAATGTGCTTTGTCTTTTCTGGTTACTCCACAGTATTTGCATCTTATTAGCATCTAGCCGTTGGTCCCCGCTTTTTGATATCACTCATGCTTCTGCGCTTTGTAACAAGGCAAGTCTCAACTGTTTTTGGAGATTCTTCCTTAGTTTTGGTGGTATCTTTCTATCAAAATAAAGGGTTCATAAAGTATATTGGATCCTGGGCTTTAAAACATAGTAGGACTGAGTACAAAAACGCTGAAGTTATGATAAACCACCCAAGAAAAGCGAGTTGTCCTCAATTGGACCGGTGCCCTGTTCTGGACACCACACTTCAGAAAGAATGTGAAGACATTAGTGAGTAGTACAAGAAAGATTCATGTGTGGCTCCAGGGATGAGGAACTTCAGTTACATAGAGTGGAGATGTTGAGACTGTTCTCTGTAGGACAGAAGGTGGACAATTTTGATAGAGCTGTTCAAAATCACGGAAGGTCTGGACAGAGCGGACAGGGTGAATTTGTTTCATTGGTGGAAGGATCAAGAGCCGGGGAACAAAAATACGAGGTGACTGGCTGAAGAAGCAATGGCTCCACGTGGAAAAACTTTTTTTATGCAACGATAGTTATGATCTGGAATGTGGTTGAGGCAAATTCAATTGTGGCTTTCCAAAGTTAATTTGATCATTACCTGAGGATGAAAACAATTGCAGGAATACAAGGAGGAGGCAAGGGAGTGGCAACAGATGAAAGAGCCAGCATGGACATTATTTGCTGAATGGCCTCATTCTGTGCCATAACTATTCTATGATTCTACAATCACATAACACTCCACAGTATATCTTCCAGGTAATCCAATCAGAGCTAAACGATTGCTTGCATTTCTTTGTTGGACACAGCAGTTCACATTTTTGGAGAAGACAGGTAAGAGTGTAAAAAGCGTAAAAGTGAAGTGGTAGTCTGATGGTATTGCTGCTTTGCAGAAGATCCACGCCTATATTCCACCTGCAGCCTAATGAATGGTTTGTGTTGGCTTAATCACTTCTCTGTATTTTTATATGCACACGAATGGTATAAACTATCCGAAAAGATTAGTTCTCAAGAAAAATGGCTCTAATAGTGAATCAAGAGTTATAGTGATATTAATAGATTGGTTTAATCATAGAATCCTACAGTGCAGAAGGAGGCCATTTGGCCCATTGAGTCTGCATCGACCACAATCCCTATCCCCATAAACCCATGCATTTACCCAAGCTAATTCCCCCTTCCCTAAGGGGCAACTTAGCATGGTCAATCCACCTAACCCGCATGCACATCTTTGGACTGTGGGAGGAAACCTGAGCACTTGGAGGAAACCCACGCAGAAACAGGGAGAACATGCAGACTCCAGGCAGTGACACAAGGCTGGAATTGAACCCAGCCCCTGGCGCTATGAGGCAGCACTGGTAAACACTGTGCCACCCTAAATACACCTGCTGAGCACAGAATCATAGGATTTACACTCAAGACTGCCAGTTCACCTAGCTCTAACTACTTTAATCCCATTTTCCTGCCTTTCCCAAATCCTCCTGGCATTCTTCATCTCTCATACAATTGGCAATGTTAATGTAAGCTTACTTGTGACACTAATAAATAAACTTAAATTTCTCATGATATGCCAGTGTTTTTGCATAGGCACTTCATGTTTTAATAATCCTGAACAGAAAACAGTTTCTAACTTTTCTCCATTCTTCTAATGACGGCTTGTCCTCCCCCTCATTACTAATTCACCAAAAGCAGACAAATCTCTAAAAACTTTTCATGATTTTGAAAACCGTGACTAGATTCATAGCAAAACTTCTCTTACCCAGTGAAAAAGGTCCATTAATGTTTATTTATTAGTCACAAGTAAGGCTTACATTAACACTGCAATGAAGTTACTGTGAAATTTCCCCACGTCACCACAGTCCGGCGCCTGTTCAGGTCGATGCACCTAACCAACAAGCAGACACAGGGAGAACATATGACTCCACAGACAATGAGCCAAGCTGGGAATTGAATCTGGGTCCCTGGTGCTGTGGAGCAGCAGTGTTAACACTATGCTACCAGGCTGCTCCCATTGTATTTCTTTAGGATGCCCCACAAGGCTTGAAGATCCTTCCAGTAATGAGCTGTCCTACTGTGAACTAATGAATATCTTACATAAATTCAATATATTTCCTTGCTCCAGTTAAAAAACCCAGAACGTATTTTGGCTTTTACTTTGCCCTTTAGAAGAATCATAGTGCTTAAAGTATAGAGTCTCAGAGTTTTACAGCACAACAAGAGGCCATTCAGCTCATCGTGTCTGTATGGCCAAACACAGCTAATTCCATTTCACAGCACTTGGTCCACAGCCTCGTATACAACGGTGTTTTAAGTGCTCACCTAAATGTTTCCTTTCAATGTTCTTTCATTCCCCAAAGTACACTTCACATTGAACTGCAACTACCATCTGTCTTCATATTCCTTCTTGTGACCCCCTGTATTCTCTCATATTTTCTTATACTTTCTAATTTGGTATCAGTAAATAAAATTCTATTTTTCCTCATTTATCCACATCCAATTCATTTCCATAAATTAATAAGATGCTCGAAGACAACTGCCAACCTAGGCAACACCCATTAATCCATAACCTCGGCTTCCTGTTCCTCACTGTTCTACTGAATGAGGAAGATAGCATACTAAGTTTTTAGGGGGAACACGTCCATTGTGGAAAGAGTCAGCATGAGAGTCCAAACACATTTTCTTCATTTCAAACTTTAATGATTTTACTTGGTGAGGACCAAAGTGGGATAGGTGAATGTTTGGATGAAGACTGTAGGTCCACGTAGTCAAATTAGGCACCTGTTTGGCATGGAACAGCTAGAAGCATGGGTGCAATATCAAACTGAAAGAGTAAAGAAGGACACAGACTTACTGAACTTGTTTTAACAGTTGCCTTTGTAACAGTGACAGATCGCATTCTTCTGTTGTGAGGGGGTGTTGTGTTCATGGTACTGCTTGCCTGTGGCATGTTTAGCCTATTGACTGGAGTAGGAGGAGCACTATCAGAACGAGGTCGAGAAATGCCTGCAAAAGAAAACATACAGATGCACAGAGCACCATTAACTCCCAACTCTTCACTGAACTCTTTCAAAAGAAAATCTGCCCCATCAGTTTAGTAACAATTTGAGGAGGAAACATTTAGTACAGGACAGCTTGCAGAATACAGCAACAGTAACAGCTGACTAAAATAGCTGGCTTCACTCATGCAACACGTGACAGTATTTTTTTGTTAAAAAAGTGTTTCTTTCAAAGAATGTATGTGGGTGCTTTAAAGAGCTATAAATCTCAATTAAGCACTGCTGAGCCATGAAGGTTTCATTAGGGAAGTAATTCATCATTCGCTGACAGTTTGTGCAAATGATGGAACCAATAGTTGGTCCTATTCTACCTGGAGGGGAGAAAAAAAACACATTTCATCTCTCGAGTTAACTCTTCTTTGCTGCGATCCATGGGTGCCGAGGGCACCTGCGCAGAATTCTAGAATACTGTTCTGTGCGATACTGCTCTGCACCATGATTAATGCACACAGTAGCCACCAGACTCACACTGACAGAGTCTCAGGCAGGGCAGGTACTGCAGCACACTGCTCCAGAAAGATACTCAGATATTGTTGTGAAATGGAAATAATTTTGCAGCTACATGAAAACAGTTGCATAAGCCATAACAAGGCAGAATGATTCTTTGCATATAGTCCATGAACTGTTGAAACAGAACAGTTTAGAGGAGACTGGCTACAATACTTCCTGTTAAACACAGGGCTGACAGTTTCATCAGTGGGTGATACTTGGATGTTTGAATCCACTTCTGTACATTTTCCAAACCTTCCCCCAAGTCCTGCACTACTGTCCAAACTGTCCTCTGTCAAAGTTGTGTTCAGCTGGTCATTATGAGGCAGATACGAGAGAAACACTGAAGCCTTTGAGGCAGAACACAGAAAATCACTAAATGATTATAGATGGTGAAAGCCATTTGGTTCATCAGCCAGTTTGAAACGTGTTTCAGGATTAGGTGGTGGGATGGCTATAGCTTTGCAGACAGATGAGCTATGATAGGCCATTAATGTAATGGAATATTGGCTTTTGTTGTAAGAGGGCTGGATACAAAGTGGTGGAGTTTATATACAAATGCACAAGAGTTCTGATGGGACCCCATCATAGCACAAAGCTATACTGGCTTTGAAGGGGATTCAGTGCAGATGCACCGGAATAATACCAGAGAAAAAAGGTTTAAATTACCTTTAGAGGTCATGGAAATCTAGAACACTGTCCTAAGTTGTAAAAGTTGAGGGGATCAATAGAAAATTTCAAAGATGGATGGAATTTTGATGGGCAGGGGTAAGAGTTACAGCGATAGGTGAATCTTGAGTCACAACTTAGCCACAAACTAACTGAAAGGCACAACAGGCTTGAAGTGTTGAATGGGCCCTGTCTGTTGTCATTTTTTGTTCCACATTCCTTATCTTCTTGTGCACCATTGACCAGAACCTATGGACAGCAGCAGAAAGTACTGAAAAACAAGTGAATGAAATGTTGACCTTTGTCAAAAGAGGCCAGATTAAAGAGTGAGGAAGCAATTCTTCAGTTATACCATAAGTCTTCATCAGACTCCATCATAAACACCAAATTCTAAGCACTGAAACACAAAGATATATTGGTCTTGGAAGTATGAAATAACTATAACAGTCCTAGGTTTTAAGGATTAAACGCCAAGGTAGGCTACATAAACCTAGCTTGCATTTCCTTGAGATTGGATGGTTGAGGGGTTCTCTAACCTTTAATGAGGAGACTTGAAATGGTAGAGTCACAGAGGTTTATAGCATGGAAACAGGCCCTTCAGCCCAACTTGTCCATGCTGCTCAGTTTTTAACCATTAAACTAATCCCAATTGCCCGCATTTGGCCCATATCCCTCGATACCCACCTCACCATGTAACTATCCAAATGAAAAGACAAAATTGTACCTGCCTCTACTACTACCCCTGGCAGCTTGTTCCAGACACTCACCACTCTATGAAAAAACTTGCCCCTCTGGACACTTCTGTACCTCTCCCCTTAAACCTATGCCCTCTAGTTTTAGGCTCCCTACCTTTGGGAAAAGATGTTGACTAACTTATCTATGCCCCTCATTACTTTATAGACCTTTACAAGATCACTCCAGGGAAAAAGTCCCAGTCTATCCAGCCTTTCCTTATAATTCAAACCAAGTCCCAGTAGCATCCTAGTAAATCTTTTCTGTACTCTTTCTAGTTTAATAATATCTTTTCCACAAGAGGGTGACCAGAACTGTACACTGTATTCCAAGTGTGGTCATACCAATGTCTTATACAACTTTAACAAGAAGTCCCAACTCCTGCATTCAACGTTTTGAGCAATGAAACCAAGCATGCTGAATGCTTTCTTCATCACCCTGTCGACCTGTGCCTCCACTTTCAAGGAGCTATGGATCTGTACTCCTAGATTTCTTCGTTCTATAACTCTCGCCAATGCCCTATCGTTAACTGAGCAGGTCTTGTCCCAATTCGATCGGCCAAAATGAATCACCTCACATTTATCCAAACTAAATTCTGCCTGCCATTCATTGGCCCGCTGGTCCAACTGATCAAAATCCCACTGCCACCCTAAATAACTTTCTTCATTGTCCACCAGTCTTGGCATCGTTTGCAAACATCCATTTTCAAGTCAATATCTCTTCCCTTTTGACTTAGTGTTTTTCCATGTTTTCTACCGCAGCACGTTTTAGTATTTTTTCACTTTTTCCCTCATCAATAATGTCTCCTAACCATTATCTAAACTTGCAAGTTGCCCAAGTTATCAGAGGGGACCTGTCAATTGTGTTCCATACCTTACAGTGCCAATGTCGTTAGGAAGGGATGGGCAGGGAGAAAACTGGAGAGAGAAAAAAAACTCATTTCAAAACGTAAAACAATATCATAAGTATTGTCCAACTCTTGACAGGACAAAGATTTCAGATGTAGCTTTCAAATATTACACTGCATGTGGCAACAGCTTCTATCCAGTTCTTAGTCAGCAATACTATTGAACTGTAAAAATGAGAATCAACACCAGTGCATAATAATTAATATTCATTGATACACAAGAAGAAATTGAAAATTAGGAAAGAGAGAAGAATGAGTGATCTCTTTTATTGCCAACTTTTGTGAAAACACTTAAAGATGCAGTATTCTTACAGATCGGCTTGCAAAGCAACTAAAAAGTGAAAACTAGTTGGAAAGTTGGAGATAGGAATGTTAACTGAATGGATTGCTCTGACTGATTCTTGCTATTCGCCCTCAAATCAGAAAGGACCTGTTGTGAAGTCCTAACTTTATACAGAATTTTATGGCCTCAAAACAAGCTATTTAGCCCAATGGATCTGCACAGGTGTTCCTCATGAGTTTCCTCCCTGATTTCCAAATTTTTATGACCTGCAAGTTGGAAGTGTGGTACTTATTATAATGTAGGTGAAACAATATTCAAATAGACAGTCAAATTAGAGTGTTTTTCTTTATTCTTCCATGGGACGTGGGCATCACTGACAAGGCCAATATTTGTTGCCCATTTCTAATTACCCTTGAACAGAATAGGTTGTTAGAGCATTTCAGAGAGCAATTCATAGAATCTTACAGTACAGATGGAGGCCATTTGGCCCATTGAGTCTGCATCAACCACAATCACAGCCAAGCCCTATCCCCTTAACCCCAGGCATTTACCCTAGCTAGTCTCCCTGCCACTAAGGCAGTTTAGCATGACTAATCCATCTAACCCACACATCTTTGGACTGTGAGAGGAAACTGAAGAGTCTGGGAGGAAACCCACGCAGACACAGGGAGAAGGTGCAAACTCCACACAGACAGGTGACCCAAGGCCGGAATTGAACCTAGGTCCCTGGCCATGTGAGGCAGCAGTGCTAACCACTGTGCCACCATGCTGCCAGACAACCACACGTTGCTGTGCATCTGGAGTCACATGTAGGCCACACCAGGTAAGGATGGCAGACTTTCTTCCCTGAAGCGCATTCGTGAACCAGATACATTTTTACAGCAATGATACTTTCATAGTCACCATTACCAAAATTAGCTACATATTTCAGATTTATCAACTGTATTTAAATTCTACTATCTGCCATGGTGGGATCTGAACCCGAGTCTCCAGAGCATTAGTCTGGGCCTCTGAACATAGAACATTACAGCGCAGAACAGGCCCTTCGGCCCACGATGTTGCGCCGACCAGTTAAAAAGCAATGACCCTCTAACCTAAACCAATCCCTTTCCATCCATAAACCTATCCACGGATCTCTTAAACGCCCCCAAACTAGGCGCATTTACAACTGCAACAGGCAGGGCATTCCAATCCCTCACCACCCTCTGGGTAAAGAACCTACCCCTGACATCGGTCCTATAACTACCCCCCCTTAATTTAAAGCTATGCCCCCTCGTGCTAGATTTCTCCATCCGAGGAAAAAGGCTATCACTGTCCACCCTATCTAAACCTCTAATCATCTTTTATGTTTCAATAAGGTCCCCTCGTAGCTGCCTTCTCTCTAACGAAAACAACCTCAAATCCCTTAGTGTCTCCTCATAGGACCTCCCCTCCATACCAGGCAACATCCTGGTAAACCTCCTCTGCACCCTCTCCAAAGCATCCACATCCTTCCTATAACGTGGGGACCAGAACTGCACACAATACTCCAAGTGCGGCCGCACCAGAGTCTTGTACAGTTGCAAAATGACGCTGCGGCTCCTAAATTCAATCCCCCTACCAATAAACGCCAAGACACTGTATGCCTTCCTAACAACCCTATCTACTTGATTCCCAACTTTCAGGGATCTATGTACACATACACCTAGATCCCTCTGTTCATCCACACTATTCAGAGTCCTACCGTTAGCCCTATACTCTACACATCTGTTATTCCTGCCAAAGTGAATTACCTCACACTTTTCCGTATTAAACTCCATCCGCCACCTCTCGGCCCAGCTCTGCAACTTGTCCAAGTCTCCCTGTAAACTATGACACCCTTCCTCACTATCTACCACACCTCCGACTTTGGTGTCATCAGCAAATTTACTAATCCACCCAACTATACCCTCATCCAGATCATTTATGAAAATTACAAACAGCAGTGGCCCCAAAACAGATCCCTGAGGCACACCACTAGTAACATGAGTTACTAGTTCAATGACATTAAGGGCAGACTGTGACATAATGATAATGTTTCACATTAGAATTAAAAATAACACGACTGCCCTACATTTCACAGCCACACAAGGGGATTTTGACCAGACCAACAAATCTGAGTGAGAGTGTGTGTGTGTGTGTGTGTGTGTGTGTGTGTGCGTGCGCGCATTGCGTCAAGACAAGATGTGAAATGGACATCAAACCCATGATTTTCAATGATCGAATTTTTGTTTTATTCAGTGTGGCCTACAATTCTCCCCAAATCTAAACAATTTTGAACATCTTTAATTCAGACTAACATATTTGCTATCTTGAGCACACTGACTAGAGATAGACTGAAAGCTGGGTGCATTTTAGAGCATTATTCTCCTTCTGATTTTTCTAGTAACTCCTTGCTGATATTTTATTAGTTAAAAACAAATGCTAGAGAGGAGCATGGAATTCTCCAAAGACAAAATACATCAAATGGCAAGAGATCACATTGAAGCAAATGCTAAATATCTGCAGACTAAGTAAAATTTGGCATTACGTTGATAATTACCTAAAGAAAAACTAAAGATGACACTTTTAAACAATTAAGATAACGGCAATTTGAATTATTCTACATATTATGTAGAATAATATTATGTACCACCCCACCTTTTGTAATGCCTATTTTCAAGTCCTTCAGTAAATCAAAATTGTCAATTATAGGGACAGGCAAAAAATATACAAAGTGCAAAATGGGAGTGTGTTGCTTGCATCCGCATGGTCATATCAGACAGAATACTGCAGCTTTAAAAATCCTGCGGTTAATATAAATCAGATTGGCAGGAAACAAGGAGTGCATTGGTAACCCTTATACCAGCTCCAATATTATTGATCAATGATGGAACGGGCCAAATGCTCAAGACTTTATACCATAAGGGGGTAACCTTTCCCGAATGATATTGGTCCTTGCAATGCCTACGAAACAAAAAGCATGGCACTGTTTAAAAATACAAAAGTTGTTTTCAGCATGAAATTCAAATTTCTAAAACTTAAAAACGTGACCAAAAATAGCACACACCAACTTTTGCCGGCTACTTACCCAGTAGTCTAAAAGTTCATCAGCTCAAGAACTGCCAGACCTGCACCTTGTATAATTATTGACAAACAAGAAGCTGCTCTAAATGCAAGTGCCAGCCAAGTAATTCTGAGCTTCTGTTGCATGACCATAAACCCAATATCATGTGTGATCAAAAACATACCAGATCGACATGATTAAACTTCAGGCTTTCTGCTCAAGACCAAAAGAAGAATTACATTTGGTTCTAATGCACTCAGGTATTGTAAGCAAATTATGGAACAGAGACAAGACAGGTGCCAGTTTTCAACTGGCACAGAAGGAATACAATGCAACAAGGTACACAAAGAATTGTAGTTAGTATACTATTAGTAATAGAATGATGGAAAGGATAACTTGGAGATTCACCATATTCTAGAACAGGCCACAGTACAAAGAACACATGATGAAAAGGACTATTAAATTCTCCAACCATGTAATCTTCAAGGAGACATTTGACATTGTCTATTTGCAGTCTCAAGTCCACCTATTTGCCACATTGCATCTTCCAATATCCTTAACTAAACTGACATTTCTTTAGCTGTCAGCCCTCATGATCATTTCATTTGTGCACGCTTCTGTTTGGTCCTCAGATTCATTTCACTTCTTTAGCTAGGTAATGTGGTCTACATTTCATGATTGTGGAGTCCTTTACACATGTAGAGTCTCCCATCCTCCTCTAACCTAAAAAAAAAGACTTGCAGTGAGCGCAGGCAAACTTTCTTTTTTTTTGCTTATTCCTCTAACCTAAAGAGGGGAGGGGGGAAATATCAGGCAAGATCTTTCTTTTTATCTAGAGGGAATGGCAAGAAAGGCAGTGCAATGTCCCTCCTGCAGAATGTTTGAGGTGAGGGATGCCGTCAGTGTCCCTGTTGATTCCACCTGTGGGAAGGGCACCAATCTCTGGCTCCTCAAAAACCGCATTAGGGAACTGGAGCTGAAGCTGGATGAACTTTGGATCATTCGGGAGGCAGAGGTGAAGCTTCAGGGATTTGGATACTCTGAAGAATGAAAATAGATGGGTGACGGAGAGAGGGGCTGGGAGGAAGCAGCCAGCACGGGAATCCCCTGTGGTCGTCCCCCTCAGCAACAAGTATACCACGTTGGATATGGTCGAGGGGAACGACCTGCCAGTGCTAAGCCAGGGTGACTGGATCTCCAGCACTGAGTCCGTCCCTGTGCCTCAGAAGGGAAGGGAGGAGAGGAGAGCAATAGTAATTGAAGATGCGATGGTTGGAGGGACAGAGAGGAGGTTCTGCGGCAGCAAAAAAGACTCATGGATGGTATGTTGCCTCCTGGGCACAAAGGTCCGTGACATCTCGGACCGTGTTTTCAGGAACCTTAAGGGGGAGGGGGATCAGTCGCAGGTTGTGGTGCATATCGGTACCAACGACATAGGTGAGAGAAGGGATGGCGATTTAAAACAGATAGGTTGGAGGAGGTAGATGTTCTGAGAGAAGATGTATTAGCAATTTTGAAAAACGGGAGGGTCGATAAGTCCCCTGGGCCAGATGGGATACATCCTAGGATACTTTGGGAGGCAAGGGATGAGATTGTAGAACCTTAAGGTTTGATCTTTGGGTCCTCACTGTCCACGGGGATTGTCATGATGCGGAGATGCCAGTGTTGGACTGGGGTAAACACAGTAAGAAGTCTGACAACACCAGGTTTAAGTCCAACCGATTTATTTGATAGTGAACACACAAGCTTGAGGTTTGCCTCGTCAGGTGAATGGAGAGTAGTGGCCTCAGACAGAGCATATAACAGCACAGACAGTTTACAGATTACTGATTAGAACATAGAACATAGAACACTACAGCACAAACAGGCCCTTCGGCCCACGAGTTGTGCCGATCACATCAACACCTACCAACCTACAGACCTATCTATAACCCTCAATCGCATTAAACCCCATATACTCATCCAGAAGTCTTTTAAAAGACCCCAGCGAGTTCGCCTCCACCACCACTGACAGCAGCCGATTCCATTCACTCACCACCCTCTGAGTGAAAAACTTACCCCTAACATCACTTCTGAACCTCCCTCCCTGCACCTTAAATCTGTGTCCTCTCGTAGCAACCATTTCAACCTGGGGAAATAGCCTCTGAGAGTCCACCCTATCTATTCCTCTCAACATTTTGTAAACTTCTATCAGGTCGCCTCTCAACCTTCGTCTCTCCAGGGAAAAGAGTCCCAGCTCCCTCAACCTAGAATGCGAGTCTTGAATAGCAGGTCAGTTGTAAAGATTCGCATTCTAATCAGTAATCTGTAAACTGTCTGTGCTGTTATATGCTCTGTCTGAGGCCAGTACTCTCCATTCACCTGACGAAGAGGCAAACCTCGAAAGCTTGTGAGTTTACTATCAAATAAATCGGTTGGACTTAAACCTGGTGTTGCCAGACTTCTCACTGTGATTGTGCCAGAGGACTGGAGAGTGGCAAATGTTGTTTCTCTCTTCAAGGAAAGAAATAGGAATGACCCTGGTAATAATAGGACAGTTAATCTTACTTTGGTGGTTGGTAAGTTAATGAAAAGGGTCCTGAGGGATAGGATTTATGACCATTTGGAAAGATGCAGCTTAATCCGGGATAGTCAGCACGGATTCGTGAGGGATAAATCCTGCCTCACAGATTTGATCGAATTCGTTGAGGAGATAACTAAATGTGTAGATAAAGGTAGAGCAGTTGATGTCGTATACATGGATTTCAGTCAGGCATTTGACAAGGTTCCCCATGGTAGGCTCACGAAGAAAGTAAGGTGTGGGATAGAAGGAAATTTGGCCGAATGGTTAAGAAACTGGCTCTCTCATAGAAACACAGTAAAAAGTCTGACAACACCAGGTTTTAGTCCAACCTATTTATTTGGACTAAAACCTGGTGTTGTCAGACTTTTTACTGTGTTTACGCCAGTCCAACGCCGGCATACCCACATCATCTCTCATAGAAGACAGGTGGTGATGGAGGAGGGAAACTTTTCAGACAGGAGGCCAGTTACCAGCGGTTTACCACAGGGATCAGTGCTGAGTTCTCTGCTATTTGTGATTTTTATCAATGACTTGGAAGAGGGGGCTGAAGGGTGGATTAGTAAATTTGCTGATGACACCAAGATTGGTGGAGTGGTAGATGAGGTGGAGGGCTCTTGTAGGCTGCAAAGAGACACTGACAGGATACAGAGCTGGGCAGAAAAGTGGCAGTTGGAGTTTAACCCTGATAAGCGTAAGGAGATTTATTTTGGTAGGTCAAATTTGGATGCGAATTACAGGGTCCATGGCAGGGTTCTGAGGATTGTGGAGGAACAGAGAGATTTTGGGGTTCATATCCACAGATCTCTGAAGGTTGCCACTCAAGTGGATAGAGCCATGAAGAAGGCTTATAGTGTGCTAGTGTTTATTAACAGGGGGTTTGAGTTTGAGTTTGAGTTTAAGAGTTGAGGGGTTATGCTGCAGCTGCAACTGTACCGGACCTTGGTGAGACCACATTTGGAATACTGTGTTCAGTTCTAGTCACCTCACTATAAGGAGGATGTGGAAGCATTGGAGAGAGTGCAGAGGAGATTTAGAAGGATGCTGTCTGGTTTGGAGGGTAGGTCTTATGAGGAAAGGTTGAGGGAGCTGGGGCTTTTCTCTTTAGAACGGAGGAGGATGACAGGCGACTTAGAGGTTTATAAGATGATGAGGGGGATTGATAGAGTAGACGTGCAGAGACTATTTCCTTTGGTGGTTATCGAAGGAAATAAAGGAGAGTATTAAATTAAAAGCTGATGCGCTCTGAGAGTGGCTAAAAGTAGCAGGCGATTAGAAGATTGGGAAAGGTTTAAAAATCAACAAAGAATAACTAAGAAGTTGATAAAGAAAGTAAGGATAGACTATGAAGCTAAACTAGCACTAAATATAAAAAAGGACAGTAAGAGTTTTTACAAATATATAAAGAGGAGGAGGCTGGCTACAGTGAATGTTGGACCCTTAGAGGATGAGAGGGGGGATTTAGTGGTGGGAGATGAGGAAATGGCTGAGGCCTTAAATAAGTTTTTTGCCTTGGTCTTCACGGAGGAGGATGTGAATAGTTTGCCAGATATTAAAGATAGAAGGATGGTAGGAGTTGAGGGCCTGAATGCGATTACTGTCACTAGAGGTAGTGCTTGATAGACTAACGGGACTGATGGTGGACAAGTCCCCAGGACCGGATGGAATGCATCCCAAGGTTCTGAAGGAAATGGCAGAGGTGATAGTGGATGCCTTAGTAATTATTTACCAAAATTCACTGGATTCCGGGGAAGTGCTGGAAGATTGGAAAACGGTTAATGTTACTATTGTCACTGTTTAAAAAAGGTAGCAGGCAAAAGGCAGGGAATTATAGGTCTGTTAGTTTAATGTCTGTAGTTGGAAAAATGCTTGAATCCGTCAAAGAAGAAATAGCGAGGCACCTAGAAAGGAATGGTTTGATAGAGCAGACGCAGCATGGATTTGTTAAGGGGAAGTCGTGTTTAATGAATTTATTGGATTTCTACGAGGATGTGACTAGTGCGGTAGATAGAGGGGAACTGGTGGATATGGTGTTTCTAGATTTTCAAAAGGCATTTGATAAGGTGCCTCTCAAAAGGTTACTACAGAAGGTTAGGGTGCATGGAGTTGGGGGTAAGGTGTTAGCGTTAATGGAGGATTGGTTGTCTAATAGGAGGCAGAGAGTTGGTATCAATGGGTGCTATTCTGATTGGCAGTTGGTGACTAGTGGAGTGCCGCAGGGATCGGTGCTGGGGCCTCAGCTATTTACCATTTATATAGATGATCTGGAGGAGGGGGCTGAGTGTAGGGTGACGAAATTTGCTAATGACACGAAGATGAGTGGAAAAGCAAATTGTGCAGATGGTGTGCAAAGTCTGCAGAGGGATCTGGATAGGCTGAGCGAGTGGGCGAGGACCTGGCAGATGGAGTATAATGTTAGCAAGTGTGAGGTTATCCACTTTGGCAGAAATAATAGCAGGAGGGATTACTATTTAAAGGGCAAAAAGCTGCAGCTTGCTACGGTGCAGAGGGACCTGGGGGTCCTTGTGCATGAGTTGCAAAAACCAGTCTGCAGGTGCAGCAGGTGATCAACAACGTGAATGGGATACTGGCCTTTATAGCGAGGGGGATAGAATATAAAAGCAGGGAGGTCTTGCTGCAACTGTACAGGGCACTGGTGAGGCCGCAGCTGGAGCACTGTGTGCAGTTTTGGTCGCTGCACTTGCGCAAGGATATTTTGGCCTTGGAGAGAGTGCAGAGGAGGTTCGCTAGGCTGATATCGGAGATGAGGGGGTTGGACTATGAAGAGAGACTAAATAGACTGGGTGTGTACTCGTTGGAGTTTAGAAGGATGAAGGGGATCTTATAGAGATGTATAAGATAATGAAAGGGATGGATAGGGTAGAGGTAGAGAGATTCTTCCCACTTAGAAAGGGTAGCAGGACTAGAGAGCACAGCCTCAAGATAAGGGGGGGCAGTTTAGATCGGAGTTGAGGAGGAACTTCTTCACTCAAAGGGTGGTGAATCTCTGGAATTCTCTGCCCGTTGAAGTGGTGGAGGCTACCTTGCTGAATATATTTAAGTCACGGGTAGATAGGTTTTTGACAGACAAGGGAATTGAGGGTTACGGGGAGAGAGCAGGAAAGTGGAACTGATTCACTTCAGATCAGCCATGATCTTATTGAATGGCGGGGCAGGCTTGAAGGGCTAGATGGCCTACTCCTGCTCCTATTTCTTATGTTCTTATGGATGTAGCTGTTACTAGGGAGCATAACTATAAAGGTTCATGGTGGGAGATATAGGAGGGATGTCTGAGGTAGATTCTTTACTCAGAGTGGTTGGGGTGTGCAATGCACTGCCTGTTGCGATCGTGGAGTCGGACACTTTAGGAACTTTCAAGCAGTTATTGGATAGGCACATGGAACACACCAGAATGATAGGGTGTGGGATAGCTTGATCTTGGGTTTGGACATAGCTCTGCATAACATCAAGGGCTGAAGGGCCTGTCCTGCGCTGTACTGTTCTATGTTCTATTGTTCCACACTTGCTATCCCTTTTGCAATACGGGACAATAACAGTTTTAGCAGGAATGTCATGGCTTGTTCAACACCCAATGTTCTTGCTGACCTGAAAGCCCTAGAATACACAGTCTCACACAAGCAAGGAGCAGTAGTCGTCCATTTGGCCCTTTGAGCCTCCATCATTTAATAAGATAATGGCTGATCTGATAGTAATTTCAAAGATTTTCAAAAATATACAAAGGCTCTGCTTCCATCATCTTTCAGGAAGCGAGTTCCAAAGACTTAATCTTTAGAGAAAAAAAATTATGCCTAATTTCTGATTTAAATGGACAACCCTTTATTTTTAAATAGTGATTGTAACTGTGCACATTTTTTCTTTCCTTTTAGGATAGCAATCATATGCCTCTTTGAATATCTCAAATCAAACCTGTACCCAAAGTTTGTTCGAGACTTCAAGGACCCTCTGCTTGAAAAGGCATTTCATCAATTTTAGTCCTTTTGCCAATTATTTTAAATCTATGTCCTCTAGTTTTTCATGCCCTTCAGTGGGGACAGTTTCTGACTATTTACTCTATCTATATTCCCGATGATCTGGAATACCTCTATGGAGTCTCCTCTCAGCCTTCTTTTCTCCACATTCCTGTTCAACGCACGCTGTTCATGGTAGCATTGGTCAATTGTAGGAAAAGGATGCTTGCTCAATGTTTTAGTTGAGGAGTGGTGCTTAGATATATCAATGAAAAAAAAAATTAAAATGAGTATTAAAAGCAGAACATTAAAAACACACAAGTTACCGAGAAAGGCATCCACCAGACAGCTGATACCACGCATGGCTCTGAAGAAGATCTGTGGCAGTTGTTTGAGGCACGGATGTTGAATCATTTCCTGTGTCATCCCACTGACACTCAAAAGTTGTTCCTGGAATTTTGGTGTGGTGCTTATGATGGCTGGATTACTCAGGTCCACTGGATTGCTGAAATGAAATCAGAAAAAAAATTCTAAAAAAACATCAGAGCAAAACAGATGCAATTATATAACTTTGAATAACAATATAATCCACAAACATCAAAACCACTTTCCCGATCTACTATAACAGCTACTGTTTATAACAAACTTGGAGTGTCATTTGATAGGGAGAAAAAACTATTTCCTTTGATTGGGATCAATTTAACACACAGGATGTGTTATGCCACAGTGAACAGATGAACAGAGATCTTCGATTGAAAAAGTGGATAAACGTTTGAAGCAAAGGATGGGTATAGGGCTGCAAGGAAAGGGCAGGGTGCTCGCTTTTGATTTTTTAAAGAGCCAACAGTGATCCTTCGGTATTGTAAACTACAGTGGCTCCAATGACAATTTTTTTTATAAATTGCAGAGTCATTCAGAACGATGGTTTCACCAGATGTAAACACTTAATCTAATCAGGAAGATGAATGACTTTGCAAAAGCTATCATTTTACATCAGCAACCTAAAAGGCAGGCCAATGGATGTATAAGCTCTGAAACAGACAAAAATTCACACATTCTCACCTAAGCATGTGCAAAATACGAAACCAAGTCTGTGAAATGCAATCGTTATCCATATCCGCTGGAATCAAGATTGCATCTTCATCTGGAACTTTGAATGGAGGGAAAGAGGGACCATAGGTAAACCGCAGCAGCCTAACAGAAAGGGAAATAATATTTGAATACAATTAAAGAGCATAGCCAGAACTTTCTGGCTGTTCACACTGATACATCCTGCCATCGGCTTCACTGCAGCAAGAGGTGCGTTCAATGGGAAAATCGCATTGACAACAGTTAGACGAGAAGATTTTGCTGCTGGCTAATGGTGGGCCGCCTCCACCACCACAAAACACACAGCGGGTTGTGCGATAAATTCCATCCAGCAGCTTCCGCTCCAAACACATAGAAGTAACCTCATTCTCCACCACCTCTACTCTACACCTGCGATTATCTTTCTCTATACTTTAATAGATTTAATTTTCCAAATCTCTTCTCCAAATGGCTGGCTAGCAACAATTTTTAATTCAACAAATAGTCAAGGTGTAATCAAACTATGCAGTGAACTCTGGTGTGATAGATTGGTTTATATTCTCGAACACTCAAAGCGGATCCATGCTTCAATTCTTTTTTTGTTGGTTCATTCTACCCGCTGTGCTTTTAAGGTCTCAAATGAAATATGGAACAGTCTTTGGGATGTTCTGTCAACTGTGGCTCTTGAAGTCAGAAATCATGGCTCAAGTTCCACTCCATAGCTTCAACACATAACCTAGCAGACAGATCTGTGTGGTACCAAGGGAGAGGTGCAATTCTTTTCATCTTTCAGAGAAGATTTTTAACCAAAGCCCTAACTTATTCAAAGACAAGGAGTTCTCAATGCCCTGGCCAATATTTACCCCTCAACTAACGTAACTAAAACAAAAGGCTTCTCATTGTTGATGTGCTGTGTACAAATTTACCGCCCTGCTTTCAACATTGCCTGGAATTCAAAAACACTTTCCTTTGTGACATCCTGAGGCCATTGAAATGTGCTGTAGAAATGCAAGTGTTTTCTTTTCCTTCATTTTAATTGCACTATATGAATGCAAAGTTAGTTTTGCAGTTGGTTCTCTAAGTTTGGAAAGCATATAAACATGATTTGATTTGATGTTATAAACATAAATAAGCTTATTGAAGTAGTTAGTTATAATCATTGAGCTTCTGACAAATTAGTTATGCCAGGGAGTGCAAAATCAAAACTATAGATACTAACCTGGAGGTCAGTGCACAGATGACTTTACTCCACTGTTCTACCACAGCTGGGTGATGCCTCCAGTTAGCCAGCATTTCTCGAGCAGTCTTCCAATATGGTGGTGTTGGGAAGCATCGTGTACAAGCCAGGAACCAGACTTCAAACAGTACACCAATTAACTTATCAGCAAGATTTTCTGCTAGTCCTCCTAATGCGAAGCAAATTAGCATAACATTTAAAAGCCACAATACATTTGTCTTATTGGATATGTATTTGAAAAGGAAACAGTTACAAGGTTATTTGGAAGGAACAAAGGGATGGAACTACATAGATAGCTTGAATGGCCTCCTTCTGTGCTGCAATGATCTATGGCCACAACTTCCAATGCAGTGGCAATTGAGTCTAATTACCAATCTGTTCCTAGTTTGTTGCCTTAAAGTGAAGCTGCTCCTATCGCTAACGGCTAAGGGTAAGATCCGAGTAGTAATGGGTTCTCAAGGTCTACTGTTGAGTCGAGGGGAGCCATAGGTAAGTACGCCACATCCCATTTTTTTTTTAAAACAGCACCAACTGTTATAAACCAGGCAGGTTTAAAGATCCAGCCACTTTGACAAGTCAGACAGAAGTATATAAGATAATGGGTAAGACTTGGGGGTCAGGTCAGTACCCTCAAATGATTAATAACTACAAAAGGTAGAACACAGCCCAACTGCAGTAACTTTTAAAAAAGTCTCTCTTTTCTGAAAGAAAATGCAGCACAACATTTTTTCTAACAATCAGATTAGTTACTATCAATCGTGACGAAGTGTGCAAATGATATGTGTATTTTCATTTTTCAGGAGAATGTTTTAAAGTTCAGCTTTTTTTTAAACAGGTGGTTAGTATATCTGTAAGAAATACAGCTCAGATGCTGGGGAAGCAGCATAATTACTCATTTCAATCTTGCAAGTCGTTATGTGAAGTAGAGTTAATGGACTTTAGTTACTTAAATTTCCCTGCAATTTCAGATTAGAGTGATTGAGACTGACAGGGTCATATGATATCATGGTTTGTCTGCGGTGCATAGAAAGAAACAGGCTTTTGCAGAAAGAAGTTGACATTTGGCTGTTCAGGTTGAAGTTAGGGGAATTTTGCAGGCCTCTGAAGGCTCTGTATCTCTCTGAAAACACCAGGGCTTTTTACATTCATTAAATTGGTTTTAAATCTGTAAGAAGAATTTTGCTTATTTGGAACAGAAATAGTGACAAGTTAGACATTGTTCAACTGTTAAGAGTGAAGCTGTTTCATTTTATTAGAGTTATACTTAAACTGTGTTATGAATAAAGGTTTTCATAAAATATCCCAAATCTGTCAGTGCAATTATCCCTGGGGCGAAGCGTCCTATCCTCACATTTATGCTAAACAAAAAATAAAATTGGGGTCCAGTCTACCTTGGCATTCTGGTCAAGGACCCTAACAGAATCAAGATTTTATTTTCAAGACAACATAGTGTTTAAATCTAGTTAAAGTTATATGTCCTTGAATAACGAGTCTCTCAGGGGCATTCCAAAGTCAGTAAAATAAATCATTTTCAACGCTCACGTGCAATACACTCAGTGAGAATGATCACTGCTCTGATTGATCAAGTGAAAAGTCTGACAACACCAGGTTTCAGTCCAACCGATTTATTTGATAGTAAACTCACTAGCTTTCGGGGTTAGCCCCTTCGTTAGGTGAATTGAGAGTTCTGGCCTCAGACAGGACATATAAAGCACAGACAGTTTACAGATTACTCATTAGAATGCGAATCTTTACACCTAACCTGCTGTTCAAGTCTTAAAGTGGCTAACAATGTGAGTGGAAGGAGCACTGATCACAGGTTAAAGAGATGTGTATTGTCTCCAGACAGTAGTGAGTGAGGTTTTGCAAACCCAGGCAAGTCACAGGGGTTACAGATAGTGCGACATGAACCCAAGATCCCAGTTGAGACCGTCCTCATGTGTGCGGAACTTGGCTATCAGTCTCTGCTCAGCGACTCTGCGCTGTCGTATGTCGTGAAGGCCGCCTTGGAGAACACTTACCCGAAGGTCAGAGGCTGAATGCCCGTGACCACTGAAGTGTTCGCCAACAGGAAGGGAACAGTCTTGCCTGGTGATTGTCGAGTGATGTTCATTCATCCGTTGTCGTAGCGTCTCAGATGAGGAGGATCGTGACAGACACCTCCAGACGCTGAAAGATGCCCTCATAAGAGCAGGATATGGCACTCGACTCGTAGATCGACAGTTCCGATGCGCCACAGCGAAAAACCGCACCGATCTCCTCAGGAGACAAACACAGGACACAGTGGACAGAGTACCCTTCGTCGTCCAGTACTTCCCCGGAGTGGAGAAGCTACGACATCTTCTCCAGAGTCTTCAACATATCATTGATGAAGATGAACATCTCACAAGGGCCATCCCCACACCCCCAACTTCTTGCCTTCAGACAACCACGCAACCACAAACAGACCACTGTTCGCAGCAAACTACCCAGCCTTCAGGAGAACAGTGACCACAATACCACACAACCCTGCCACAGCAACCTCTGCAAGACATGCCGGATCATCGACATGGATACCATCATCACACGTGAGAATACCATCCACCAGGTACACGGTAAATACTCTTGCAACTCGGCCAACATTGTCTACCTGATACGCTGCAGGAAAGGATATCCCGAAGCATGGTACATTGGGGAGACCATGCAGACGCTATGACAACAGATGAATGAACATTGCTCGACAATCACCAGGCAAGACTGTTCCCTTCCTGATGGGGAACACTTCAGTGGTCATGGGCATTCAGCCTCTGACCTTCGGGTAAGTGTTCTCCAAGGCGGCCTTCATGACATACGACAGCGCAGAGTCACTGAGCAGAGACTGATAGCCAAGTTCCGCACACATGAGGATGGTCTCAACAGGGATGTTGGGTTCATGTTGCACCCTGTAACCCCCGTGACTTGCCTGGGTTTGCAAAATCTCACTTACTGTACTGTCTGGAGACAATACACATCTCTATAACCTGTGATCAGTGCTCCTTCCACTCACATTGTTAGCCACTTTAAGACTTGAACAGCAGGTTAGGTGTAAAGATTCGCGTTCTAATAAGTAATCTGTAAACTGTCTGTGCTTTATATGCTCTGAGGCCAGAACTCTCCATTCACCTGACAAAGGGGCTAACCCCGAAAGCTAGTGAGTTTACTATCAAATAAATCGGTTGCACTGAAACCAGGTGTTGTCAGACTTTTTACTGTGTTTATCCCAGTCCAACGTCGGCATATCCACATCCTGACTGATCAGCATAAGAACATCAGAAATAGGAGCAGGAGTAGGCCATCTAGCCCTTCGAGCCTGCCCCGCCATTCAATAAGATCATGGCTGATCTGTCGCTGTTCAGTTCCACTTTCCTGCTTTCTCCCCATAACCCTTAATCCCCTCTCTTATCAAAAACCCATCAACCCGCGTCTTAAAAATATTTAGCGAGGCAGCCTCCACCACTTCAACGGGCAAAGAATTCCAGAGATTCACCACCCTTTGAGTGAAGAAGTTCCTCCTCAACTCCGTTCTAAACCGCCCCCCTTTTATCTTGAGGCTGTGCCCCCTAGTCCTACTGTCTTTTTTGAGCAGGAAGAGTCTCTCCACCTCTATCCTGTCCATCCCATTCATCATCTTATACGTCTCAATGAGATCTCCCCTCATTCTTCTAAACTCTAACGAGTACAAGCCTAGTTTATTCAGCCTCTCCTCATAGCTCAACCCCCTCAACTCTGGTATCAGCCTAGTAAACCTCCTCTGCACTCCCTCCAACCATATGTTTTAAAACTGGGATTTGTTGATCCCTCAACAATTCCAGCTCTTGGATCAAAGAAGTTGAGATAAGGGCATCCTTTGTCTGTGTCACACATTATAGTCCCCAAAAGATGCCCACCTAGAAATATTTGTCCAAGGAGTATAAAGATAGGTAGCCTTTGCTGCATCTTGATTGACCTCTATGTCCTGAAACAGTGAACAAATTTCCTACTAAATATAACACCCTACAAGTGGTCGCTTACAGAAAATGGGCTCAAGACCACAACTATTTTGCACCACAGAAGTCAAGGCAGCAGAGGCTCTCCAAGTAACTGTGTAGGTAATTGAATTCAAAATAATATCTATGTAGTTTTGCAAGTTTAACTTGTAGGATTAATTACTGTGGGAAAAAGTACTTCAGATTCTTAAAAATTATATGTAAATTGCTGAAAATTTTGTTAATTTCACAACCTTAGTAAAAGCAAATTACTTCTAATACTGGAAATAAAACAAAAACAGAAAATGCTGGCAATAATCAGCACACCATGTTGCATCTGAAGAGTTAATGATTTAGATTGTGACTGTTCATCAGAGCCTATGAAAAGTCACAATCTGAAATGTTGACTCTACTTCTCTCACCACAGATGCTGCAAGATCTGCTGAGTATTTCCAGCATTTTCTGTTTCACTACTTTAGCACCCTCCTTCACTTTGAGCTGGGCTCCAATCTTTGTATCATCAGCAAGTTTGCTGATCCAATTTACCACATCATCCAGATCATTGATATAGACGACAAACAACTATGGACACCACTAGTCACAGGCGTCCACTCAGAGAAGCAATCCTCCACTACCACTCGCTGCTTCTTCTATTGAGCCAGTGTCTAATCCAATTTACTACCACTCCATGTATACCTAACAACTGAACCTTCCTAACTAACCTCCCATGCAAGACCTTACTGAAGTCCACGTAGACAACATCCACTGCCTTCCCTTCATCCACTTTCCTAGTAACCTCCTTGAAAAACTCTAATAGATTGGTTAAACATGACCTACCATGCACAAAGCCATGTTGACTCTCCCTAATAAGTCCCTGTCCATCCAAGTATTTGTAGATCCTATCTCTTAGTACTCTTTCCAATAATTTACTTACTACTGATGTCAAATTTACCAGCCTATAATTTCTCAGATTACTTTGAGCCTTTTTTAAAACAATGGAACAATAGGAGCTATCCTCCAATCACCTGTGGATACAGACATTTTAAATATATCTGCCAGGACCCCTGCAATTTCAGCACTAGCCTCCTTCAAGGTCTAAGTCCGGTCCTGGGGATTTATCTACTCTGATTTGCCTCAAGACAGCAAGCACCTCCGCCTCACCTTTAATCTGTATAGGTTCCATGACCTCCCTACTTGTTTGCCTTATTTCCGTAGACTCCATGCAAGTTTCCTTAGTATATACGGATGTAAAAAACCCATTTAATATCTCCCTCATGTCTTTTGGTTCCATACAAAGCTGACCACTCTGATCTTCAAGGAGACCAATTTTATCCTTTACTATCCTTTTGCTCTTAAAATACCTGTAGATGATCTTCGGATTATCCTTCACCTTGACTGCCAAAGCAACCTCTTGTCTTCTTTCAGCCCTCCTGATTTCCTTCTTAAGTAGTTTCTTGCGCTTTTTATACTCTTCAAGCATCTTATTTGTTCCCTGTTGCCTATACATGTCATACATCTCTCTCTTCTTCTTTAGCAGAGTTCCAATATCCCTCGAGAACCAAGGTTCCTTATTCTTATTCACTTTGCCTTTAATCCTGTCAGGAACATACAAACTCTGCACTCTCAAAATTTCTCTTTTGAAGGCCGCCCACTTACCAATCACATCCTTGCCAGAGAACAGCCTGTCCCAATCCACGCTTTTTAGATCCTTTCATTTCTTCAAATTTGGCCTTTTTCCAGTTTCGAACCTCAACCCAAAGACCAGATCTATTTCTATCCATGAGCGTGAATTACACTGGAAAGTTGTACCAGGTCAAAAATGTGATAGAAATTTATGCTGTATTGAGGTTACTAACCTGGAACTGTTGGAGCTGCCAGAAGAGTGTCATTAATCTGCAGTAGGAAAAGTAACAATACTTCCCAAGTTTCCCTCGTCATGTTGGCAGATTCACGTGCTAATTTCTGGACCGCTGCTAGAACTCGCAGGCACAGTGTGATCTGGTTATGAGCATACTCTGATCTGAAAACAAATTGTGTTTAAAAAAAGTTAAGAACAATGCATTATGAACCAATGCAACATCTCAATTCAATTTAGTTTGGCATCAGTCATTGTTGATTTTGTTATTGAATCTTGATCCTTTTTGTTTCACAATATTAAGTTACATTATTGTTTTCCCTGTACAGTAACCGTATATTACCCCCTGCCCAGGAACATGAGAAGAGAGGTTGTTCAAGCTTCCAGCAATTCAGCTTTTCAACATGATGCCATGAAATTCTTGCAAACTGTTATTATGGATATAATACCACCAGATTAACCTGTTGCAGCAAAGAAATGCTGCCACATTAAATGGGACAAAAATGGGATTATGGAGATCTTATTGAAGTATGCTGACAAAAGACAAGTCAACCTTGATCAAGATTCATATTATGGAATATTTCAGTCCTGGCATTCTTCCCATTCTACCTTCCTCCATAATCTGCTAATTATGCTGTGAGTTTTCTTTGAATGCTTCAGTGGAATCTGTATTTCCTGTGATTGACACCAATCTATTTTGTGACTTAAGTTGTAAAAAGAGCTAAAGAAACTACAATACCAATACACCAGAGAGAACTTATTTAAAAGTGGAAAATTTCAGTCTCGGTCAGAGAGCATAAAACAGATAAGAGTAGAGCAGCATCCAGCATTTATCCTGTGCTGATTTCTTCTTCACTAAAGTTGAGGGAAGGAAAATAGGGTTGAATGCATAATGACACTGTTTCACTACCGCCTATCTCACTTTTCCACTGAAGCAAAGTCTTTGATACTTACCGGGGAACAAACAAATTCTGTAGGTGCCTGAGAATAGTTTGCACGTATAAATTTGGTTCTTTGATAATGGGCTGAGGGATAGAGTCACGGCGAGCCACCAAAGCCATGATCCAGTCAGTATAAACATCTACACATAGCTTGACCGTTTCCCCATCCAGAGGCAGAGTCAGTCCATAACAGAGCACCTCCATGGTCCATTTTACCTACCCAGAAGAATAAAGCACAATATCAGTGTCCATGCTAAACAAACATTTTTTCAAATGACCACTTAGAACTCAAATGATTCCATTCAGCCTCACCCCATTGGGTACACAAGGTCACTGCTGGCAGTCAGTTTCTAATCAGCCAGCAAGACTATAGCAGTGGTCAGAAATTACCTCCAGCCAAATGCCATAAGGACACTGCAAAGATGTCAAGGGTTTCCAAAACTTGAGGAAGACACGAGGCGCTCAGTTTTAGAAAACATAGAAATTAGGGGCAGGAGTCAGCCCTTCGAGTCTGCTCCACCTTTCAATATCACAGCTGATTCTCTCTACCATCGCCATAGTCCAGCACTCTCTCCGTACCCTCGACACCTTTAGTGTTGGGAAATCTATTTCCTTCTTAGTTATATCCAGTGACTTGGTCTCCACAGCTTTCTGCGGTACAGAATTCCAGAGGTTCACTACTCTCTTGAATCAATAAATCTGTCCTCATCTCAGTCCTAACTAGCCTAGCCCATATCTTGAGACTGTGACCCCTTGTTCTAGACCCTCCAGCAGTGGGAAACATCATGCCAACATCCAGTGTCTAGCACTATCAGAATTTTCTACATTTCGATGAGATCCCCTCACATTCTTCTAAATTCCAGTGAATACAGGTGTAGTTGGCCAAATCTCTCTTCATACAGCAATTCTGCCATTCCAGGAATCTGTCTGATGAACCTTTGCTATACTCCCAATTTGGCAAGTATATCCTTTCTTAGATAAGGAGACCAAAACTGCACACAATACTCCAGGTGTGGCCTCACCAAGGCTCTGTATAGCTGCCATAAGACTTCCTTGTTCTTATACTCAAAATACTCCAGCAATCAAGAACAACTTGACAGTTACCTTCCCAGCAAGTGCTTTCAGTGACTGGTATACAAGCACAGCCAGGTCCCTTGATACATTGACAGTTCTCAATCTATCACACTGAAATAATACTTTGCCATTCCTACTGAAGTGAATAACTTCACACTTACTCACGGTGCACAACATCTGCCACGTATTTGTCCACTCACTCAACTTGTCTAAACTGCCTCGAAATCTCTTTACACCCTCTTCACTATTTATATTCCCACCAAATTTTGTGTTGTCAGCAAACTTGGAAGTATTACATTTCATTTGAATATAAAAGTAGGGAGGTCTTGCTGCAGCTGTATAGGGCATTGGTGAGGCCGCAGCTGGAGTACTGTGTGCAGTTTTGGGCGCCGCACCTGCGCAAGGATATTTTGGCCTTGGAGGGAGTGCAGAGGAGGTTTACTAGGCTGATACCGGAGTTGAGGGGGTTGAGCTATGAGGAGAGGCTGAATAAACTAGGCTTGTACTCGTTAGAGTTTAGAAGAATGAGGGGAGATCTCATTGAGACGTATAAGATGATGAATGGGATGGATAGGATAGAGGTGGAAAGACTCTTCCCGCTCAAAAAAGACAGTAGGACTAGGGGGCACAGCCTCAAGATAGAGGGGGGGCGGTTCAGAACGGAGTTGAGGAGGAACTTCTTCACTCAAAGGGTGGTGAATCTCTGGAATTCTCTGCCCGTTGAAGTGGTGGAGGCTGCCTCGCTAAATATTTTTAAGAAGCGGGTTGATGGGTTTTTGATAAGAGAGGGGATTAAGGGTTATGGGGAGAGGGCGGGAAAGTGGAACTGAGCCACGACAGATCAGCCATGATCTTATTGAATGGCGGGGCAGGCTCGAAGGGCCAGATGGCCTACTCCTGCTCCTATTTCTTATGTTCTTATGTTCTTATTCCCTCATCCAAATCATTGATATATATTGTGATTAGCTGGGAACAAAGCACTGATTCCTGCAGGACTTCACTTGTCACTGCCTGCCACTCCAAAAAGATCCATTTATTCATTCTTTCTGCATCCTGTCTGCTAACTGATTCTCAATCCGTGCACTACATCACCCTCAATCCCATACACTCTAATTTTGGCACACTAACCTCTAGTGGGACGTTAACAAAACTGAAATACTTCGCACCCACAGGTTCTCCCTCATCTATTGTTATTTCCATCCTCAAAAACTCCAGTGGGTTAGTCAAACATTTCCCTTCCATAAATATCAATTGGATTAGTCAAAGTCAGCGTGAATTTAAGTGTTCTGTAATCATATCCCTTATAATATATTGTAGCATTTTCCCCACTACTGATGTTACGTTCAATAGTCTGTAACTCCCTGTTTCCTCCCTCCTTTTTTAAATAACGAAGTTACGTTTTCCACCTTCCAATCTGCCAGGACTGTTCCAGATGCTACAGAACATTGGAAGACGACAACCACTATTTCCACAGCCACCTCCTTTAGTGCCCTGGGATGTAGATTATCAGACCCTGGGGATTTTTTGGTTTTCAATCTCATTCATTTCTCCAGCACTGTTTTCTATGAATACTAATTTCCTTCAATTCCTCCTTCTCACCAAATCCTTGGTTCTCTAGTTTTTCTGGGAAGTTACGTGTGTCATCTTCTGTGAACACACAAGTTGTTTAACTGCTCTGCCATTTCCCTGTTCTCCATTATAAATTTCCCATTTTTAGACTTGTCTTCATTAATCTTTTTATTCTTACATACTTGCAGAAGATTTTATGTTTCTTGCATATTTATGCTCATACTCTATTTTCTCCCTCTTAACCACTGTTTTCCTTTGCAGAATTCTAATCTGCTCCCAATCCCTGGGCTTGCTATTTTTTTTCTAGCAACCTTATATGACTCCTCTACGGATCTCATACTATCCTCAATTTCTTTTGTTGGCCACTTGATGATTTTACAGAAGAAAGAAATGTATAACTGCACTGTTTTGTGCATGACTGGTAGCTACTTGTAATTGATAATTATTTGAATCTACTAAGAAGATGACAATTGCTTGACGATATTTCATGAAGCGAAGCTGCTGAATTGAGTAGAATCATGTTGACTGGAATCTTCAGGAAGAGAAGTTATATCAGTTTAACTCCTCATGCTGGAGAACCTATAGGCAGAAGAGGATACAGCTTGCATAAAAGGTGAATAAACGAGCCCAACATCTAGGTTACACAATTTATATTTATTTCAGAATGAATGAGGAACTTAGGAGCAGGAGTAGGCCATTTGATTCAATTAAATCATGGATGTTCATCTACCTCAGTGCTACTTTCCTGCACTTTACCTTATCCCTTGATGCTATTAGTCTCCAGAATTCTATAAATTTTGGTTTTAAACATGATCATTATGTTTCCACAATCCTCTGGAGTAAAGAATTCCAAAGATTCACCACCTTTGTGACCGAAGAAACTCCTCCTCTCAGTACTAAATGGCTTGCCCCTTAGTCTGAGATTGCTTCCTATGGTTCTCATCTCAGCCAGAGGGAACATCTCATCTACATCCATACAGTCAGGCTCTGTAAAAATTTCATATTTCTCATCGAGATCACTGCTTATTCTTTTGAAACTCTCAAGATGCACAAGGATCTGAGTGTTCTACTGCATGAGTCTTAATAAGCAGGTACAGCAAGTAATTAGGAAAGTGAATAGAATGCTATCATTTATTGCCATGTTCTAGTTAGCCTGTCCAAGTCCACTCAAAACACACTTCCAATCTCCTCACAACTTACAAAGCTAGGTAGTAATGTAACAGCAAATTTCATTCCCCTCATTCAAATCATTGAAATGGATTGTGAACAGCTGCAGCCTAGCACTGATCCTTGAAATATCCTAATAGTAAGTCTATCATCCCGAGAATGACTAGTTTATTCCTACTCTCTGCTTTGTTTGTTATCCAATTCTCAAGTCATACCTGTATATTACTTAGAGTCATAGAGGTTTACAGCAATGGAAACAGGCTCTTCAGCCCAACTTGTCCATGCCACCCTTTTTTTTTAAAAAATCCCTAAGCTAATCCCAATTGCCTGCATTTGGCCCATATCCCTCTATACCCATCGTACCCATGTAACTACCTAAATGCTTTTTAAAAGACAAAATTGTCCTTGCCTCTACTATACCTCCGGCAGCTTCTTCCAAGGACTCAACACATTGTGTGAGAAAAAAATTTGCCTCTCTGGACATTTTTGTATCTCTCCCCTCTCCCTTAAACCTATGTTCTCTAGTTTTAGACTCCTCTGCCTTTGGGAAAAGATATTGACTTTCTAGCTGATCTGTGCCCCTCATTATTTTACAGACCTCTATAAGATCATAAGGCCGCAGCTGGAGTACTGTGTGCAGTTTTGGTTGCCGCACTTACGCAAGGATATTTTGGCCTTGGAGGGAGTGCAGAGGACGTTTACTAGGCTGATTCCGGAGTTGAGGGGGTTGAACTATGAGGAGAAGCTGAATAAACTAGGCTTGTACTCGTTAGAGTTTAGAAGAATGAGGGGAAATCTCATTGAGACATATAAGATGTTGAATGGGATGCTCTTCCCGCTCAGAAAGGACAGTAGGACTAGAGGGCACAGCCTCAGGATAAAGGGGGGGCGGTTTAGAACGGAGTCGAGGAGGAACTTCTTCACTCAAAGGGTGGTGAATCTCTGGAATTCTCTGCCCGTTGAAGTGGTGGAGGCTGCCTCGCTCAATATTTTTAAGACACGGGTTGATAGGTTTTTGATAGGCAAGGGGATTAAAGGGTTATGGGGAGAGGGCGGGAATGTGGAACTGAGCCACGACAGATCAGCCATGATCTTATTGAATGGCGGGGCAGGCTCGAGGGGCTAGATGGCCTACTCCTGCTCCTATTTCTTATGTTCTTAAGATCATCCCTCAGCTTCCTACGTTCCAGAGAAAAAAGTCCCAGTCTATCCAGCCTCTCCTTATAACTCAAACCATCAAGCTCCGGTAGCATCCCAGTAAATCTTTTGTGCTTTTTCCTAGTTTAATAGTATCCTTTCTATAATAGGGTGACCAGAATTGCACACAGTATTCCAAGTGTGGCCTTACCAATGTCTTAACAACTTCAACAAGACATTCCAACTCCTGTATTCAATGTTCTGACCGATGAAACCAAGCATGCTGAACGCCTTCTTCACCACTCTGTCCACCTGTGATTCCACTTTCAAGGAGCTATGAAGATGTACTCCTAGAGCTTTTTATTCTGTAACTCTCCCCAACGCCCTACCATTAACTGAGTAAGTCCCGCCCTAGTTCAATCTCCCAAAATGCATCACCTCGCATTTGTCTAAATTAGATGCCATCCCTGCCATTCATCAGCCCACTGGCTGGCCTATTTAAGCAATACCTAATCTCAAGTGATCTAATTTTGTTTACCAACCTCCTCTGTGGTACCTTATCAAAAACCTTCTGAAAATCCAAATACACCACATCCATTAGTTCTCCTTTATCTCTACTACAAGTAGCAATCTCAAAACTCCCAGTCAAACATGATTTGCCAATAAATCCATATTGTGTCAGCCCAATTTTCCCATTATTTTACAAATGACCAGGTATCATAATCTTTATAACAAATTCTTACATTCTCCCCACTACTGACTTTGAACTAACAGGTCTATAATTCTCTCCCTCCCTTCTTAAACAGCAGGGTTAACATTTGCTACTTTCCAGTCTGCAGGAACCTTTCCAGAATCTATAGAATTCTGAAAGATTGCTATCACAACGCATTGGAGGCTATGAGCTCGATAGCAGAACACCATGTCTACGTATATTAGCTGAACTCCCATGTCACTAAGACCAGGTGAGGTCTTCAAGCAAAGTACCAAAACAGAGTAGCAAATAATTAGACTAAAGTAGGCAGATGGATGATTTTTAATATGTATATTTTACATATAGGGTTGAGGAAATGGAACAGGTGCTGTGCCAGCTCCTTATGTTATTGGAGCTGTTCCCTGATACTGGAGTGAGGTTAATGTGGCTGCAAACTTTAAAAAGAGGGATAAGACATACATGAGCAACTATAGCCCCGTCAGCCTGAGGCCATCACTCGGAATTTAATACCTCATGACTAAAGTTGAAAAGGGCACACCACGAACACTCAATATGGCTTCAGAAAAAGAAGGTCCCGTCTTACTTTCTTTTCCGAAGTCTCTAAGATATCAGACAAAGGAAACTTAGATTCTCCAGCTTTAGATAAGGTACTGCACGAGGATTCTCTACAAGACTCAATCTTCAATGATTGGTTGCAATTTACTGTGCGAGATAGATAGCTGACTCCAAGAAAGCCTGCAGGTACAAAGTGGCTGCAGGTGGATTTGGTCAGCTTGGAAATAGATTACCAACTGGATCCCAGGGAAATCAGTGTGAGGACTGCTACTATTTACATTAATAATCTAGATGTAAATATTGGGTGGGTTAGCAAACAGAGTTTGAGAGCCAGGCCATTACATGATGCCAATCTACTACAGTAGGTACACTGAAGGATCTAGCAAATTATGTTCAATTTAAAAAAAGTGCAGTAAACACATTGACAGTGCAAGTCCTGAACATGCAGACAATTTCAAGGGAACGAATTAGAATCAGTTTAGAAAGAAATAAATCTTGGTGTCTATTGCACAACTCTTTAAAGGTTCATGACCACAGCTGTGAAGCAATAACTAGAATGAATAGGGTGCATTTTACAGGACAATTCACTATAAAACAAAGCATATTAATTTGTGCTCATGTAAAACCTTGTTTAGGTCTCAGTTATAACAGCGACCAATTTAGATCTCCTCACGTGGCAGGTAATATTGTCAGGAAACATAAGTAGTTTTAATTAATCTATTTTTGTATTTGTGGGTATTAAAATAAGGCACAGCTCAAGTTTAATTTTTGGGGGTCTGTATTTGAAAGACTTCAATTTGGTTAGGATACATGTGTGGCAATAAGAGTTTACAATGAAAGCAAACAGGGTTTAAAGAAAGACTATGTTGTTGCTTGGCCACATGAGGTTCGGGAGAGTTTAGTTTTAAGCTGGACCCAGAAAAAACTTGGAGGCCAGGGAGCAGACTTCCCAAAAGAACAAAGTCTATAAATCAGGGAGCTGAGACGGAAATTATGTCTCAGGAAGACAGTTAAGTTAAAGGAACAAAGAATAAGAAGTTGAACAAGATCCTGTTAGGTGGGGTTAAATTAAAAAAAGCAGAGAAAGTGCTCTGAGTTAGAGACAATTTCAGGAATCAGATTCAAAAATGGGAAGACAAACATTGATACTTGAATACAGCCTGTGAAGCAGTAGTGTTCTGTTGACGTAGCTAGATACCCAAAAAAACTGCATGGAAACTTGCACGTGACCATCCAAGGCAGAGGAGAACTGAAGAGTGAAATCTTGGAAGTGGATCCTTGGTGAAGACATCCAAGAGAAAGCACTGCTTGGATGAAGATTCTAAGAAGTGTAGATTCTCATTTAATCTCTCCATTGGGTGGCACCTGCCATTTTGTTTCAGAGTGTGGTGGTCTGACCACACATTTTGCCTATTGGTTTACATGGACTGAGTACTTACTGAGAACGAGTATTTAAAGTATGTTATTAATTGTGTCATCCTTATAAAATATTTGTATATCTACAAAAGGTGTAGGGGGAACAGTATGTCATAGTTAATCTTTTCCTGTTCAATAAATGTTTTGTTCTTTTGTTGAAAGTTAATTGGCAGCCCTGTGACTCTGTTCAGCCACATCTCTAAGCAAAAAGTAAAAGTTAAGGTCTACCGAGGCAGGGTTCCATTCTGAGACCTGACTGGAGGACCATAGAAATAATTCCTAGTTTCAAGTATTTAGTTATTCAGAGACTAAAAGAGCAGGGACTTGAAACTTCAGAGAAATGCAAATTTGCAGACGATTTGACCAAGTTTTATATGACGAAGCACATCGGCAAAAGGGTTCAACTAAATAATCTAGGAAGGACTGGTTGGGGTGGGGGGGGTGGTCACAATATCAAGTTATGCAAGAACTAAGGTAGCTTTCAAAGAACTAGGGTAAAGATCAAGGGTTCGTTTTCACAGCAAAACGGACCTTTAAAATACATTGTCGGATTGTACCGTTGGTGTACATTTGCTGAACTCTTTCAAGCAAATGCTGGGCATAGTTTCTGGCTGGGATACAGTCCCCAGCTCCTCCAGTCAAGAACATACATCAAACAAAGTGAGCCGGGACATCCCTGTTCCCGTGCTGTAATTTTCTTTGGGGTTTTAGTTCAGATGGGGCAGTATGGTCAGTGCAGGTTTGGAGGGTCAAAGGGCTTGTTACTGTGCTGTAATTTTCTTTGTTCTTTGACATCTGACCAATTACTAGCTCAACGGTGGAGTTCATTATTTTGTGAATAAATAAATCTTAATGTTGACCTACTCAAAAAGCCAGGAATTTGCATTTGTGTAATAGTTGCCAGGAGGATTTGGTGTTTTTAAAAATAATCATTTGCCTCACTGAAGCTCTACACATCATTCATGTGAGGTGAACATGAGCTGCTACTCTCAGTAGTGAACTTGCAGACCACTATTTGCATTAATTTAACATTCAAATCCCAAATCCACTACTTTCATCTTCGGTCCATGGAAAGACTCAACCGTAACTTACTTTCAAGCTTTTAACTTCCTGTCCTTTGACCAAAGTCAGTAAAATAACTGAAGTACAGCGAGACATCATAGACATGGGCCAGAATTTTACTGTCCCTTTGTAACAGGAATCAGATTAGGTGAGGGGTGAACCATGGAAAACTACAGTAGAAGCCAGGCTGTAAAACCTGTCCATTGATTTTTCTTAAAAGATTAGAGATGTTCATTGTCCCATTTTGTTAAAAAAAGTGTTTGTCAGAAAGTGTCCGTATCCATTCTGATAGCAGCTTCAGCCGGCAGTTTTTCAATCCGTCATTGCAATTCTCCTGCTTCTTGCTCATTCCAACAGTATGAGCACATGTCCCTCATGGACTGGCCCTTCCAAATTTTGAATAATGGATCAGTCGCATGGGCCGACTACATAGTTGCTGCGAGCCAGTCCTTCTAAAAACTGTGGTAACTTGGGCCAGTTTGATGGTCCAAAGTAGCAGACCTTCGATAAAGAGCAGTGAAGGCAATGCTTCAGGTTTCACCATTTGCTGTGGTGGGATTTGAGTATATGCCTGAGAGCATTGCCATGGCTCTCCGGATATCAAATCATTGAGAATACCACTAAGCCACCAGCTCCAGATATAAATAATTGGATAACTAGAGACATTTTGCCAGGAGCTCAAGTGGGCAGAATTAAGATAATTAAGAGGAAGAGCAATTAATTTTTTAATGCAGCTAGTTATGGTCAAGAATGCAATAACAGAAAAGACAGTGGAAGTAAATTTAACAGCACCTTTAAGAGAAGAAATTGAATAAAAACATAAAAAGAAACAAGTTGGAGGAAAATGTCAGGGGAAATAAAAACTAAAACAAGTGGGACTAATTGGACAGCTCTTTCAAAAAAAGCTGGCATATGGTTCTATATAACATTCACAATATAAACATTTGTGTTTTCTTTTTAATGTGCACAGATCAGGACATTATAAAAAAATATTTACTCAAAAATTTATGTCAATCTTGAAGCACAGCACATGGATCAATCTTCAAATGCCTCACCTCTTTGTCGGTTTTTAGAATGCTTTCATTGCTGGTTGAAGAACTGTTCAGTCCCTGTCCCAGAGGACGGACCACAGCATGAGCCACATCTTTACCAACGTTGCTGGGATAGCTGTGCAAAACACTCATGTGACCTCGGTCGCTCTGGATGACGAGTTGCAAAGATCGCCACTCAGAATACATGGTGCGTTAGTACCACACAACCCACTCACTTCAACATCTGTCTGAAAGACAAGAATGAGACACCAAACGACTTAAGGTTTTAAAGAAAACATTTAAAATCACACCATGTTTGATCCGGTCACTGAAACAAAACCAATATTGAAGCTTGCAGCATTTCCACACCCAATACCATTGCTCAAGTAAAGTTTTCCGAGATTCTCTTTAGCAAAATGGTTAGGACTCTAGCCAAGTGGAATATTACTGGAAACGTAGGATGGAAGGATTTAAGATTATAATTTGATGACCTGCCAGAGTAAAATTCAGAACCAAAAAAAATCTACTAGGCCTAACAGGCCTTTGTGATCATAATCACATTTACCTTTTCTATCACTATATCTCTTCGTGAATTTTGTCTCCAGGATCTCGTCTAATTTGTCCCTTAAACCCACTTATATTGTTTGCTTCAGTGGTAACTTACTCCACAAATACAACAGTTGTTGCCAACTTTCCAACATTCTAATGTGCAGCCAAGCAGAATTGAGATGTTCAGAAGGTGCGAACATTGATAGCTATGTTTCCATGAAACTCAGGATCTCGCACTTGGCAAATTCTGCACAGAACTGTTCCAAACACAAAAAAGCCTAAATGGTTGATCCTGATAACAGTACAGATAATAATGATCTGATTCAGCTCAGCTTCACTGTTGTTAGGTCAAATTCCTGGTTTTGTTGAGCAACTTTACTATTGTGATTCACTAAGGCAGCCCACCACCAATTTTTCAAGGGCAACTGAGGGTCAACAACAAATGCCATCTTGCCAATATCACCCACATTCCAAAGAGTATTCTTTTTCTGGGTAGCAACATGTCTAAAGCCAATTTTAAAAAAAACACAGCAAATGAGGACAAAATAGTCAGCAGCACACAAGTGAGAAGCAATGAGAGGCAATGATATGATAAATAAAAACAGGGAGATAGTGTAATTATATTTAAAAAAAAAACTGGCTCAGAGCTGGCAGGAGATGTGACTTAAGGTTAGCTAAAGTTTACTGCAACTGTATAAGGTGTTGGTGAGTTGACACCTGGAGCAGTATGTGCAGTTTTGGTATCCAGGTTGGAGGAAGGATGTTCTTGCTGTAATGGAAGTGCAGCAAAAGTTTACCAGGTTGATTTCTGGGATGGCAGGACTGTCATCTGAGGAATGACGAAGTCCCTGAGAATTATATTCACTCGAGTTTAGAACAGCAAAAGGGGATCTCATTGAAAGTTCTAAAAATTAATTCTAACAGGATTGGACAGGGTAGATTCAGAAAGAATGCTCACAATAGTGGGGGAGTCCAGAACTAAGGGTCATAAGCTTGAGGATAAGGTGTAAACCTTTTAGATCTAAAGGGGAGGAGGAACTTATTCACCCAGAATGGTGAATCCGTGGAATTCACTACCACAGAAAATAGTTGTCTGATTTCAAGAAGAAATTAGATACTATTCTTGGGGCTAAAGGTACCAAGAAATTGGGGGGGGCGGGGCGCAGCAGCAGCAGCGGCGAAGAGAGACGGGATGAGGTTATTGAATTAGCCGTGATCATAATGAATGGCAAGCAGGCTCAAATGGGCGGAATGGTCTACTCCTGTTTCTATTTTTTATGTAATGGTGTTCAGGTTACATAACTTGGAGCAACCTTTCAACCGTGCTCCACACATGTCCGAATGCTTATGCTCTTTTCCTTTATTCATGGGATGTGGGCATCGTTGGCCAGGACAGCATTTATTACCCAACTCTAATTGCCCTTGAACTGAGCGACTCGCTAGGCCATTTTGGAGAGCATTTTAAATCAGTCAATCATATTGATGTTGATCTGGAATCGTCACAGGCAGGCCAGACATAAAGGCCGTTAGTGAACCAGATGGCTTTTTATAATTGACAATAGCTTCATGGTATTTATTAAATTTTCCAGATTTTTTTAAAAACAGGGTTCAAATTTCAGCATCTGCCATGGCAGGATTCGAATCTAGGTCTGCTGATTACTAGTCCAGTGACAATATCACAATGCCACCATCTCCCCATAAACATTCAAATTCTCAATTGATAAAATTTTCTGCCACTGTGATGTACAATATCAGTCAACATGCTGCAAGGCAAAATTTCAAATGCTGGAAAATTTTGTTGTTGTTAGCGAAAAGAAACAAAACAAAGAATTTCAAATTCAAATACACCTCTTGGCTCATCAGCCATTGGACAACTAGTTAATTTTCAACATATAAACTTCCATTTAAACAGTCCCTTATTTACACAGCGATATCAGTTCTATACTGGGAGTAAAATGTATTCTATCAAACTACTTCATCATCTAAACGAATATAAGAACAAATCTATTGGTGTATGCAGTGAAGCATGTTGCAGTTAATGCTCATTATGAAGCTTTAAGGATGGCTGGCTGCATACAGTGTGGTAACAAGACATTTTGTCCAGACTAGGAGCTGACGTGACAGCCTGAAATTTCACTTTTGTGAAATAATTAATGGGACAATGGAAAATCACTGAACTGAACAGAAGTTCATCATTGGTGGGAACTGGACACAAATTATTTTCTCCCAAATGGCAGGATTCTAAGGAGGTCTGGGGCAGCACATCATAATGAAAATACTCCATTTTTATTCACTCATGGGACATGAGCGTCGCTGGCTGGCCAACATTTATTGCCCATTCCTAGTTTTCACAGTAACTGCATTGCAGTATTAACGTAAGCCTATTTGTGACTAATAAATAAACTTTAACTTTTAGTTGCCCTTGATGAGAGGGCAGTTGAGAGTCAACCACACTGCTGTGGCTCCAGAATCACATGTAGGCCAGGTCAGATAAGGACAGCAGATTTCCTTCCCTATAAAAGGACGTTAGTGAACCAAATGGGGTTTTTAAATTCATTTGCGGGAGATGGGTGTTGCTGGCTGGCCAGCATTTATTGCCCATCCCTAGTTGTCCTTGAAAAGGTTGTAGTGAGCTGCCTTCTCAAATTGCTGCTGTCCATATTCTGTAGGTTGTCCCACAATGCCGTTCAGGAGGGAATTCTAGGATTTTGACCCAGCAACTACAAAGGAACAGCGATATATTTCCAAGTCAGGATGGAAAGTGGCTTGGAGGGGAACCCGAGGTGGTGGTGATCCCATGTATCTGCTACCCTTGTCCTTCTAATTGGGTTTGGAAGGTGCTAAGGATCTTTGGTGAATTGTTGCAGTGCATCTTGAGCTTTGGTGGTAGAGAGATTGAATGTTTGTAAATATGGGGCCAATCAAGCAGGCTACTTTGTTCTGGACAGTGTCAAGCTTCTCGAGCGTTGTTGAAAATGCATCCATCCAGGCAAGCAGGGAATATTCCATCACAATCCTGACTTGAGCCTTGCAGATGCTGAGTTATGCGCGACAGTATTTCCAGCCTCTGACCTACACTTGTAGCCACTGTGTCTATGTGGTGAGTCCAGTTGAGCTTCTGGTCAACGGGAACCAAGGATGTTGCCAGTGAGAGATTCAGTGATGGTAACACCATTGAATGTCAAGTGGCATTGGTGAGAGTGTCTCTTATTGGTGATGGTCATTGCCTGGCACTTGTGTGGCACAAATGTTACTTGCCATTTGTCAGCCCAAGCCTGGATGTTGTCCAGATCTTGCTGCATTTGAACATGTACTGCTATGATATCTGAGGAGTCGCGAATAGTGCTGAACATTGCACAATCATTGGCGAACATCCCCGCTTTGACCTTATGACAGAAGGAAGGTCATTGATGAAGCAGCTGAAGATTGTTGGGCCTAGGACATTACCCTGAGGAACTCCTGCAGAGACATCCTGGAACTGAGATGACTGACCTTCCACAACCATCTTCCAATGTACCAGGTACGACTCCAACCAACGGAGTGTTTCTTAGAGACTCTGATTCCAGTTTTGCTAGCCCCCCTTTGTCAAATCTGCTTTGATGTCAATAGCTGTCACTCTCAACTCACCTCTGGAATTCAGCTCTTTTATCCATGTTTGAATCAAAGTTGTAATGAGGTCAGGAGCTGAGGGGCCTGGGCGAAACCCAAACTGGGCATCACTGATCAGGTGCTGCTTGATAGCACTGCCAATGACCTCTTCCATCACTTTACTGACGATTGAGAGTAGATTCATTGGGCAGTAAGTAGCTGGGCTGGATTTGTCTTGCTGTGTATACAAGACATACCTGGGCAATTTCCCACATTCTGGGTAGATGCCAGTATTCCAACAGTGTTTTTCCCAACAATTGACAATGGTTTCACGGTCATGTCAATTTTTAATTCCAGATTTTGTTTATTGAATTCAAATTCCACCATCTGCCATGGTGGGATTCAGACCCAGGTTCCCAGGACATTAGCTGAATTTTTGGATTAATAGTCCTGTGATAATACCACTAGGCCATCACTTTGCCTAAATCTTTTATAAAAGTTGATAAAGTTGCCTCAAATTTGACATTTTCTTGAAAACAAAATTTGCAAAGAGAATCTGCTGAAGAAAAACAAGTTATTGTTAAAAAAAAGAGACATGCCACCTAAGCTTTTCATGTTGCACTCAGTGGCGATAGTGTGCTTTAAATAAATGTATGTTATGTTTTTTGTGCAGGATCTGTTGCAGCAGTTTATCAGAGGAATTCTGTCTGTATACCGCAGTTGCACTGTTACTGCAGCAGCATAATTGCTACAATGTTTCTTTTAAGCTAAAGAAATGCAGGGTTATGTTATTTTGTATTTTCCCTGGGATATTGGAGAGTAGGGCTTGATTAACAGGCAAGTTCATATGACTGGATACAGCTGGCTATTCTTCAGATTCTGGCTGGGGGTGGAACTCTCTTGGGAAGTTTTTGCATGAGAATTATAAGACAAGCATCTGTCTGGGTCACTCTCCAGCATGTGTTTAAAGATTAGAAAATCTAGTAGCCACATAAGTATATTTGCTTATCAGTGATATCTGGTTCTAAGGAAGGGATTTATGTCTGTGGTGTTACTGCTAAATTGGAACAACTGATTCAGCTAGCAGTTAAACATGATAAAGTATAATTAAATATTTTAATTGGTAAAAGTTACGCTAACTCTGTTATATTCTGTGTTCTTAAATAAAGTTTGTTTGATACAAGCTTCCTAGTGGGTCACTTGAATCATACCTGGAGAGAAACACCTTATGCTCACCCTAATGCCAAAAATCAAATGCAGAAGCTATGGTCTAGGCTAACAATATACCTGGAGAGAGATATTATGGGGTTAAATATCGCACGGTGCTGAGAGTCGATTTTGAAATTACAAACTTAAGACGTTTATGATTAACAAACTTACTCATTAACAGTTCTCTTTCTTTTACGGTAACCATATTACAACCTTAGATATGGTTAACCTGACTAGAACAAAGGGGGTCTTGTGATTAGATATATTTGTATCAGACTACATGTAATCACAAAGGATTGTAAAAGCTACATAAAGAGGAACAGTCCCATTGTTCAGGGCACCTTTACTAACTGACTCCCAGCACTGAGTGGACGTTGGATAGCAAAGGCTTGCCACTTTACATATGCAAGAAGAATAAAGAACCTTTCGATCGGACTGCGGTTGGTGTTTGCATTTGTATCAAGGACAGAGGGGTCTCACAAAAAATAAACTTAACAGGAGTTTCTGATCTCATCCCTAACAATTCATCAGGATAGTTTGAGAGAAATTAACAGCAACGGGAACAACAACAGATTAGATTATATGAGAGTGCTGATTGGTTGGCAAGTGGATTCTGATTAGTAGAGATGCTGCCATGCAACAATTAGGTTTTCAGATTTGTTCAAATTCAAACTGGGAAGGTCGACTTTGAATGATCAAGGCATTGCCCCGGGGAATGAATAGGAAGTTCCTCTACTGTGTATTGAAAAAGGCATAATGTATGGACATGTTCCTTTGGTCTGTAAAGACTCAGAATGTGTGGGAATTCTAGCATGTGCAAGGGAACTCACAATAAACGTGAGGCTCAACAACTACTCTGCACGTGGAAGTAACAAAATTGCTACTCAAACTGAATGTTATACAAGGGAGAACACTGCACTCTGCTGCCAGCTCCACGGGCCAGGATACCACTACATCTCAGCTCTCTGTCCAGCTGAGGTAATGACGTCGAGTAGTGGTCAGCTGGTTTGCAGTTTCAAGAAATGCATTAGTGCAGACATCTGTTCTAAGTCCCATTGGAACAACACGAGGGCCTTCTTTTCTGGGAAATTAATGGTCCCACCAAACTTGGCACTATTGGAAGAACGCTGGTAGGTGCTGCCAGATCATCATGTTTGACTTGTATTCCGTTTGTTTCTCTCTGCCTTCTGCGGTTTACAGATGTTTCCTTCCATTCCTTCTTTAGAGGTCAACCAGAAGCAGATAGGACACAGCATCTGTTTGTTAGGATTTTCCTGGTGACCCAGTCTGGATTAAACTTAAAGTTCCAGGCAAACAAATACTAAGTCATTTACCTCAAATTACTTATTACCTTTAACAGAACTGTGATATTGCTTTTGTATACCTTGGTTCATTTCCATTTTCCAAGACAAATTGGGGAACATTAGGTCAAGTCTGGTCTGGAGGTGCCTCCCCAGCTCTGTGGGGGATACTCCCATAGTAAGGTATGGTGCGGTCCTGTAAGAAAGGAGGAATCTAGCAAGCTCCAAACAATGGTGTGGCTGGCTGTTTTTTCATCACTGACTTGAGTGTCTGGTCAGCTCATTCTGCTATGCCATTTGAGGCTGTGTACACATTTTATTCCGTTATTTTGCACAAAATGCTGAAACTCAACCCCTCTAAAGGCAGCATCATTATCAGAGACCAGGCAATGCTTGGTGAAGGCTTGTTGGAGCTTTTCCGAATGTTGTAAATGACATTACTCTTCCCATTTCATGGGCATCAAGCATGGAATGGCCATGCTTGGAATGACCAACAATAATTAGGAATACAGTGCCTATAAGAAATAGGACCTGCAAAATCCACATGTAACCGTGCCCAAGGTTAGCTAGCTCCCTGGTGCAAGCGGGCTGAAGGAGGCACTATGTGTTACAACTAGCATCGCTCACACTGCCCAATTAGATTTTCAATACATTATATATTCATGTGTTATCAATATCTGGCCATCAAATACAACTTCAGGCAAATATCTTCATTTTGATCTCATGTGGATAAGCAGTGTGTAATTCCTGCAGCAATGTTCCTCTTGGAGGGTAAGGAACTGCGACGGTGCAGAGGGACCTCGGGGTCCTTGTGCATGAGTCGCAAAAACCCAGCCTGCAGGTGCAGCAGGTGGTCAGGAAGGCGAATGGGATGCTGGCCTTCATAGCGAGGGGGATTGAATATAAAAGTAGGGAGGTCTTGCTGCAGCTGTATAGGGCATTGGTGAGGCCGCAGCTGGAGTACTGTGTGCAGTTTTGGGCGCCGCACCTGCGCAAGGATATTTTGGCCTTGGAGGGAGTGCAGAGGAGGTTTACTAGGCTGATACCGGAGTTGAGGGGGTTGAGCTATGAGGAGAGGCTGAATAAACTAGGCTTGTACTCGTTAGAGTTTAGAAGAATGAGGGGAGATCTCATTGAGACGTATAAGATGATGAATGGGATGGATAGGATAGAGGTGGAAAGACTCTTCCCGCTCAAAAAAGACAGTAGGACTAGGGGGCACAGCCTCAAGATAAAGGGGGGGCGGTTCAGAACGGAGTTGAGGAGGAACTTCTTCACTCAAAGGGTGGTGAATCTCTGGAATTCTCTGCCCGTTGAAGTGGTGGAGGCTGCCTCGCTAAATATTTTTAAGAAGCGGGTTGATGGGTTTTTGATAAGAGAGGGGATTAAGGGTTATGGGGAGAGGGCGGGAAAGTGGAACTGAGCCACGACAGATCAGCCATGATCTTATTGAATGGCGGGGCAGGCTCGAAGGGCCAGATGGCCTACTCCTGCTCCTATTTCTTATGTTCTTATGTTCTCTCGATCCTCACAGTAACAAGATAGAAGATGCTGTTGAAGGTGCCTTAGTGAGTTGCTGCAGTGCATCCTGTAGCTGCTACACAATGCTGCCCCTATGCATCAGTGGTGGAAGGAGTGAACATCTATGGTGGTGGATGGGATGCCCATCAAGCATAAGAACATAAGAACATAAGAAATAGGAGCAGGAGTAGGCCATCTAGCCCTTCGAGCCTGCCCCGCCATTCAATAAGATCATGGCTGATCTGTCGTGGCTCAGTTCCACATTCCCGCCCTCTCCCCATAACCCTTAATCCCCTCTCTTATCAAAAACCCATCAACCCGCGTCTTAAATATATTTAGCGAGGCAGCCTCCACCACTTCAACGGGCAGAGAATTCCAGAGATTCACCACCCTTTGAGTGAAGAAGTTCCTCCTCAACTCCGTTCTAAACCGCCCCCCCCCCCCCTTTATCTTGAGGCTGTGCCCCCTAGTCCTACTATCCTTTCTGAGCGGGAAGAGTCTCTCCACCTCTATCCTATCCATCCCATTCATCATCTTATATGTCTCAATGAGATCTCCCCTCATTCTTCTAAACTCTAACGAGTACAAGCCTAATCTATTCAGCCTCTCCTCATAGCTCAATCCCCTCAACTCCGGCATCAGCCTAGTAAACCTCCTCTGCACTCCCAAGGCCAAAATATCCTTGTGTAAGTATGGCGCCCAAAACTGCACACAGTACTCTAGCTGCGGCCTCACCAATGCCCTATACAGCCGCAGCAAGACCTCCCTACTTTTATATTCAATCCCCTTCGCTATGAAGGCCAGCATCCCATTCGCCTTCCTGACCACCTGCTGCACCTGCAAGCTGGGTTTTTGCGACTCATGCACAAGGACCCCGAGGTCCTTCTGCACCGGCGCCTGCTGCAGTTTTTCTCCACGTAAGTAATAATCCTTCCTTATATTATTCCTACCAAAGTGGACCACCTCGCACTTACCAACATTAAATTCCATTTGCCATTTCCTGGCCCATTCGCCCAGCCTATCTAGATCCTTCTGTAGACTCTCCCCACCCTCCGCACAATTTGCCTTTCCACCAATTTTGGTGTCATCAGCAAATTTCGACACCCTACACTCGGTTCCCTCCTCCAGATCATCTATATAAATGGTAAATAGCTGAGGCCCCAGCACCGTCCCCTGGGGCACTCCACTAGTCACCATCCGCCAATCCGAATAGCACCCATTGACCCCCACTCTCTGCCTCCTATTTGACAACCAGTCCTCTATCCACGCTAACACCCTACCCCTAACTCCATGCCCCCTGACCTTCTGTAATAACCTCTTGTGAGGTACCTTGGCAAACGCCTTCTGAAAATCCAGAAAGACCACATCCACCGGCTCTCCTCTATCCACCGCCCTAGACACATCCTCATAGAACTCCAGTAAATTTGTCAGACACGACTTCCCTTTAAGGAAACCATGCTGCGTCTGCTCTATCAAGCAGTTCCCCTCAAGATGCCTCGCTATTTCCTCCTTGATGACGGATTCTAACATTTTACCTACAACAGACGTTAAACTAACAGGCCTATAATTCCCCGCCTTTTGCCTGGCACCCTTCTTAAACAACGGCGTAACATTAGCCGTTTTCCAATCTTCCAGCACTTCCCCGGAATCCAGCGATGGTGTCAAACATAGCAAGCCATTCAACTGAATCAAACGGCTCTGAAGTCTACAAAAGGAATGAAACGGACAGATCATCCAGCATCAACTTAGGCACCAGAAAATAACAATGACAACGACCGTCTCCAACAACTAACTATCACCCCAAAACTTTCAATGGCATTACCATTGCTAAATTCCCCACTATCAACTGAAGTAGTGTAGCAATATAAATACTGGGACTACAAGAAATCAGAAGCTGGCAATTCTGCAGATAGTAACTCATCTAATAATTCCTCAAAGTCTATTCACTATCTACAAGGCACAAGCCACAAATGTGATGGAATACTTCCCACTTGCCTGGATGAGTGCAGTGCCAGTTTAGCGATGCTTTCTTCCTGTGAAGGAATATAAAACCTATTAGCTGTTGATCATGGCTTGCAGATGCTCTGGAGTTCTGATCAACATAGCAAACATTTCAATTATGTTGTGGGTACAATTTGCTATTACACCACGCACCACACATTAAGCAACAATCCAATTCTTCAAAAATTGCCCAAATGCTGGGAATGTAAAAGAAACAAAAAAAAAGAGACTTGGAATATACAACAGGTCCACATGTAAAGATTAAGATTGGTTAACACTCCAGTGGTGAAGTCTTTTCACTTCTCTAATTCAGGCTGTTCACCCAAACAATTCAAATGTTAACTTGCCTGTTGCATATTTCATGTTTTTTCTCCCGCCAAGACTGTTCTTACCAGACAAATCAGTCTAATTATTGTCACAAATTCAGAATTTTCAGTACTCAATTCTCAGTTAAAATTGAAATCAATTTCCAGTGAGTAGAAAATCTGCACAAGGCGCGCTTTCTGGTGTGATGGCTTATTTGCAAACTGATTAGACTGGACATCAACAAGAGCCATGTATGTGCACAAGAATTTAGCTGAATCTTGGGATAAGTCTGATGGATCATAGATTTTTTTTCAGTCCAGTCTAATTAATTCTAACCATATCTAGAAAGTAGCTGGTAAATGAAAGTGTGATCTTTTTGCAACCTTTCTCTAAAGTGCACAAATATGATTGCTTAACTAATAGTAACAGAGCACAAAGAAACAAGATTCCCGCTTTCTGTAAGATGGAAATTGGTTTGAGGCACTGGAAGTCTCAGTGACTCCTTTGCTGATACTTTCCAGGGTGACACAATCTAAAGGCTCAGCTTGTAACTGGGATGCCAGTATATACAAACCAATAGCACTAAAGATAAGTTACAATACGTCATGTCCTTGCGAAATGTGCTGGAATATTCTACTTGTTCAAGTTATGACTCCAAGTCAATTGGAGCAAACCAGGTCATTGGAAGTCTGCTGTAACAAGCAGTCAATCCATGAGACAGTTTTAAACTATTGCCTAATTATGTAATTGAGCTTGAAATAGGCTTAATTTAATTTACTGATGCCAGTATCGGTTTCCTCCCTTTATCTATCATTTTATTCCCTTAACAAATGGGATTTGACGGGAGTGGGCTGCAAGAAAAACAGACTTTTGATCATATGCGGTACAGGACAGCGAAAAGAAAATCACCTTACTTCTGTACCAAAAAAAATTCAAATATCTTGAACATGGTAGTCTAGCCTATACATTCTTGTGCAGAAACAGGGTGGGTAAATTCCTGTTACCAACAGCATTGTTATGGCAAAGATTAAGGGAGTGAGACTGCTGGATAACCACAAAATCAATGATAAGTTCCAGTCAGTAATTTATAGAGAAAGTCAGTGTATTGGATCCAATAAACTAGGAAAAACAGCCAAACCAACTATTCAATAAATTCTGTGTGATACAGTGCTAATGCAAAACCTATCTACATGTGCTAATGTTACAGGATTAGTAAATCCAAAGGCAACATGGTAGCACAGTGGTTAGCACTGCTGCTTCACAGCTCCAGGGACCTAGGTTCAATTCCTGGCTTGGCTCACTGCCTGTGTGGAGTTTGCACATTTCCTCATGTCTGCTTGGGTTTCCTCTGGGTGCTCCAGTTTTCTCCAATACTCCAAAGATATGCAAGTTAGTGGGTCGGCCATGCTAAATTGCCCCTTAGTGTCCCAGGATGCACAGGTTGAATGGATTAGCCTTGGGAAGTGTGTGGGGTTACAGGGTGGGGTGGGTGAGATGGCCTGGGTAAAATACCTCTGTCAGAGAGTTGATGCAGTCTCAATGGGCCCAAAGGCCTTTTCTGCACTGTAGGGATTCTATGAATCTCTCAAGTAGGCATAAAAAATCCAATGATATTATTGTGATGAGCAGCAGTGGAGTTATGTCCAGTGTCCTGAACAATATTTATAAATTGGTTGCCATATTTCTTACATCTCTACAATGCCTACGCTTTAAAAAAAATTACATTGTCTGTACAGTGCTTTGAGATATCCAGTAATTACGAAAGATGCAAGTGTTTCTTTTCCTTCAGTATTCACTAAAATTTCAGCTGTGAAGGTATACTCAAGTTCTAAGGGTTAACCTTCTGAATCAGAGATGAGTGCTATCTTGCAGCCAAACCACAACCAAAACACAGAACCAGAGAGAACTTTCCTTCAAAAGATTTCATTCACTTGAGCAAACAGACAGGGCCTCAGTTTAACATCTCATTCAAGATGATGGTGCCTTCAACAATGTAACATGGTAAAGGAATTTTGAAATAGAGATATTTAACAAAGATTCTTAGCAAACTCATGGTTGGGCAAAAACCTGAATCAGGGTTTAATGTGAATAAGTGCGAGGTCATGCACTTCAGTCAGAGGAATCAAAAGGCAGATTATCTAAATGGAGAGACTGCGGGTGACTGAAGTACAGAGGGATTTAGGTGTTCTAGTGTATGAATCACAAAAAGCTAGCAAACAGATCCAACAAGTTATCAAGGTGGCAAACTGTACTCTACGGTGCTCCTTACACACGTATGACTGTGTGGCCAAATTCCCCTCCAATTCAAATTTTCAAGTTTGCTGACGACACCACCATAGTGGGTCGGATCTGAATCAGTGATAAGAGTATAGGAATGAGATAGAGAATCGTAAACTGGTGCAGCAACAATAATCTCTCCCTCAACATCAATAAAGCAAGGGAGGTTGTCATCGACTTCAGGAAGTGTAAAGGAGAACATACCCCTGTTTACATCAACGGAGACGAAGTAGAAAGAGTCGAGAGCTTCAAGTTTTTAGGTGTCCAGATCATGAACAACCTGTCCTAGTCCGTACATGCCGACACTATGGTTAAAAAAACCCACCAATGCCTCTACTTTCTCAGAAGAGTAAGGAAATTTGGCATGTCACCAACAACTCTCACCAACTTTTACAGATAAGAACATAAGAAATAGGAGCAGGATTAGGCCATCCAGCCCCTCGAGCCTGCCTTGCCATTCAATAAGATCTTGGCTGATCTGTTGTGGCTCAGTTCCACATTCCCGCCCTCTCCCCATAACCCTTAATCCCCTTGCCTATCAAAAACCTATCAACCCGCGTCTTAAAAATATTGAGCGAGGTAGCCTCCACCACTTCAACGGGCAGAGAATTCCAGAGATTCACCACCCTTGAGTGAAGAAGTTCCTCCTCAACTCCATTCTAAACTACCCCCCCCTTTATCTTGAGGCTGTGCCCTCTAGTCCTACTGTCCTTTGAGCGGGAAGAGCCTCTCCACCTCTATCCTATCCATCCCATTCAACATCTTATATGTCTCAATGAGATCTCCCCTCATTCTTCTAAACTCTAACAAGTACAAGCCTAGTTTATTCAGCTTCTCCTCATAGTTCAACCCCCTCAATGCCGGAATCAGCCTAGTAAACCTCCTCTGCATTCCCTCCAAGGCCAAAATATCCTTGCGTAAGTGCGGCGACCAAAACTGCACACAGTACTCCAGTTGCAGCCTCACCAGTGCCCTATACAGCTGCAGCAAGACCTCCCTACTTTTATATTCAATCCCCCTCGATATGAAGGCCAGCATCCCATTCGCCTTCCTGACTACCTGCTGCACCTGCAGGCTGGGTTTTTGCAACTCATGCACAAGGACCCCGAGGTCCCTCTGCACCGTCGCATGCTGCAGTTTTTCACCACATAAGTAATAGTCCTTCCTACCACTATTCCTACCAAAGTGGACAACCTCACAGATGCACCATTAAAAGCATTCTTTCTGGTTGTATCACAGCTTGGTAATGGCTCCTGCTCTGCTCAAGACTGCAAGGAACTACAAGAGGTCGTGAATGTAGCCCAATCCATCACGCAAACCAGCCTCCCATCCATTGACTCTGTCTACACTTCCCACTGCCTCAGCAAAACAGCCAGCTTAATTAAGGACCCCACACATTCTCTTTTCCACCTTCTTCCTTCAGAAAAAAAGGATACAAAAAGATCTGAGGTCATGTGCCAACCAACTAAAGAACAGCTTCTCCCCTGCCGCTGTCAGATTCTTGACTGGACTTACATTGCATTAAGTTGATCTTTCTCTACACCCTAGCTATAACTGTAACACTACATTCTGCACTCTCTCATTTCTTTCTCTATGAACAGTATGTTTTGTCTGTATAGCATGCAAGAAACAATACTTTCACTGTATGTTAATACAAATGACAATAAATCAAAACAGCATTTTGGCCTTTATTGCAAAGAGATTGGAATCTAAAAATAGGAAGGCTTTGTTACAGTCATACAGGGTGTGGGCAAGGCCTCACCTGAAATTCTGTGCACAGTTTTTCCCTAAAGGGGCAGTCCAAAGGAGGATTCACTGGGATAATTCCTGGATTGAGAGCATCATCCTATCAAAATGGATTGAATTGTCTGGGTCTGTATTCCCTGGAGTTTAGAAGAGCGAGGGGTGACCTTATTCAAACATAAAAGATCCTGAGAGGGTTTGACAGTGTAGATGGTGAGATGTTTTCACTAGTGGAACAGTCTCGAACAAGGAGGCATAGCTGCAAGATAAAGGGCCAGTCATTTAAAACTGACCCATGTAAAAATTTCTTCTCGCAGAGGATGGCTAATCTCTAGAATTTTCTGCCCCAAAGGGTGGTGGAGGCTGAATCATTAGAAGTATTTAAAGTGAAGGTGAATAAATATTTGATAGATCAAGGAATAGAGGGCTCTGGGGAAATGGCACAGAAAAACTTATTGAATGGCAGGGCAGGCTTGAAGGGCCTGGTGGTCCACTCCTGCCTTTATTTATGTTTGTGTAAACAAAACATTAATCACTCACGAAACTGTAACCACTCTCAATCCCAAAGTTACTCCAAAACACAACATATTAACATATATCCAATCAGAACATGACTAAACCAACAAATCAAGCTTTTAAAATGAAATTTAAAGGATGCAAAAAGAGATTGAGGAGAAAGAAAACATTGTATTTTTCCCAGAAACTGACCTAATTTAGCCCGATTTAATAAACAATCAAGAGAAAAAAACCCTTCCTATGTAAATATATAATGAAATACTCATTAGGAACAGAGTGCCTGTAAACAACATGAAGGCGGAAAGGCCGAATGATCAGCCGAGCAGTCAGCTACTAGGCTTGGCATTTACTCTGCCTGCTCCCTGGCATTTCCAGCTGATTAAAGTGAAAACTTCAAAACCCAGCATTGCCCCTTTAAAATCTATATTACTCTAAAATCTTTGCATTGACAATGAAGAAAGTTTGCTAATTTATTTTGCTCCTCTTTCTCACAGCCAGTTCTCCCCCTGTTTTGACCCCGGAGGGCTGGAGGCGGCGGGCGCGGTAGGAGAGTCCCAGGCTTTGCCCCTGTTGCAGGCCGCGCTGGGAAAGCGGGTGAGAGGCCGCGAACCGCCACAGGCAGCGACTGAAGGAGGAAAGCGGCCTTTACCTGTACGGCCAGAGACAGCCGACATATCCCGGGCAGCGTCCAGCGGCCGCTCCTTTCCTCCCGTTACCACAGCAGCCGAGGAGCTCATCACTCAGGGGAGGCAATCTGAAAGCAACCTCCTACCCACCCCCTTCCTTACACGGCCGCCGGAAACACCCGAGAGCCCAATAACGGAAATACCCGAGCCCTGTGCCGCCGGAAATACCCGATGTACCCAGCCGGAAATACCCGATGCGCTGCCGGAAATACGCGAGTCCCCTGCCGCCGGAAATACCCGAGCCCCTGCTGGAAACACCTGAGACTCCGCCGCCGGAAGCACGGGAAACGCCGGCGGAAAATACCGAAGGTCTGCCGGAAATACCCGATTCCCGAAAATTCTCGAAAGAATCATCAGGTTTGGCAGCATCTGTGGAGAGAGAGGATCAGAGATAATGGTTCCCATTTCAATAGGATTCCTCAGAACTGCAGAGAGGTAGAAATGTGAAAACCGTTATGCTGCTGAAAATTTAATGAGAAAGATATCCCAGAACACAGGGGATGATATAAAAATCTAAAGATTTGGGCCAGAGTAAGCGGTAATAGCGCAATAAAGGTCAGCATGGTCTGAAAGCAAAGTAGCAGAATGGGCGGCACAGTTGTTAGCACTGTTGCTCACAGTGCCAGGGACCCAGATTCAATTCCCAGTTTGGAGTTTGCATGTTCTCCATGTGTCTGCGTGGGTTTCCCCTTCGGTGCTCCACTTTTCTCCCTCAGTCCAAAGATGCGCAGGTTGGGTTGATTGGCCAAGCTAAATTGCCCCTTAGTGTCCCGGTATGCGTCGGTTAGACGATTAGTGGGGTAAATATGCGGGGTTACAGGGATGAGGCCTGGGTGGGATTGTTGTCGGTGCAGATTTGGTCTGCTAAATGGCCTCTTTTTGCACTGTAGGGATTCTATGTGTCAATAGCAGAGAAAGGGTCAGCGCTGTTTGAGAGCAAAGTAGATGAGATTGTTAATGGCAGAATAAAGGTCAGCCCTGGCTGAATGCAAAGTAGCAGAATATGTTAATCTGGTAGTAGAATAAAGTCCAATGCTGTCTGAAATCAAAGTAGTGGAATGTGCTAATTACAGAGAAAAGATCAGCACTGTCTGAAAGCAAAGTAGCAGAATGGGCAACAGAGTGTCAGAGTGGTTAGCACTGTTGCCCCACAGCCCTAGGGACCTGGGTTCGATTTCCAGCTTAGGTCACTGTCTGTGTGGAATTAGCACGTTTTCCTCATGTCTGCGTGGGTTTCCTCCAGGTGCTTCGGTTTCCCCCCACAGTCCAAAAATGTATGGGTTAGGTTGATTGGCCATGCTAAATTGTCCTTTAGTATCCTGGGATGTGTAGGTCAAAGGGATTAGTGGGGTAAATATGGGGTTACGGGGATAGGGTCTGGGTGGAATTATTGTTGGTGCAGTCTCGATGGGCCAAATGGCCTCCTTCTGCACTGTAGGGATTCTATGTGTTAACAGCAGAGAAAAGGTCAGTTCTGCCTGAGAGCAAAATAGCAGAGGTTGTCAATGGCAGAATTAAGGTAAAAAAATCACTTATTATCACACTGATGCCAAGAATCAAATAAAGTTGGGTTCAAGGTGAACTTCATAACATATCACAGAGTTTCTGATCTGATCTGTGATCAGTTACGGGGGCTTTGGGTCATAGTGATTTTTCAGCAGGTCTACAAGCTCATTAATAGTTAATTGGTATATTCGGATAGGTCAGTATTCTTAACACTGAAAATCGGTGGCCCGTGTGTTCTCGACAGCTTGGTTCCAAAGAAAAGCCAGGCAGCATGCCTTAATGACTAATGGCCGGTGACTCTGACATCCTTTATGAAGTGCTTCAAAAGGTTAGCGATTGCACAGATTTACTGGATCCACTACAGTTCGCCTATTGCTGCAACAGGTCCACAGCAGACACTATTTCCCTAGCACTACACTTAATCCTGGAACACTTGTGTAACAAGGACACTTATGTAAGACTCCTATTTATTGACTACAGCTCAGCTGTTAACAGTAGAATTCCAACGAAACTCATCTCGAAACTCTGTGGTCTGGGACACGGCTCCTCCATCTGCAACTGGTTTCTTAATTTCCTAACCCATAAACTGCATTTAGTAAAGATAAGCAACAATGCTTCTTCCATGATTATCCTTAACACCAGTGTCCCACATGGCAGTGTCCTCAGCCTCTTGCTGTGCTCCTTAGAAACCTATGACTGTGTGGCCAAATTTTGCTCCAACTCCATTTTCAAATTTGTTGATGACACCATTGCATTGGGTCAGATCTCAAATAATGGAGCACAGGAAAGAGATAGAGAATCTGATGAAATGATGCAATGTCAGTAAATTGAAGGAGCTAATCATTGACTTCAGGAAGCGTAGTGAAGGATATGCCCTTGTGTACATCAATAATGATGATTTGGAAATGGTTGGGAGCTTCATGTTTCTAGGTGTTCAGATCACCAGCAACCTGTCCTGGTCCTTCCACACTGACGCTATAATTAAGAAAACTCACCAATACCTCTACTTGCTCAGGAGCCTAAGGAAATTTTGGCATGTCTGCTACGATTCTCATCAACTTTTACAGATGCACCAGAGAAAGCATCCTGCATCCATGGTATGGCTCCTGCTCTGACCAAGATTGCAAGAAACTACAAAGGGTTGTGAACACAGCCCAGTCTATCATGCAAACCAGTCTCCCCTCCATTGACTCTGCCTACACTTCCCGCTACCTCAGAAAAGCAGCCAGCATAATTAAGGACCCCATCCCCCTGGACTATTGTCTTCCAACTTCTTCAGTTGGGAAAAAGATACAAGAGCCTGAAAACATGTACCAGTGGACTCAATAACAGCTTCTTCCCTATCAGACTTTTGAATGTCCTATTATATATTAAGCTGATCTTTCTCTTCAGCCTATCTGTAACTGTAACACTACTTTCTGCACCTTCTTTCCTTCTCCCCTACATACTCTGAATGGTGCACTTATACACCTATGACTGTGGCCAAATTCCCCTCCAATGCGATTTTCAAGTTTGCTTACGACCACCAAAGTAGGTTGGATGTCAAACAATGATGGGACTGAGTACAGGAATGAGATAAAGAATCTGGTGAACTGGTGCAGCAACAATAATCCCTTCCTCAATGTCAACAAAATGGAGGAGACTGTCATCGATTTCAGGAAGCATAAAAGAGAACATGTCTTTGTCTACATCAATGGGGATGAAGTAGAAAGGGCTGAGAGGTTCAAGTTTTTAGGTGTCCAGATCACCAACAACGTGTCCTGGTTCCCCCATGCCGACACTATAGTTAAGAAAGCCCACCTACACCTCTACTTTCTCAGAAGAGTAAGGAAATTTGGCATATCAGCTATGACTGTCACCAACTTCTATAGATGCACCATAGAAGCATTCTTTCTGGTTGTATCACAGCTGGTTGTATCACAATTGTATCAGAGCTCCTGCTGTGCCCAAGACCGCAAGAAACTACAAAAGGTCGTGAATGTAGCCCAATCCATCATGCAAACCAGCCTCCCATCCATTGCCTCTGTCTACACTTTCCACTGCCTCAGCAAACCAGCCAGCATAATTAAGGACCTCACGCACCCCGGATATTCTCTCTTCCACCTTCTTTCATCGGTCTTCCAAAAGTCTGAGGTCACGTACCAACCAACTCAAGAACAGCTTCTTCCCTGCTGCTGTCAGAGTTTTGAATGGATTTATCTTGCATTACGTTCATCTTTCTCTACACCCTAGCTGTGTCTGTAACACTACATTCTGCACTCTGTCATTTTCTTCTCTGTGAATGGTATGCTTTCTCTGTATAGCACGCAAGAAACAATACTTTTTGCTATGTTAATATGTGTAACAATAATAAATCAAATCAAAATTTGATCTGTATAGTGCACAAGACACAATACTTTTCACTGTGTCCCAGGCAGCATGGTGTCACAATGGTTAGCACTGCTGCCTCAAGCACCAGGATCCCAGGTTCAATTCCAGCTTTGGGCTACCGCCAGGTGCTATGGTTTCCTCCCACACTCCGGGTTAGTTTGATTGGCCAAACTAAATTGCCCCATAGTGTCGGGGGATTAGCAGGGTAAATACAAGGGTTTGGGGACAGGGTGGCATCGGGATTTTTGTTAGTGTAGGCTCGATGGGCCGAATGGCCTCCTCCTGCACTGTAGGGATTCTGTGATTTGACAATAATGCCTCAAAATAAAAGTCAGACCGGCTATTCCCAACTGTGTAACGTGGCCTGACTTTGTCCCTGTCTCAACTCAGCTGCTGCTGAAACTCTCAGACTGTGCATTCAGCTGGTTGCACCTCAACTCTGCAATTTCCTCCCAAAATCTGCCTGTCTCTTTCACCAAGCTTTTGATCATCTGATCTAAAATTGCCTTCTGTGGCTCATACCAAGTTTTGTTTTCTGATGTTTCTGTGAAGCAACTTCTGATATTTTATGTTCAAATGTTATGTGAATATTTGTATGAAAGCAAAATACTGTAGATGCTGGAAATCTGAAATAAAAGCAAAAATACTGGAAAATCTTACCAGGTCTGGCAATGTCTGCGGAGAAAGAGAAACAGAGAAAGTTTCAGGTTGAGCTGACCTTTCAAAGTACAAAGGAAAAACAGCACAGGATCAGGCTCTTCGGTCCTACAAGCCTGTGCTGATTGTGATGCCCTAACTAAACTAAAAAAAACTTCTGCTCTTACTCGGTGCATATCTCTCTCTTCCCTCCCTATTCATGTACCCATCCAAATGCCTCTTAAATGTTGCTAATGTGCCTGCTTCCACTACCTTCTCTGGCAGCACGTTCCAGGCACCCACAGTTCTCTGTGTGAGAAGCTTCCCCCACACATCTCCCTTTACCTTTCTCCTCCTGCCTTAAACTTGTGCCCCCTCATAATTGACATTTACAAGCTGGGAAAAAGCTTTTGATTATCCACCCTGTCCATGCCTCTCATAATTGTGTAGACCTGTATCAGGTCTCCCTTCAGCCTCCATCTGAAATCTGAGTTTTTTTTGTTTTTATATAAATATTTATTGTTCTATCAGGATATTCAAGCTCCCCCTTGTCACTGCGTAATCACTGAATCTTTATACAGTTCCTTTTATTCTTTGGGAGTAATTTTTGGCCAGACCGACATTTGCTACCCATCCCTAATTGCCCTTGAACTGAGTGGCTTATTTGGTTATGTCAGTGGGGCACTTAAGAGTCAACCCCACATTGCTGTGTGTCTGTAGTCACATGTAGGATAGATTAGGTAAGGATGGCAGATTTCCTTCTGTAAAGGAACAGAAGTGAAGCAGATGGGTGTTCATGACAATTGATAATTTTATGGTGAGACTAACTTACAATTCCAGATTTATTAGTTGAATTTAAATTCCACCAGCTGCCAGTGTGGGATTTGAACTTGTGTTCCTAGAGTATTATCCTGAGTCTCTCGATTATTACTCCAGTATGTTACTGCTATGCCACTGTTTTCCCCTAAATTGCGTCATAATAGAACATAGAACACTACAGCACAAACAGGCCCTTCAGCCCATGAGTTGCGCCGATCACATCAACACCTACCAATCTATAGACCTATCTATAACCCCCAATCCTATAAAACCCCATATACTCATCCAGAAGTCTTTTAAAAGACCCCAGCGAGTTCGCCTCCACGACCACTGACAGCAGCCGATTCCATTCACTCACCACCCTCTGAGTGAAAAACTTACCCCCAACATCACTTCTGTACTTTCCTCCCCGCACCTTAAATCTGTGTCCTCTCGTAGCGACCATTTCAACCCGGGGAAATAGCCTCTGAGAATCCACCCTATCTATTCCTCTCAACATTTTGTAAACTTCTATCAGGTCGCCTCTCAACCTTCGTCTCTCCAGGGAAAAGAGACCCAGCTCCCTCAACCTAACTTCATAAGGCATGCCTCCCAGTCCAGGCAACATCCTTGTAAATCTCCTCTGTACCCTTTCAATAGCTTCTACGTCTTTCCTATAGTGAGGCGACCAGAACTGCGCACAGTACTCCAAATGAGGCCTGACAAGGGTCTTATAAAGTTGCAGCATTACCTCCCGACTCCTAAACTCAATCCCTCGATTAATGAAGGCCAGTACACCATACGCCTTCTTGACCACCTCTTCCACCTGCGAGGCCGATTTAAGAGTCCTGTGGACCCGGACCCCAAGATCCTTCTGCTCTTCAACACTACTAAGACTCCTGCCCTTGATAGTGTACTCGTTCATCCCGTTGGTTCTGCCAAAATGGACGACTACGCATTTATCCGCGTTGAAGTCCATCTGCCACTTCTCCGCCCAGTCCTGCATCCTATTTATGTCCTGCTGCAACTTTTGACATCTTTCCAGACCATCCACAACACCACCGACCTTTGTGTCATCAGCGAACTTACTTACCCATCCCTCCACTTCCTCATCCAGGTCATTTATGAAAATGACAAACAGCAAGGGTCCTAGAACAGATCCCTGGGGCAGTCCACTGGTGACTGACCTCCATTCAGAAAAAGACCCATCCACAACCACTCTCTGCCTTCTGCAGGCAAGCCAGTTCTGGATCCACAAGGCCAAACGCCCTTGGATCCCATGCCCTCTCACCTTCTCAAGAATAATGTTTTCCTTCAACTCTTTCCCATGATTTGGTGACCTATGTTATTCACCCAGTTCATAGAATCAGTGGTACGGAGTCAGGCCTTTCAGCCCAAATCCTTCAGAGCATGCTGACCAAAGGCCTATCTAAACTAATCCCATTACCTCCATTTGGCCCATATTCCTTTAAACCCTTCTATCCATGTATCTGTCCAAATGCCTTTTAAATGTTGTCAATGTCCCTGCCTCAGCCACTTCCTCTGGCAGCTTGTTCCATGATGTAGAGATGCCAGTGTTGGACTGGGGTAAATACAGTAAGAAGTCTCACAACACCAGGTTAAAGTCCAACAAGTTTATTTGATAGTAAACCCACAAGCTTTCGGGGTTTGTCCTTCATCAGGTGAGTGGAGAGTTCTGGTCTCAAATAGAGCATATAAAGGCACACACAGTTTACAGAATACTGATTAGAATGTGAGTCTTGACAGCTAATCAATTCTTAAAGGTGCAGACAATGTGAGTGGAGATAGCATTAAGCATAGGTTAAATAGTGTACATACCCTCTGCGTAAAAAAGTTGCTGCTCAGGTTCCCATTAATTTTTTCCACTCTTAACTTAAACCTCTGCCCTCTAGTTCTTGATTCCATAACCCTGGGAAAAAGACTGATTTCATTCACCTATCCATGCCTCTCATGATCTTAAACACCTCTATAAGATCACCCCTCAGTCTCATACGCACCAAAGAAAAATGTCCTAGCTTGTCCAATTGCTCCCTACAACACAGTCCCTTGAGTCTTGGCAGCATCCTTGTAAATCTCTTTTGCACTCTCTCCAGTTTAATAACATCTTTCCTGTAACAAGGTGACCAAAGCTGAACACAATACTCCAGGTGCGGCCTCACCAACATCCCATGCAACTTTTTTTAAATTCATTTGTTGGACATGGGTGTCGCTGGATGGCCAGCATTTATTGCCCATCCTTAGTTCATAGAGTCATAGAGGTTTACAGCATGGAAACAGGTCCTTTGGCCCAACTTGTCCATGCCGCTCTTTTTTTTAAACCCCTAAGCTAATACCAATTGCCCGCATCTGGCCCATATCCTTCTATACCCATTGTACCCGTGTAACTGTCTAAATGTTTTTTAAAAGACAAAATTGTACCCGTCTCTACTACTATCTCTGACAGCTTGTTCCAGATACTCATCACCCTCTGTGTGAACAAATTGCCCCTCTAGACTTTTTTGTATCTCTCCCCTGTCGCCTTAAACCTATGCCTTCTAGTTTTAGACTCCCCTACCTTTGAGAAAAGATATTGACTATCAAGCTGATCTATGCCCCTCATTATTTTATAGACCTCTATAAGATTACCCCTCAGCCTTCTATAGTCCAGAAAAAGAAGTCCCAGTCTATCCAGCCTCTCCTTAAAACTCAAACCATCAAGTCCTGGTAACACCCTAGTAAATCTTTTCTGCTGTCTTTCTAGTTTAATAAAAACCTTTCTATAATAAAGTGAGCAGAACATTACACCGTTGACCAGAACTGTACACAGTACAGTTGCCCTTGAGAAGGTGCCAGTGAGCTGCCTTCTTGAATCACTGCAGTTCATGTTCTGTGAGTTGATCCACAATCCTGTTAAGGAGGGAATTCCAGGATTTTGACCCCACAACTGCAAAGGAACGGCGATATATTTTCAAGTCAGGATAATGGGTGTTCCCATTTATCTGCTGCCCTTGCCCTTCCAGATAGAAGTGGTCATGGGTTTGGAAGGTGCTGTCTAAGGATCTTTGGTGAATTGCTGCAGTGCATCTTGTAGATAGTACACACTGCTGCTGCTGAGCATCGATGTTGGAGGGACTGAATGTTTGTGGTGCCAATCAAGTAGGCTGCTTTGTCCTGGATGATGTCAAGGTTCATGAGTGTTGTTGGAGTTGCATCCATCCAGGCAAGTGGGGAGTATTCCATCACACTCCTGACTTGTGCCTTATGTTGGCAGCACCCTCTCCCAAGCAGTGACTATTGATGCAGAAGTTAACTGCAGAATAGCAAAGGCAAGTTCTGCTTTTGGTACACTGCACTCCACTGTATGGGAATGTCAAGGAATAAGCCCAGCAACAAAACTGAAAGTCTACAGCGCCGTGGTACTCACTACCCTCCTGTATGCCAGTGAAATGTGGACCGTGCATCGAAGGTATGCAAGACATCTCAATTATTTCCATATGACTTGTCTTTGCAGAATATTATGCATTCAATGGCAAGACAAAGTACCAGACACTGAAGTTCTCTCTAGAGCAAGTCTACCATCAGTCCACACACTGCTGATGAGAGTGCAGACCTGGTGAGCAGGTCATGTCATTCATATGTCAGACGAGCTCATAGCCAAGCAGCTCCTTTTTGGAGAACTCTGCTGGAAGACGCTCACATGGAGGGCAGAAGAAACATTTCAAAGACACACTCAAAGCCTCCCTGAAGTCACTTGACATTGACACAACCACCTGGGAAATGCTGGCACAAAACTGCCCTACCTGGCGCTGCCTCATCCACAAAGGCTGTCAAGCTCACGAGGCAAGGTGTATTGCTGCAGCACAACTTGAGCGCGAGCTGCGCAAGTCCAGAGCCACCAGCACAACAACTAGAGTGTCTGCACAAGTCTGTCCAATATGTGGCAGGACATTCCGTGTCCGAATTCTGATCAGTCAGCTTTGGACACACCGCAACCAGCCTCAAAATGACTAATGGTGTCGATGTCCTCATCGATGACAATGGACGAACAACAGCGACTTGTGCCTTGTAGATGGTGGATAGGCTTTGGGGAGTCAAGAGTTGAGTTACACGCTGCATTATTCCCAGCCTCTGACCTGCTCTTGTAGCCATTGTGTTTATGTGATGAGTCCAGTTGAGTTTTTGGTCAATGGTAACCCCATTGCTCACAGTGGGGGAATTCACTGATGGTAAAACCATTGAATGTCAAATGGGCAGTGGTTAGAGTGTCTCTTATTGCTGATGGTGATTGCCTGGCATTTGTATGGTGTGAATGTTACTTGCCATTTGTCAGACCAAGCCTAGATATCGTGCATAACTTGTTGCATTTGAACATGGACTGCTTCAGTATCTGAGGAGTCGTGAATGGTGCTGAACATTGCGCAATAATCAGTGAACATCTCCATTTCTGACCTTATGATGGAGCGAAAGTCATTGATGAAACAGCTGAAGATTGTTGGGCCTAGGACACTATCCTGAGGGAGTCCTGCAGAGATGTCCTGGAGCTGGGATGACTGATCCTCCAAAACCACAATCATCTTCCTATGTACCAGATATGACTAACCAGCGGAGGGTTTGACCCTGATACTCATTGATTCCAGTTTGGCTAGGGTTCCTTAATGCCACACTCAGTCGAATGCGGCCTTGATGTCAAGGGCTGTCACTCTCACCTCACCTCTGGAATTCAGCTCTTTTGTCCATGTTTGAACCAAGGCTGTAATGAGATCAGGAGCTGAGTGACCCTGGCGAAACCCAAACTGGGCGTCAATGAGCTGGTTACCTCCCAAATTCCATTCCCAATACCTTGGCTGAAGAAGGCCAGCATGCCAAAAACCTTCTTCATTGCCTTATCTACCTATGACTCCACCTTTAGAGAACACTGCACCTGAACTCCCAGGTCCCTCTGTTCCACGATACTCCCAAAAGTCCTACCATTCACCGTGAAAGCACTACCTTGATTTGACTTTCCAAAATGCAACACCTCACATTTATCTGTATTGAACTCCATTTGCCATTTCTTGGCTCACTTCCCCAGCTGACCAAGATGCTGTTGCAATTTATGATAACCTTCCTCACTGCCTGTAATACCACCTATTTTAGTGTCAACTGCAAATTTACAGATCATTCCTTGAACATTCTTATCCAAATTATTGATATAGATAACAAACAGCAATGGGCCCAGCACTGACCCCTGAGGCACATCACTAGTGTAGAGATCTGTAAGCTGTGTGTGACTTTATATGCCCTTCTCTGATTAGAACCTTCCACACACCTGATGAAGGAACACCGTTTCCGAAAGCTTGTGGGATTACTATCAGATAAACTGGTTGGACTTTAACCTGGTGTTCTGAGACTTCTTACTGTGCACGTCACTAGTCACAGGCCTCCAGTCTGACAAACATCCTTCCACCATTACCCTCTGCTTCCGACCATCAGGCTAACTGTATATCCAATTTACCAGCTCTCCCTTTATTCCATGTGATCTAACCTTCCAGAACAGCCTACCATGTGGAACTTTATCAAAGGCCTCACTGAAGTCCATAGAAATTACGTCAACCGCCCTGCCCTCATCAACCTTAATGATCATTTCATCAAAGAACTCTAACAAATTTGTATGGCATGGTCTCCCGTGCACAAAGCCATACTGACTGCTCCTAATCAAATTCTGTCTTTCCAAATGCCTGTATATCTTATCCCTCAGAATCCTCTCTAGTAACTTACCCACCAAAGATGCTGGGCTTACCAGTCTATAATTCCCAGGCTTTTCTTTGCAGCCCTTTTGGAGGGCACAACACTTGTGACCCTCCAGTCTTCTGGTACCTCACTCTCGGCTAACAATGATGCAAATATTTCAGCCAAGGCTCCCACAATTTCTTTAGCCTCTAGCATTGTTTTTGGATATACCTGGTCAGGGCCAGGAGATTTATCCACCTTCGTACATTTTAATATGACCATCACCTCCTTTGCTGTAGTGTGAGTTGAGGAGGAACTTCGGAGTTGAGGAGGAACTTCTTCACTCAAAGGGTGGTGAATCTCTGGAATTCTCTGCCCGTTGAAGTGGTGGAGGCTGCCTCGCTAAATATATTTATGTCACGGGTAGATAGGTTTCTGATAGACAAGGGAATTAAGGGTTATGGGGAGAAAGCGGGAAAGTGGAACTGATCCACTTCAGATCAGCCATGATCTTATTGAATGGCGGGGCAGGCTCGAAGGGCTAGATGGCCTACTCCTGCTCCTATTTCTTATGTTCTTATGAACTGTCCCCAGTATACTGTCACTAACTTTCCCTGGTTCCCAAGTCTTCATGTCTTTCTCCATGGTAAACACAGAGGAGAAATATTCCTTTAGAACTTCACCCATCTGCAGTTACACATTTATGTGCCCGCTTTGGTCCTTGAGAGGTCCTTTTCTCTCTCTAGTTATTCTATTTCCTCTAATATTCTTAAAGAATCCCTTTGGATTCATCTTAATCCTCTCAGCCAAAGCTAACTCATGCACCCTTTGTGCCCTCCTAATTTCGTTCTTGAGTATACTCCTGTATCCCCTGTACAGCTCAAGGAAACCCCTTGATTTCAGCTGCTTGTACCTGAGATATGCCACCTTTTTTTTACTGGCCAAAACCTCATTATGTTTTGTCATCCAGGGCTCCCTATTCCTGCCAGCCTTGTCCTTCACCCTAACAGGAACATATAAACCCTGAACTCCAAACTATTTCAATTTTAAAGGCCTCCCACTTGCTGGAGGTCCCTTTGCCCTCAAACAAGCTACTCCAATCAAACTTGCAAGCTCCTGTCTAATTCCATCAAAATTCACCTTGCCCTACTTTAGAACTTGCACTTGTGGACCAGTTTTGTCCCCTTTCCATAAGTATTTTAAAATTAATAGAACTATGGCCGCTGGTCCCAAAGTGGTCCCGCACTATCACTTCTGTCAGTTGCCCTACTCTATTTCCCAAGAGTATTTCTCTATTTGCCCTTTCCTGAGTAGGACCCTCCACATACTGCCTGAGGAAACTTTCCTTAACAAATTTCACCCCATCTAAGTTCTTAACATTATGGCAGAGCCAGTCTATATTAGGAAAATTAAAATCCCCTTATGTGACCACCCTATTACTCCTGCAAGTCTCCCCAGTCTCCCTGCATATTTGAACTTCTAACTCCTGTTGACTATTTGGGGGTCTATAGTACAACCCTAATAAGGCCACCATCCCCTTCTTATTTCTTAATTCCTCCCACAAAGGCTCGCTGGATGATCCCTCGGTTATTTCATCTCTGACTATTGCCTTGATGCTCCCCTTAATCAAAAATGCAACTCCCCCTCCTCTCTTTCCTCCACCTCTGTCCCACCTGTACTCTGAAACATTGAGCTGCCAGTCCTGTCCCTCCCTTAGCCATGTTTTAGTTATGGCTATAATATCCCAGTCCCACATACATATCCATGCCCTGAATTTATCAGCCTTACCTATCAGCCCTCTTGCATTGAAATAGATGTAACTTAATCCAACAGGTTTTCCCCGCTCCCTGCCATTCTCCTGCTTATCATGTCTATTCAGCTTGCCGTTGCTGAGTACTGTGCCTCCTTTCAGCCCCTCGTTTACTTCCATGTTGTTGAGGAACCCACCTCCGCAAATCTAGTTCTTTAATAGCTCCTCTATTGGTCCTCACTTTGAACCAAATTGACTCTATCTTTGGCCCCTCTACATCTCCGGAGCTCTTCAATCAGTAGTGCCACTTTGCCCCCTTTTCTCCTTTCCTGAAAGGATGGCAGAGGCAAATGTAATTGTAGCTTTCAAAAGGGAATTGAATAAGCAACGGAGGAGAAAAGAATCACAGAGATCCTGGGGAAAGGTGGGAGAGTGAGACTAGCTGAGCTGCTCTTTCAGGAGGATAAGATGGACTGAACGGCTTCCTGTCATACTGTAACTATTCTGCGGTTCTCTGATTCCATTTTTCCTGAATACCTTGTAGCCAGGAATAAATATTAAGTTTTTAATCCATGCCTTGTTTGAGCCAGAATTATGTTATTGCCATTACGTAATTACCCCATGTCAGCTTGTGGCTCACCAATCTTATTTACCCCACTTTATGCATTTATATGCATGGACTGCAAACCCATTTTTGCTTCATATTTGCCTCTTTTAGAACCCTCCTATTTCAGAATGACTCTTTAATTGTCACTGTCAGGTCTCCACGTATTTGGGCGGAATTTTCCATTTTTGAAATGAAATGCCATTGCGGGTGGTTTCCACGGTGCATTTCCTGCTCGATGGTGTAGCAGAAAATCACGCATCATGCTCAGCATGTATCTCTCCAAATCACATGGCAGAGTGGGAACTGATTGGTCTATTTCACCATCACCTAATGGGCATCATATGCACCACCCAAACACGCACATTCACTCTCTCCAGCCCAGCTTTGTGAAGGAGATGTCTCCAGATGGCTGTATCAGGGTTTAGTAATGATTTTCTGGAGACTTTAATCATTGGAGAATGCACCAGGATGTCCTCTAACATGGCTCCAGGAATCCCACTAACCTCACCTTGCGGCCTGGGATGCGGTTGAAAAGGTCACCTCATTGAACACCTGCCTGAGAAAGCCATCTAGTACAGTAAGAAGATGAATGATTGCGTTCGCTCTGCCAGAATAAGTCAGCCTCACACTCTCATAATGGCTTTGTAGAAATAGAAGCAAAAAGATGCCATTTGGTTCGTTGAGCCTGCTCCACCAATCATTTTGATCATGGCTGATCATCAAATTCAGTATTCTGGTCCCACCTTCCTCTCATATTCCTTTAGCCCCAAAGAGCTATATCAAATTTCTTGTGGCCAAATGTGACTCAGACCAATTTAATATCCTGCTGATATTAGATTGGGAAAGACTAGGAGATTCTGGCGAATAGTGTTTTTAATGAGTATTCATGGTATGCTCATGCTTGCAAATGAGGTCCCTGCCAATAAGTGGCAAACCTGAGCCGCCATCAGTGCACCATAGAAGTGGAGAGGGGAAAATTCCAAACTGTTTTCCTGATCTATGGAAATCTGATTTTTGGCTCCTCTCTACGTTTTCCTCTCCCAATCACCGTGAACCTTGCCTTGGCAGGAGGAGAAAATTCTTCCCCTTGTTTCTCTAACGTTCCATAGAAACGTAGAAATTAGAAGCAGAAGTAGGCCATTAGAACATAGAACATAGAACATTACAGCGCAGAACAGGCCCTTCGGCCCACGATGTTGCGCCGACCAGTTTTTTAAAAAAAACACTGACCCACTAATCTAAACCAATCCCTTTTCGTCCATAAACCTATCCATAGATCTCTTAAACGCCCCCAAACTAGGCGCATTTACAACCGCAGCAGGCAGGGCATTCCAATCCCTCACCACCCTCTGGGTAAAGAACCTACCCCTGACATCCGTCCTATAACTACCACCCCTTAATTTAAAGCCATGCCCCCTCGTGCTAGCATTCTCCATCCGAGGAAAAAGGCTATCACTATCCACCCTATCTAAACCTCTAATCATCTTATATGTTTCAATAAGATCCCCTCTTAGCCTCCTTCTTTCCAGCGAAAACAACCCCAAATCCCTCAGTCTCTCCTCATATGACCTCCCCTCCATACCAGGCAACATCCTGGTAAACCTCCTCTGCACCCTCTCCAAAGCCTCAACGTCCTTCCTGTAATGTGGGGACCAGAACTGCACACAGTACTCCAAGTGTGGCCGCACCAGAGTTGTGTACAGTTGCAACATGACGCTGCGACTCCTAAATTCAATCCCCCTACCAATAAACACCAAGACACTGTATGCCTTCTTAACTACCTTATCTACTTGATTCCCAACCTTCAGGGATCTATGTACACATACACCTAGATCCCTCTGCTCCTCCACACTATTCAAAGTCCTCCCGTTAGCCCTATACTGAACACATCTGTTACTCCTACCGAAATGAATTACCTCACACTTCTCCACATTAAACTCCATCCGCCACCTCGCGGCCCAGCTCTGCAACCTGTCTAAGTCACCCTGCAAACTATGACACCCTTCCTCACAATCTACCACACCACCGACTTTGGTGTCATCAGCAAACTTACTAATCCACCCAACTATACCCTCATCCAGATCATTAATAAAAATTACAAACAGCAGTGGCCCCAAAACAGATCCCTGAGGCACACCGCTCGTAACCGAACTCCATGACGAATATTCACCATCAACCACCACCCTCTGTCTCCTATCTGCCAGCCAATTCCTGATCCAAGTACCTAGATTACCCCCAATCCCATACATCTGCATTTTCTGCAGAAGCCCACCATGGTGAACCTTATCAAACGCCTTACTAAAATCCATATATACCACAGCCCTTTGAGCCTGCTCCACCATTCATTTTGATCATGTCTGATCATCAAATTCACTATCCTGATCCCCTCCTTCCCCCCATATCCCTTGATCCCTTTAACCCCAAGAGCTATATCTAATTTCTTCTTGAAATCAGCCAACCTGATTTCATCCTGATGTTTGCCACCAAAATCCTGCACAGAAGTGGTTAATCTTCCCATGTAACTGTTGCTCTCAACTCTACTGTGGTGTGACCTGGAACAGGTCCCTCCTGCCCCTGAACTGGTCCCAATGCCCCAGCTGCCTAAAGCTGCTCCTTGTGCGCTGCTTCCCCAGCCAAATGTTAACTTGTTCTGTTCTGGAATTCCTTTACTCACCAACGGATGAGTGTCAATAAATCACAGAATGGTTATCTTAAAATAGGAGGCTATTTAGCCTGTCATGTCTGTGCTAGCCCCCTGTAGGAGCAGTTTGCCTCATGTCACTGTCCTCCCCTTTTCTTGCAGCCCGCACATTCTTCTCTTTCAGACAGTGATGTGTTTCCCATTTGTAAGCCTAAACTGAGCAACTTGTTAAAGTTTGCAGAAAGACAGAGTACACTGGGATCACCGCTTGTTACTGTTTCATTACTGTTGTGGTAACTGTACATTATATTTAAGTTTATTTATTAGTGTAACAAGTATGCTCACATTAACACTGCAATGAAGTTACTGTGAAAATCCCCTAGTTGTCACACTCAGGTGCCTGTTCGGGCACACTGAGGGACAATTTAGCCTGGCCATTGCACCCTATCCAACATGTCTTTCGGATTGTGGGAGGACGTCAGACACCTGGAGAAAACACACGCAAACAAGGAGAACGTGCAGACTCCGCACAGACTGTGACCCAAGCCAGGAATTGAACTTGAGTCCCTTAAAATGAAAACGTGATTACGTGAACTTCATTTGTTGGTGATGTTAATTATTCTGCATTAAAGGGAGCTGGATTTGCTGGAAGCACAGGCAATACGGTTCTGTTGCTGCCCTGTGAGCGTTGGAAGAATTATTTCTATTTCCATGGGTTTTGAGTGTGACCTCTGGGTGGCGCTGCTGTCTGATGGTAATCCATTGAAACGATAACTTGCATTCATAAAGCATTTTAACAGGAAAGAAATGAAAGGTGCTTGACAGAGATAGGAGGAACAGAGACTGAGGCAATAAAGGTGACAGCATAGAACATAGAACATTACAGCGCAGAACAGGCCCTTCGGCTCACGATGTTGCGCCGACCAGTTACAAAACAATGACCCACTAACCTAAACCAATCCCTTTTCGTCCATAAACCTATCCACGGATCTCTTAAACGCCCCCAAACTAGGCGCATTTACAACTGCAGCAGGCAGGGCATTCCAATCCCTCACCACCCTCTGGGTAAAGAACCTACCCCTGACATCCGTCCTATAACTACCCCTCCTTAATTTAAAGCCATGCCCCCTCGTGCTAGATTTCTCCATCAGAGGAAAAAGGCTATCACTATCCACCCTATCTAAACCTCTAATCATCTTATATGTTTCAATAAGATCCCCTCTTAGCCGCCTTCTTTCCAGCGAAAACAACCCCAAATCCCTCAGCCTCTCCTCATAGGACCTCCCCTCCATACCAGGCAACATCCTGGTAAACCTCCTCTGCACCCTCTCCAAAGCCTCCACATCCTTCCTGTAATGTGGGGACCAGAACTGCACACAGTACTCCAAGTGCGGCCGCACCAGAGTTGTGTGCATTTGCAACATAACGCTGCGACTCCTAAATTCAATCCCCCTACCAATAAACGCCAAGACACCGTATGCCTTCTTAACAACCTTATCTACTTGATTCCTAACTTTCAGGGATCTATGTACACATACACCTAGATCCCTCTGCTCATCCACACTATTCAAAGTCCTCCCGTTAGCCCTATACTCGACACATTTGTTATTCCTGCCAAAGTGAATTACCTCACACTTCTCCGCATTAAACTCCATCCGCCACCTCTCGGCCCAGCTCTGCAACCTGTCTAAGTCTTCCTGCAAACTATGACACCCTTCCTCACAATCTACCACACCTCCGACTTTGGTGTCATCAGCAAATTTACTAATCCACCCAACTATACCCTCATCCAGATCATTAATAAAAATTACAAACAGCAGTGGCCCCAAAACAGATCCCTGAGGCACACCACTCGTAACTGAACTCCATGATGAATATTTACCATCAACCACCACCCTCTGTCTCCTATCCGCTAGCCAGCGGAGGTGAAATTTAAAAAGAATCTCAAAGGAAGGTGGAGAAATAGAGGGATCTTGGTGGCTGAATGCAAGGCCACCAGTGATAGGATAAAGAGAGGAGGGAATAAGAACAAAGAAAATTACAGCACAGAAACAGGCCCTTCAGCCCTCCAAGCCTGCACTGACCATGCTGCCCGACTTAACTAAAACCCCCTGCGCTTCTGGGAACCATATCCCTCATTCATGTACTTCTCAAGACACCCCTTAAAAGTCACTACCATATCCACTTCCACTATCTCCCTCGGCAACGGCTTCCAGGCACCCACTACATTCTGTGTAAAAAATCTGCCACGCACATCTCTTTTAAAACTTGCCCCTCGCACCTTAACCCTATGCCTCCTTGTAATTGACTCTTCCATTCTAGGGAAAAGCTTCTGACGATCCACTCTGCCCATGCCTCTCATAACCTTGTAGACTTATATCAAGTCTCCCCTCAACTTCCGTCACTCCAGTGAGAACAAACCAAGTTTCTCCAACCTCTCCTCATAGCTAATGCCCTCCATATCAGGCAACATCCTGGTAAATCTTTTCTGTACCCTCTCCAAAGCCTCCACACCCTTCTGGTAGTGTGGGGACCAGAATTGAACACTATATTCCAAGTGTGGCCTCACTAAGGTTCTATAAAGCATCAACATGACTTGTCAATTTTTAAACTCAATACCCCGGCCGATGGAGGCAAGCATGCCGTATGCCTTCTTGTCTATCTTCTCCACCTGCATTGTGACTTTCAGTGACCTGTGTATCTGTACACCCAGATCCCTTTGCCGATCAATATTCCTAAGAGTTCTGCCATTTACTGTATATTTCCTATCTGTATTAGACCTTCCAAAATGCATTACCTCATATTTGTCTGGATTAAACTCCATCTGCCATCTCTCTACCCGAGCCTCCAACTGATCTATATCCTGCTGTATCCGCTGACGGTCCTCATCGCTATCCGCAGATCCACCAACCTTTGAGTCGTCCGCAAACTTACTAATCAATCCAGTTACATTTTCCTCCAAATCATTTATATATATTACAAAGAGCAAAGGTTCCAGCACTGATCCCTGAGGAACACCACTTGTCACAGCCCTCCATTCAGAAATGCACCCTTCTAATGTTACCCTCTGTCTTCTTTGACCAAGTAAAAAGTCTGACAACACCAGGTTTTAGTCCAACCGATTTATTTGACAATACTCACAAGCTTTCGAGGGGACTGCAGTCCCTTTTTACTTTTTTACTGTGTTTACGCCAGTCCAACGCCAGCATTCCCACATCATGACTTCTTTGACCAAGCCAGTTTTGTATCCACTTTGCCAGTGCACCTCTGATCCCAAGTCTCTATTACTCTGAATCTGAATCTGTATCAGAGATCATTTTTTTTTGCCTTACTCCCCTCTTTCTCTGACTCTGGTTTGTTCTAGTCATTTATTTGAATGGTTCTAATGTTCTGTTTTTATTTCTTATGTTTAATCAGTAGTTTCAAAATCTAATTTGGAATGCTATCCTATGCATGACTTTCATCGTTCTGTTCTTTGTATTTTAAGCATCATATTATTGTTCACTGGCAGCAATAATAGACTGCTTAAACATTTCTGTTTTTAGCGGAAAGTATGCGCTTTGAAAGTTGTCTTTCCTCAATAGGGAATGTAACTAAATTCATTATAACTAGATGGTGCAAGAGTGTTTTGTAAGTCCTATGGCTGTTCCTATGTTGCACACAGACCTGTAGTCATGATTTGCAGTCCCAGATGTGTGGGTCAATTGCAGACAGCAGTTGGGACCTGAAACACTCCCTCCCGACTCCTCTGCTCCAAGGAAAATAACCCCAGTCTGTCCAATCTCTCATCATAACTAAAAGTCTCTAACCCAGGCAACATCCTGGTAAGTCTGACCTACATCCTTTCCAATGCTATCTCATCCCTCCTATAATGTAGATCCCAACAATGCTCTAGTTGTGACTTAATCAATGTTTCAGATAGTTCAGCATAAAATCCTGAGATCACTACCTTTGATGTCCTACTTTTCAACTTAGTTTCTAACTCCCTGTACTAGAATTTCTCTTTTATAACCTGTGTCATTCGTACTGATGTGTACCATGACCACTGGCTGTTCACCCTCCCCCTCCAGAATATCTTGTAACCTTTCCCCTGAGCGTCCTTGACCCTAGCACTAGGGAGGCAACATACGATTCTGGATTATTATTTACAGACACAGAAATACCTGTCTATTTCCCTTACAATTGAATCCCCTATAACTATTGATCCCCACACCTTCTCCTCCTCTCCCTTGCATCTGAGCCAACCATGCAAAGTGGGCTCTTATTGCTTTCTCCTGAGAGGCCATTCCTCTCATCAATATCCAAAGTGGTGTATCTATTTTGCAGGGAAATAGCAACTTGGGATTCCCACACTGCCTGCCTAGTCCCTTTACTCTGCCTGGTGGTCGCCCATTACATTCTGTAAACTGTGTGTGCCTTTATATGCTCTGTTTGTGACCAGAACTCTCCACTCACCTGACGAAAGGGCAAACCCTGAAAGCTCGTGGGTTTACTATCAAATAAACTTGTTGGACTTTAACCTGGTGTTGCGAGACTTCTTACTGTGTTTACCCCAGTCCAAGGCCGGCATCTACACATCACTGGAAATGTTCCCAGCTTCCCACATGGAGCATGAGGAGCACACCATGGCTTTGCGATCCCCTGCCATGACTTACCCCTTTAACTTAGTCCTTTGGAAGATGCTTAATATTAAATAATACCAATTATTGTAGGGCCCTTCTTTCCTGATTTTCATTATTACAAAATATACAAACTATAAACCACAAAAACCTTAATAACTATGAGTGATAAGAGTACTAAATACTTCTCTGACTGTACCCACCAACAAGCTCTATCCCTTGGAGCCTGTGCTGCTGCAGCAGGTTGAGACCATTTTCTGAAGATTTAGGAAGAGTATTGGGAAAAGTTGAGAAGGAATGGTCCATTTGCTGGGGTGACAAGTCAAAAAGGATACAAGCTTACACTTTACTAAACTTAGCATCTTCAACACTAAATTTGGATTTCTTATTGAGATACAGTTTCATTTCCTCAAAGGTTTGTCCTTCGAATCCATGGAGGACCCTTGCGTAATTTGGAATAAAGTTGGTCCTTTATTCCAATGTGATCTGCTTGCTGACAAAGGCTTGGGTCATCACAACCTCTGCTACTGCTGGTAAAGAAGGACAATGGAGGCCACTCAGAGTATCAGCATTGGCTATCTGGGCCCTGGGGTGGTGTTCCAAAGTATATTTGTAGGTTGCCAATAGCAAGACCCAACACTATATCCAAATGGAGGCAATGGGGAGAATTGCTTTATCCCCTTTGAAGAGATCCAGTAAGAGGCTATGGTTGGTAACTATAAAAAAAACCTGCCGATTGTAGACGTATTGATGGAATTTCTTCACGTTAAATACGACTGCCAACCATTCCTTCTCAACTTGAGAATATCCTCTCTCTGCATCTGGAAGGATCCTGGAGGCATATGGAATGTACTTCTCTGTCCCATCTTCCTGTCAATGTGACAGCACCACACTCAGTCCGTATGGGGAAGCGTCACAGGTTAAAAAAAAATTGCTTAGGGTTGAAATGGGCCAGTCAGTTGGAAGACAATAACTGACTTTAAAGCCTCTGCCTGTGAAACTTCCCAAAACCATCCATGATATTTTCATAATAGGATGTGCAAGGGGACCAGCATGGAAGCCAAACGTCCATAATAAATGTTCCATAATAATTGACTGACCCCAGGAAGAATTTTAGTGGGTGGCACAGTTGCACAATGGTTAATATTGCTGCCTCACAGCGCCAGGGACCCAGGTTTGATTCCTGGTTTGGGTCACTGACTGTGTAGAGTTTGCACATTCTCCTGGTGTCTGTGTCGGTTTCCTCTGGGTGCTCTGGCTTCCTCTCACAGTCTGAAAGATGTGCTGGTTAGGTGCATTGACCCGAACAGGTGCCGGAGTGTGGTGACTAGGGGAATTTCACAGTAACTTCATTGGAGTGTTAATATAAGCCTACCTGTGACTAATAAATAAACTTTAACTTAACTTTAAGTTCTGTTGGGTTCCTTTGATGGCTTTTACCTTATCCTCAACTGGATGTAATTCCTTGCCATCTCCTTGGTAGCCTAATTGGGTTACTTTGGCGACCTGGAAAATGCATTTCTGCTTTTTTAAGCAACTCTGCTTTGGAAAATCTCTGCAAGACTTCTGGATTGGACAGGTCCTCCTGTTCCAAAGACCCCATGACCAAGACGTCACCTAAGTATACTGCAACATTGGGTTGCCCTTGCAGGATGTTCTTCAAAACCCCCTTGAAGATGGCACATGCCAATGCATACACCAAAGGGCAAACGGGTACACTCAGTGAGTCCCTTATGTATGTTGATTGTCAAATATTTTCAGGAGGACTCATCCAATTCAAGCTGAAGATAGGCATGGCTTATATCCAATTTGGAGAACATCCACCTGTTAACTTGGCATTCAAATCTTTGATCCGGAGCATAGTGTACCTATCGAGTTTGGAGACCCAATTGATTGTTTATTGTCCCTGCAAAGACAAACTGATTCATTGGGTTTAAGAACAGGGACTACTGTGGTAATCCATTCTGCAAATTGCACTGGCTTTATTATACCCAAACTTACAAGGCACCCTAGTTCAGGTTTCACCTTCTCCTGCATGGAGTAAGGGACTGGCCTGGCTCTGAAATGCTTCGGTGTCGTGTCGGGGTCAACCTAGATCTTGGCCTTGGCTCCTTCTGTTTTCCCCAGCCCCTCCTGAAACACTCCAGGTCTGATAACTTTCTGCAGTCCCCCCGCATGCCTAGCCTAAAGATCTCCAACCTGTTGAGCTGAATCTGCTGGAGCCAATTTCTTCCCATATGGCTTGGTCTGTACTCCCATTAAATAATGAGACAAGCTGGTTGTCCCTATAACTTACTGGGGCATTGTGGTCCCTTTAATTTGTAGAGATTCCCTATGTAGATGGCTAGCCGGCCTTCGTAACTTCCAGCCTCAGGATTTGGATGCTGATTGGAGGTGCTTATAGGTCTGTTCTCCGATAACAGAGACTGTGGCTTCCATGTCCTCCATTTTCAAGGGATGGCCATTTACTAATAATTCCACCATATAGGGGGAGGCAATTTTATTGGTACATGATTTATTGTAGTTTCCTTGTCTGTGGAAGAGGGAATACCTACATGGTATGTCATGGTACTAGCCTTGGTTACCTTTCTAAGCAGCGTGCGATTTGCCTGGTCTTAAAACATTTCTATGGCTGTATCCTTTGACAGTGCTTGTGGTAATCCATCCACTGGCAATTGCATGTTCTTTAATACTCTTAGTAGCTGCGCTGCTGATGTCTGGTGGTGGAATTTGGGTTCCTATATCGAATGATTACAGGCATAAAATCTTAAGATGCTTCCCATTGGCTGAGTCTCCGCCTGCTCAGTATGGCAGCTCCTATTCCACAAAACCCATGGGTAGACTTATTAACCCCTGCGACCTTCGTGGCCATCATAACAACAAAGTTCAGGACTATGTTATCACTTAGCCTGCTATTGGCAGCAGTAGCCTGGATGATGAGTGACAAGGATTGGGTCCTGAATATTGAGGAGTATACTGGGCACAACCAAGAAGGGCCAAAAGGCCTGCTTCTGTGCTGTAATGTCCTACGGTTCTATGTGACATTCAAGAACAACAGAGAGCTAGGGAAAGATGGGTGGCATTGTTAATCAAGGATGGCATTAGTGCACTAGTTAGAGACTGTCTCTGCTTCAGCAGATCTGGATGTAGAATCAGTTTGGGTGCAGTTACGGAAAAGTAGGGGGAAAAAATCATGGGTGGGAGTGGCTACAGGTGCTGGTGATAAAGGGATGGGAATAATCTACATATAAACTGGAAAGTCAGATTGGCAGTCATAGCCTGGATGAGGCATTCATCGAATCTGCTCTCCAACCAGAGAGCAGGTTATATTAGACTTCGCACTGCGTAATGTGACAGAATTAATTAATGGTCTCAGAGTAAAGGATCCCTTAGGTAGCAATGATCACAATATGATTGAAATTCACATCCAGTTTAGTAGGGGTGAAGAGTTGGTCCAAATCTAGATTTTAAACTTTAATAAGGGCAGATATGTGAGTATGAAAGCTAAACTAGCTGAAGTGAACTGTGACACTAGGCTAGAGGGCGGCACAGTGGTTAGCACTGCTGCTTCACAGCACCAGGGACCTGGATTTGATTTCCGGCGTGGGTCACTGCCTGTGTGGAGTTTGTACGTTCTCTCCATGTCTCTGTGGGTTTCTTCCAGGTGCGCTGGTTCCCTCCCACATTCTGCAAGATGTGCTGATTAGGGGCATTGACCTAAACAGGTGCCAGACGGTGGCAACTATGGGAATTTCACAGTAACTTCATTGCAATGTCAGTGTAAGTCTTACTTGTGACTAGTAAATTAACTTTAATTTTAGCTAGAGGATAGATCAATAGAGAAGCAGTGACATTTCAGGGGATATTTCAGAATAAGGATGTTCCTACTTTCAAGAAAAGTTAAAAGGAGAGAAACCATGATCCATGGTTAACTAAAGAAGTGAAGGAAAGCATCATATGTAAGGAAAAAGCATATAACTATGCAAAGGTGAGTGATAGACCAGGTAGTTGGCTAGTTAACTGGCAACAGAAAGAAGGCATAAATGGGTCATCCGCAGGTTGGCAGGATGTGACTAGCGATGTGCCACAGGGATCAGCGCTGGGACCTCAAGTGTTTAATAAATGATGTGGATGAAGGGGCTAATGGTATGCTGCTAAGTTTGTTGAAATGTTTGCAATACCATCACTATCAGCCCAGAAAAGCATCCAGTCTGCCTCTGTTACCCTGGAAGCGCAATATTTCTCAAAGTCCTGAGCAACAGGTGAAGCTAGCTGTTTCACACTGCCACTGATTGGTAGCCACACGAGTGTTATTCAGTACTAACAGTATGCTGCTGTTACATCAAAAAGACATTCTGCCTATCACACAAATAAATAATGTGACATGTGAATTTCAGTGCCAGTGTGATGCTTGGTATGTAATCCGTATGTCCTAAAGACTGGCAGATTCTATCAAACACCTTTTCCAGCCACTGCAACAGGCAAGGTACAGACCATTCTCAATCAGCCTGTGCTTGCAAAACTCAAACATGCAGACGCAGTGTCTAAAATTAGATGTTGTGCATGGTGGCACAGTGGTTAGCACAGCTGCCTCACAGTGCCAAGGATCCAGGTTCGATTCATGCCTCGGGTCACTGGCTGTGTGGAGCTTGCACATTCTCCCCGTATCTGCGTGGGTTTCCTCGGGTGCTCCAGTTTCTTCCCATTCTCCAAAGATGTGCGAATTAGGTTGTTGGCATGCTAAATTGCCCTTAGTAGCAGGTAGACTATTTAGGGTAAATGCGTGGGGTTGTGGGGTTAGAGTGTGGGTGGAATTGCGGTTGGTGTAGACTCGATGGGCCAAATGGCCTCCTTCTGCACTGTAGGATTCTGTGATTCCGCAGTTGGACAACAGTTACTAAGTAGTCCTCAGTGAGCTGAGAATTATACTGACAGCCATTTTAAGATTGTCAGTCAGGTTCACAGAATGGCGCATGTCTGTGTGTACTGGAAGGTATGTGTATTCTCAGAGATCTGTCCTTTGCAGAAAAAAAGAACATGTACACAAACTGTGCTTGTTTCAGCTAAACAACATAAGTGACAGCCGTTCATTAGTTCATTCCTCAGGGCAGTGCCTCCACCAATCGGTCAAGTTTTCTGGTTAAAATTTTGAACAATGCTTTACAGTTAACTATTAGTCACCACCAACTGCTGCATTCTCCATGGCAACATCTTTACCAATCAGAGTTCACTTGCCAACCAACCAGCACTCTCTTCTCAAACAGTATAAGTTGTTGTTTTCCCCTTATATCAGTATTCTTGCAAAGTGCAAAATGAAAAGCTTTGAAATGTCTTTCTTTTCAGCGAACACTCTAGATCTGTAACCAAAAGGCTATTTTAGCAGTGGAGATCTTTCTGGAAGCTAACATTATGTGATGGGTTGTCTTTGAAATTACTCCTAACTGGAACCACAAATGAACATTGACAGTTAGAAATTTGATGCTGTCATTAAGAGTCTGACATTGGTATTTATGATGCATTTTGAAAGTTAATGTTGTGGCCTATTCACTGGTTAAAATATAATTGAGGTGAAGTACATTATCAGGGTTACATTATTGTGTCAGAATCAGAGAATGGTTAAGAGCACAGAAGAAGGCCCTTTGGCCTATTGCATCTATGCTAGCTCTCTGTGAGAGCAACTCAGCTAGTCCCAATCCATCTGCCTTTTCCTTGTAGCCCTGAAGATCTTTTCTGTTTTGAGGAGATGGTGCAGTGATAATATCACTATTCTAGTAACTCAGAGATTTAGGCTAAAGCTTTGGGGACAAGGGTTTAAATCCCAGCGAGGTAACTGGTGGAATTTAGATTCCATTTTACCTCATGACCCTTATCCCCCTAGAAGGACAAGGCTGGCAGATATCTGTACACCACCACCTGGAAGTTCTATCCTGACTTGGAAAGATACATCCATCCTGTTTGCCAGGTTGGTCCAACTTTTTCACTTGGTGTGGGGGCACTTTTGGATTTCTTTTCTCAAGGGAGCGCATGAAAATATTTCAGAAAGATAATGCTTTGCTAGACAATAAACTGAATATCAGAAAGAATTCAGGCGTTAAGGAAGGAAACAATTTCTGAGCAGTGTCAGGAGATTGGCTGGAATTCTCCAGTCTCGCATGACCCACTGCTGCAGCCAGGAGAATGCAGAATTTGTGATTCAGGAGAATCCCAATTATAGTCAAGGTCAGAGAATCTGACCATTAATTTGATAAGTTAAAAACAAATAATACATTTTTTAAAGTGACCAGCTGCGTTTGTGTGGCCAGCTCTCTCCCAGTCTTGGGTGCTCACTCACTCGCGCTCACCTGTGATGAGTCTATATTGGTGTGGGGTGGTGGGTGAATGAAAATCATCAGACTGGGAGTAAGGCATGTAGTCTCAACCACACACACACACACATACACACACACAGACTGCACCTCCCCCCCCCAACAGAATACTCAAACACACACACTGTACACACCCCACAGACACACAAGACTGCAATCCCCCCCCACCAGACACTCACACACACACACCCATGAGCTCCCCCCCCACACACATGACACCACCTGCAGGCACACACATACTATACGCCCCTCCACACACAGACTGTTAACACACACGCACACTGCACCCCCTTTCCAGACGCTGCACCTCCTTCCCACACATTGCACCCCCTTCCCACACAATGCTGCCAGGGTATCTGTCCAATCCATCAGTCTGTCTTTGTCCTCTTGAAATCTATCACTTTCCTCCTCATAGTTCACAATGCTTTTTCTGTAATGACTTCAGGAAGCCAATGAGGTTGACCCTTTGGAGTATGAGCTCCCTGATTGAGGTCATAGTTGCCTGCCCAATCAGGGAGCCATACCTGTATATAAGAATAGGGATGTCAGATCTTCTAGGACTCTGGATTCTGCTGTGTACCGGAAGCACTTTAAATAAGGGAGTCTGATGAAGGGACACAGGCCTCTGAGGGGTCATTTCATTTGTGTCACTGAAAATTTGAAGTTAGAGTCAGAGAGTCATAGAGGTTTACAGCATGGAAACAGGCCCTTCGGCCCATCTTGTTCATGCTGTCCTTTCTTAAAAAAAAACCCTAAGCTAATCCCAATTGCCTGCATTTGGCCCATATCCCTCTAGACCTGTCCTACCCATGTAACTATCTAAATGCTTTTTAAGAGACAACATTTTACCCGCCTCTACTACTACCTCTGGCAGCTTGTTCAAGATACTCACCACCCCTCTGGATACTTTTGTATCTCTCCCTTCTCTCCTTAAACCCATGCCCTCTAGTTTTAGACTCCCCTACCTTTGGAAAAAGATATTGACTATCTAGCTGATCTATGCCCTTCATTATTTTATAGACCTCTATAAGGTCACCCCTCAGCTTCCTACGCTCCAGAGAAAAAAGTCCCAGTCTATCCAGCCTCTCCTTATAATGCAATCCATCAAGTCCTAGTAGCATCCTAGTAAATCTTTTCTGCACTCTTTCTAGTTTAATAATATCATTTCTATAATAGGGTGACCAGAATTGCACACAGTATTCCAAGTGTGGCCTTACCAACATCTTGTACAACTTCAACAGGATGTCCCAACTCCTGTATTCAATGTTCTGACCAATGAAACAAAGCATGCCAGATGCCTTCTTCACCACTCTGTCCACCTGTGATTCCACTTTCAAGGAGCAATGAACGTATACCCCTAGATCGCTTTGTTCTGAAACTCTCCCCCACGCCCTACCAATAACTGCCCTCGTTCAGTCTACCAAAATGCATTACCTTGCATTTGTCTAAATTAAACTCCCATCTGCCATTTGTCAGCCCACTGGCCCAATTGATCAAGATCCCATTACAATTGGAGATAACTTTCTTCACTGTCCATTATGCCATCAATCTTAATATCAACAGCAATCTTACTAACCATGCCTCCTATATTCTCATCCAAATCATTAATGTAAATGACAAATAACAGTGGACCCATCACTGATCCTTGAGGCGCACCACTGGTCACAAGCCTCCAGTTTGAAAAATAACTGTCTGCAACCACCCAGGAAATTGTGTCCTGTTCACTCAATTCTCGGTCATTACTGAAGTTTAAGAACAGCAATGGTCCCAATATGACCTCTAGGGAACGACGTACCATCCTTGAGTCCAAAAACAGCCATTCAAGCCATTCACCATCGCTATCTGTTTCCTGTCATTCAGCCAATTTCATATCCATGCTGCCACTGTCCCTTTTATCCCATGGGCTTCAGCTTCACTGATAAGTCTGTTATCTGTCACTTTATCAAATGTCTTCTTGAAGTCCTTGTACAACACATCAACTGCATTACCCTTATTAGCCCTCTTTGTTAGCTCACCAAAAATCTCAATCAATTAAACACGTTTTGGTTTCAAGTTTTTTTTGGATTTCCTTAATTAATCCATATTGTTCTCCTTTTGGCTCCATTTGCTGCGCTTGTACTTTTTATTTGCTTGCAGAAGGCTTGTTGTCTGCTATTTTCTTCTCATACTTTCTCTCTTAGCTGTTCTTGTTTCTTTTTTCACTTCCTTTCTGAACTTTCTATATTCAGCCTGGCTCTCACTTGTTTCATCCACCTGACATCTGTCATACCCAGTCTTTTTCTGCTTGATCTTACTCTCTCACCGTCCAGGGAGCACCACCTTTCTTCCATCTGAATGTGTATCTTGACTATCTCCGAACTATCTCCTTTTGAAGGATAGCCTATTGTTCGATTACAATCTTGCTCACCAATCTTCCATTCCAGTTTACCTCATCCAGATGTATTCTAATCCTATTCTATCTGCCCCCCCCCCCCAGTGAATTACTTTAACTCTGGATTGCCACTTCTACTTTTCCATAGCCACCCTGAACCTTATGATACTATGTTGTTAAATAATTTAAAAAACGTTGAGGAATTAAATTCATCACATTGTAGGTGATCTCATTATGAATTAGAACGAGCAATGATTTTGAAATTGGTGTTGGTTTTTAGTTTCTTGGAAGTGACTCTCAACATAAACCAGTGTTACTCCCACACAAGAAAATGTTGTTTTTATCACAACTGCAGAATCAAATTAACTGAATGTGGTACTTTCCCTCCAACAAATGTGACAATATTAGGTTTGCAAAAATTGTTTCTTTATTCACCACATCTAAAGATTCATTTATATAACCTCTTTAAATATATTTCGTAAATCCAGTTCTTACTTAACTTACTGAAATGCTTCTCATCACAAAGTAATATAAGATGACTACCAGAAACTTGCCTTTAAGCCATTTGTGTTCAATAAGAGCTAAAGTTGGCAAAAGGACTTACAACTGAAATACTTTCATCCCACATTGTGCTTGACAGTATTTTCGGTATAGCTCTCTGAGGTCTCTCTCTTTCGCTCTCTTGTAATGCCGCAGTAAAAACGCTTTCACACTGACTAAAAATATTTTCTAATTGTGTTGTGTTTGCAAATAGTTGTTTAGTGCAATAGATAAATTTGGCATTACAAGAATGAAGAAAGTACAAGACAGAGAATTTTTTTCATGAACTGAGATGTGTATTTAATATGCTATTCACAAGATTTCTGTAGCTGCTGTCTGTGAGAGACCTCTACTTGTATCATCTGTTTTTGCGCACACGACTCATACAGTCAGTTGGGAAAACCTATCAGATACCCTAACATCCACAATAAAGAAGAACCTATTAAAACCAAGTGGTACTCCCAACCTGCCAATTAAGCAAATCCTGAGAGATTTAAGTAGGGTTGTAGCCGGTGGGATGAGACCATGGGCTGGATTTCTGTGGTCTCACACACCCCACTGCCATTGCTAGTGAGAATGGAGAATTTGTCACTCAGCCAAATCTCTGTTCATTGCTGTGGGACCAGAGAATCTCAGCTATGGGCGAGGTTGGTGAATGTGGCGGGCCTAATGTTTGCACGGGTCTCGTTCAGTTTAAAAACATCAGATATAGAGTCTGGGGTCCTGTCAGCATCTCATGTTGATGTGCAAGATAGGTTTAAACACATTTCCTTTCAATTTATTAACAAGCCTCACAATTAGCATTTGAAGAATTAGATAATGTAACTGTTAATATGCACGCTCACACAAACATACACACGTACTCATAGTCATGCATGTTACCAGGGAATGTCTCATAATGTTCCTCTTGGATGGTCAGAGGATATGCAGATTATTTTACTGTGTACTCAATTAGTATTTTCAAAACATAGACTGCACTGCAAATGGAGCAAGTTGAAGATAGTTCCTTGGCATTCAGGAGTATGGGGGAGTATTCTTGGGTTTTTCAGCATGGGGGAGGGGAATGTTCTGGTTTATCAGAAAGGATTGTGGGGTTTGCCAGCATTGAGTGAATGGGTGGGTGTTTTGGAAACAAAATCTCTCAATGAGCATAGGTCCAAACTGTTCAACCTTTCTTCATAAGATAAACCCTTCATCCCAGAAATAAAGGGAATGAACCTTCTTTGAACAACTTCTAACACAATTATATCTTTTTTTAAGATATACACAGTATTCCAGATGTGGTCTCGGTTAGGCTATGTACAGCTGCATTATAACTTCCCTACTTTTTATACTCCATTCCCCTTGTAATCATAGAATCATACAGAGCAGAAGAGGCCCTTCAGCCCATTGAGTCCACATCATGCCATTTATCTTCCTAATCACTTGCTGTACCTGGAAATTATTTATGATTCATGTACCAGGACATCTGCCCTTTCTGCACACATCCAAGTTTGATATCTTTAGTACACTTTGTTCTGTATTCTAATTATCAAAATCATTGATGGCTTGAGCATTGACCCTTGGGGAATACTATTGTGTAACATCCTCCATTCTGAAAAACAACAATCTAATAGTCAATTGGGAGCACAAAACCTTGGTATTGCTGAAAAAAGAGACAGGCTATCAAAACTTTACTTCTTGAACTCATCAGGACAGATGTAAGAATTTCAAATTTCAAAGGGAGGAATTATTTATACTGCATGAGAAAAGTCGACTCTGATTGATCCAGGCATTGCCATAGAGATTGCACCAGGGAATTATTGTTCCCCACATTTTTATCTAATTCAAAAAAATGCAATGCCTGAATATGTTCCTTTTTTTAATTCATTCCTGGAACACTGGCATCTCTGCCTGGTCAGCATCTATTACCTATCCCTAGTTGCCCTTGAGAGGTGGTGGTGAGTGATTTCTTAGGCCATTTCAGATGATAATTGAGAGTTAACCACATTACTGTGGCTCTGAAGTCACATGTAGGCCAGATCTGGTAAGGATGGCAGATTTCCTTCTGTAAAGGACATGAGTGAACCAGACAAGTTTTTCCGACAATCGACAATGGTTTCATCGTCATCAGTAGATCCTTAATTCCAGATATTTTTTATTGAATTCAGATTCCACTAACTGCCATGGCAGGATTCAAACTCGGGTCCCCAGAACACTAGCTGAGTTTCTGGATTAATAGTTTAGTCATATTACCACTAGGCCATTGCTTCCCTGTGCCAGCAGAGGTCAGGTTTCTACATATGGATATATGAGCAAATGTAAGTGAGCCAACTGATAAACTCAAATTGGTTCTTATTCTAAGATGGGGAGAACGTGCAAACTCTTACACAGACAGTGATTCAAGGGCAGAATCGAACCTGGGTCCCTGGTGCTGTGAGGCAGCAGTGTTAACCACTGTGCCATTGTGCCGTCCTTATTTTCAAATTCCTTATCCTGCTTTTCAAATTTCTCCATGGCCTTACCACTCCCTTTTTCCATTTCCTGTTTATCTTGATCCTACAAATATTTTAGTGTCACAAGTAGGCTTACCACTCCCTATCTTGGGCATGCTCTGGTTTCCTCCCACAGTTCAAAGATTTTAAAGTTTATTTTTTATTATTGTCACAAGTAGGCTTACATTAACACTGCAACAAAGTTACCGTGAAAATTCTCTAGCCGCCATGCTCTGACACCTGTTTGGGTACACTGAGGGAGAACTTAGCATGGCTAATGTACCTAACCAGCACTACTTTGGGACTGTGGGAGGAAAGTGGAGCACCCAGAGGAAACCCACACAGACACAGGGAGAATGTGCAGACTCCACACAGACAGTGATCCAAGCTAGGAAACATCCTGGGTCCCTAGCATAAGAACATAAGAACATAAGAAATAGGAGCAGGAGTAGGCCATCTAGCCCTTTGAGCCTGCCCCGCCATTCAATAAGATCATGGCTGATCTGTCGTGGCTCAGTTCCACTTTCCCGCCCTCTCCCCATAACCCTTAATCCCCTCTCTTATCAAGAACCCATCAACCCGCTTCTTAAAAATATTTAGCGAGGCAGCCTCCACCACTTCAACAGGCAGAGAATTCCAGAGATTCACCACCCTTTGAGTGAAGAAGTTCCTCCTCAACTCCGTTCTAAACCACCTCCCCTTTATCTTGAGGCTGTGCCCCCAGTCCTACTGTCTTTTTTGAGCAGGAAGAGTCTCTCCACCTCTATCCTATCCATCCCATTCATCATCTTATACGTCTCAATGAGATCTCCCCTCATTCTTCTGAACTCTAACGAGTACAAGCCTAGTTTATTCAGCCTCTCCTCATAGCTCAACCCCCTCAACTCCGGTATCAGCCTAGTAAACCTCCTCTGCACTCCCTCCAAGGCCAAAATATCCTTGTGCAGGTGCGGCGCCCAAAAATGCACACAGTACTCCAGCTGCGGCCTCACCAATGCCCTATACAGCTGCAGCAAGACCTCCCTACTTCTATATTCAATCCCCCTCGCTATGAAGGCCAGCATCCCATTCGCCTTCCTGACCACCTGCTGCACCTGCAAGCTGGGTTTTTGCGACTCATGCACAAGGACCCCGAGGTCCCTCTGCACCGTCGCCTGCTGCAGTTTTTCGCCACGTAAGTAATAGTCCTTCCTACCATTCTTCCTACCAAAGTGGACCACCTCACACTTGCCAACATTAAATTCCATTTGCCATTTCCTGGCCCATTCGCCCAGCCTATCTAGATCCTTCTGCAGACTCTCCACACCCTCCGCACAATTTGCCTTTCCCCCAATCTTGGTGTCATCAGCAAATTTCGACACCATACACTCGGTTCCCTCTTCCAGATCATCTATATAAATAGCGCTATGAGGCAGCTGTGCTACCCACTGTGCCACCATGCCACAGATGTGTGGGTTTGGTGGATTGGCCATGCTAAATGCCTGTTAGTGTCAGGGAGATTAGTAGGATAAATCCATAGGGTTAGGAGGATAGGGCCTGGATGGGATTGTTTTCAATGCAGGCCCAATGGGCCAAATAGCCCCCTTCTGCACTGTAAGGATTCTATCTCTGTAATCTGCAGTCACACAAGTTTCCAAGATATCTGCTTGGAGTGTTTTGGAAGGCATAGTGAATGACAATGGAAGCTCTCAGCCTTTATCTTCCTGGCAAACAGTTCAGTGCATATTCATATGCCCTTTGAAGCACAGGGAATATGTGCACCTGAGCAGGTAGAGATCTTTTCTGTTTCCAGCTCCTGTAGGATGCGTTTGATCAATCTGAGCTCCTTTACTCCCACTGCAGGGGAAGTACCTGTTATCGGTTTGCCACCCACTCCCAGTTAGATTGAGTTTTGGAGCTCTCTGCTTGGGGAATCCCAGACAGAAACCCCCAAGTCTTACACACTGTACTGTCCCTTATCATTCATATATTTTTACTGTAAATCTCAGCAAAATGTACAGTTACAGAAACATGTTTTTAAAAATGTATTTTTGGGTCAATATATATTCTCAAGTTGGCCAGTACTAATTCTTGGAAATACTTACCTTATGCTTTACCATGTGCTGTCAGCGGAAAATGTATTGTACATCACAGGTGAAGTTTTAAAACTTGATTCATTTCATAAAACCTCATTACACAAACCGTATTGCAGATGCAGAGCAAAGTTCCCTTGAATAACAATCAGATATGTGCCCCATGCTGATCTTTACCAGTGTGAACTTTCCCACTTAGAATGCCAAGCCATTCTTCAGCTTCTTTGAGTTGAACTGCTGACTTGATATCAAAGGTGTTAAATTATGAGCAGTGTTTTGTGTGAGACTGAGAACTTGGAAATAGAGTAGGAGGGCACACATCGGGGCTGGGAGTTTCTGCTGCTGTTCATGTCAGGCAGGTTTGGTGTTGGGAATGACAAATATCATGAGAGGTGCAAAGTTGTGTTTTATGTTGGTGTGAACATGTGATGCGATTGTTCCCCTCTCATTACTTTTCATTGGGCCAAAGGGCCTGTTCCTGTGCTATACGGTTCTTTGTTTTTTTTGATTTCTTATTGCTCACATTTTAAGTAGCTAAATACATTTTGATTTGGAAATGACACATCCTCATGAAAAAGAAACTTAAACCTTTGTTGTGACCAACCACGAAAGTTGAATCAAGAGGAGCCAGTTCATCCCTTCTCACCTGGTAGATTATTCAAATCACTCGCCTGTCTCTCTGATACACAGCTGAATATGCCAAAGTTAAATTTGGAAGTTGGTTTGTTTCATTTACCTCCTCGACATGCACATCTGTCTCAGTTCCCTACCATAATGCCACTCTGTGACAGCTGTGCTAGGCATGGCTGCAAGAGATCCAATTTTGGAGTTCTGGCCTTCCATGTTGCTACTAAAGGCAACATAATGAGAATAATTCTGAGACATTTGACACCAAAACCAAATGCTGCAAACTCTTTCCTGCAAGCAATATCCCACAAGCAGAATGAACAGCGATTTTGCACCTTAGAGGAGCTAAGTAACACCTCAGAGAAAGCTGTAAATCAGGAAATGGAAGGGAGGGAGGAACTCAGGAAAATTACAATCACCAGGGAGATGATATTGTGCAAATTGTTGGAGCAAGACCTGACAAATCCCTGGGTCCTGAGGGAATTCATCCTCAGGTCTTCCAAGAAGTATCTAGTGAGGTAGTAGGTGCGTTGGTTTTAATTTCCCAAAACTCCCTACATTTGGGAAAGGTTCTATTAGATTAGAAAATAGCAAAGATAACTCCTTTATTCAAAAAGGTGGAGGGGGGGAATGTAGGCAGAAGGCAGAAAACTATAGACTAGCCAGCTTAACATCTGGCATAGGAAAAATGCTAGAAGCCATCATTAAAGGTGTTGTATCAGGGCACTTAGTTAATGACCAGACATTTGCTAAGCTGCCTCATCAAGGGTCAGTGCAGAAAATAAGAGCTCATGGGCAGAAGATTGGCTAGCTAACAGGAAGCAGACAGTAGGCATAAATAGGTCATGTATTGGTCGGCAGCATGTGATGATTGGTGTGCCACAGGGATCAGTGCTGGGACGTCAACTTCTTACAATTTATATAAATGACATGAATGACGGGACCCAAGGTGTGGTTGCTAAATCTGCTGATGATGCAATGGTATGTGGGAAATTAAGTACCATCTTCCTACGTGCCAGGAATTACTCCAACTAGCGGAGAGTTTGACCCTGATACTCTTTGATTCCAGTTTTGCTAGTGCTACTTGATGCTACACTTGGTCAAATGCTGACTTGATGTCAAGGGCTGTCACTTTTACCTCGCCCCTGGAATTCAGCTTTTTGTCCATGTTTGAATCAAGGCATGAGGTCAGGAGCTGAGTAACCCTGACGAAACCCAAATTGGATGTTATTGAGCAGGTTATTGCTGAGTAAGTGCCACTTGATAGCACTGTTAATGACCCCTTCCATCACTTTACTGATGATCGAGAGTAGACTGATTGGGCAATAATTGGCTGGGTTGGATTTGTCCTGCTTTTTCTGAACAGCACATATCTGGCAACTTTCCACATTGTTGGGTCAATGCCAGTGTTGTAATTGTGCTGGAAGAGCTTGGCTAGGGGAGTGGCAAGTTCTGGAGCACAGGTCTTCAGTACTATTGCCGGAATATTATCAGGGCCCATTGCCTTTGCAGTATCTAGTACCCCCAACCGTTTCTTGATATCATGTGGAGTGAATCAAATTGGCTGGAGACTAGCTTCTGAGATGCTGGGGACCACTGGAGGAGACCGAAATGGGTCTTTTTCTGTTCATTTGTGGAACATGGGCATCACTGGCTGGCCAGCATTTATTGCCCATCCCATGTTGCCCTTCAGAAGGTGATGGTGAGCTGCCTTCTTGAATTGCTGCAGTCCGTGTACTGTGGTTTGACCCACTCTGCGCTTCTGGTTGAAGATTGCTGCAAATGCTTCTTATCTTTTGCACTGATGCTCTGGCTTCCTCCATCATTGAGGATGGGGATGTTTGTGGAGCCTCGTCCTCCAATGAGTTATTTAATTGTCCATCACCATTCATGACTGGATGTGGCGGGACTGTAGAACTTAGATCTGATTCGTTGGTTGTGTTTTTACTTAGGACCTGCTGTTTGCATGCAACTTCTACTATTTGGTAGCTTTACCAGGTTGACACCTAATTTTTAGTTATGCCTAGTGTTCCTAGCACGCCCCCTACACTCTTCATTGATAAGCAAGGGGGTGAAAGGTTATTTGGGTAGGCAGGAATGTGGAATTGCAGTTACAACTAAATTAGCCATGATCTTACTGAATGGTGGAGCAGGCTCGAGGGGCCAAGAGGCCTATTCCTGCTCCTAAATGTTTGTATGTTAGCCGGCAATCTGGTTATCTGTGATGTTTTCTGAAGGAGCAGTATAGGCCAGGATCCTAGGGATTAGGACACTGGGTGGCTGTGGGCTTGCTATTTGGAACTTCCTGGTATTGATTTCAAATGTTCTTTATCAATTGGGTTAAAGAAACCCATTCTACTTAAAGTTGTCACTAGTTGTTGGCAAGTTGGCCAGGTTCCTTTACAGGCCTGCACTTGGGGCTCAGTTTTCTGATATTGCCCAGAACATAGAGTGGACCTGAATGGCTATCCAGGAATGTCTCCCCTAGTAAATCATACGGTCAATTTAAGTTTGAGGGCTATTTCTTGTGTCTGGCCATTTTAAATTATTTAGATTAAATACACATAAAAATGAAATATAGGGACAATTATTTTATGAACATTGTTATTGAATAAGTAAAACGAATGTGAGCCTTGATCACTGATTTGTTTTCTCAATGTTGGAATAAAACCATTTAATTAAAGGTCATACATTTTTCATATTGCTAAGATTAACATGAAAGTCAGCCTACATCATAATGTTTCCATAAGTTGTAGATTGAACTGCATGGGTAGTGGAATAATCTTCTTACATCATTTAACTTCATAGTGAAGATTTTAAGAGAAATTTAAATTAAGCAGTGATCTGAATCAATTGTGGAAACGTAAGTATAAAATGAGCTCATTTTCATTTGCCAAAAAATTAAATTCCCCAGGAGCTCCAATTCTAATTAATGTAGAGGAAATCCTTTTTCTCCAATTTCTTCATTTTATTTCTCTGGTAATAAATAATTTACAATATTAAAAATATATTGAATAATAACTGAAAGAATACCAGGGCAGTCACATTCCATTTATACTCCTGACTACTGACAGGGTTAGGCAGCAATTTTACTTTTATTTAAACATGAATGAATCATTTTTTGTGAGAATGCTTTTTGTTTGAGAATGGTTTAGCACAGTCACCTAGAAGTGGAACAATTGACTGGTCCAATATTCTGACTGGTTCAGGAAAGATCATTTTACTCCTCTAACTTATGCTCGGATTGTGGGCGAGGTTTACCCACAGGGACTACAGCTGAGGAACTGGTGCGAGGAGGTCAGCCAAACCCACCAGAAAGTGCTAATCGCAAAATGCACTCTTAAAATTGTTGATGTTGGGCAAGACAGGTTGGAGAACCTGGGAAGTAATTGTGAATAACAGGAATAAAATCCATGTCAGCTTTGCTTGTTTCCATGATATGATTGGGATTAGACAATTGCTTACCTGATGAAGAAGGTGGGAAGAAGAGATATCATGACAGGGTTTTAGAAAATGAAGCATGTAGCTGTGTTAGGCCAGATCTGAAACCCCAAGTTATATTATGAAGCCAGACAAGACTCCAGCAGTTTTCGATTTTGGCATTAGTGTGAGCATAAATGTTTCACTCCAGGTGCAATTTTACTGACACCAGGGAGCTTTTATCAAAACAAACTTTATTTAACAATGCAGTTTATCTATAACAAATGATATTAGCTTAACTTTCAACAATTGAACAATACTTAAACATGACAAGATACAAACTTCTTGTGCTGACCTATCACTATGAGTTCCAATCAAACAATGCTTCTCTTATCGGCTTAAACCCCTTCTTATAAATTAGTTAGCAAAACACAGGCATGCTTGCTGTGACTTAGATTACCAGGTTTGGAGATTTCAGAAAGCCTTTGAAGAGAGTTTTTTAAATTCATTTGTGGGACATGGGTGTTGTGGCTGGCCAGTATTTATTACCTATCCCTGGTTGCTCAAGGGCAGTTGAGAGTCAATCACATTGCTGTGGCTGTGGTATCACATGTAGGCCTGACTAGGTAAGGACGACAGATTTTCTCCCTTAAAGGACATTAGTGAACCAGATGAGTTTTTCTAACAATTGACAATGATTTCATGGTCATCTGTGGATTTTTAATTCCAGATATTTTTAATTGAATTCACATTCCACCATCTGCCATGGCGGGATTCGAATCCGGGATCCCAGAACATTAGCTGAGTTTCTGAATTAATAGTCTAGAGATAACACCATTAGGCCATTGCCTCCCAGAGAGAGAGAGACAGAGAAATACTGCTTTCTCCATTAGCCCAGGCAGTGGCTGTTTGTATTTTAAGATCAAAATGGAACTGTGCTATCCTGCAAGCTTATCTCCTCCCATTAATCATAGGGATGGCGTGACTGATGTATGAGGAGAGATTGACTAGGTTAGGATTGTTTTCGTTGGAGTTCAGACGAATGACGGGGAGTCTCATAGAGACTTATAATATTCTGACAAGTCTAGACAGGGTAGATGCAGGGAAGATGTTCCTGATGGTAGGTAAGTCCAGAACCAGGGACTACAGTCTGAGGATTCAGAGTAGATCATTTAGAATGGAGATCAGGAGACATTTCTTTACCCAAAGAGTGGTGATCCTGTGGAATTCATTACCACAGGAAGTAGTTGATGCCAAAACATTGAATGTATTCAAGAGGCGGTTAGATATAGCCGTTGGGGCAAATGGGATCAAAGATTATGGGGAGAAAGCAGGATTTGGCTATTGTGCTAGACATTGTAATGAATGGTAGAATGGGCTGAAAGAACTGAATGGACTCCTCCTGCTCCTATCTTCTATGTTTCTATGACCTGACTCTGACTCTGCTTAGCTCGTCTGAATTCCTAGGGGAACCTAAATAAACAAAACGTCCATTAACTCTACAAAGTTGTGCATTCCTGGGTAAAATCAGTTATTAGCTTGTATTCTCAGCTGCATATTTACCAGACAGATCGACTGTTGTAATAAAACACTACCTCTGAAAGCAAATTCATCTTACACATAAAATATATCAAAAAAGCACAGTATCATCACATGGCAAATTTTTGATAAAGTCCAGAATTATTCTTCTTGAGGAACAGTTTGCAGAGTAAAATAACTGCTCACCTCTTCAATTCCACACCAGCAGAGACTGAACCTACACAGGCAGGCTATTGAGAATTAGTGGAGTTGGGGGTAGGGTGTTAGCGTGGATAGAGGATTGGTTGTCAAATAGGAGGCAGAGAGTGGGGGTCAACGGGTGCTATTCGGATTGGCGGATGGTGACTAGTGGAGTGCCCCAGGGGTCGGTGCTGGGGCCTCAGCTTTTTACCATTTATATAGATGATCTGGAGGAGGGAACCGAGTGTATGGTGTCGAAATTTGCTGATGACACAAAGATTGGGGGAACGGCAAATTGTGCGGAGGGTGTGGAGAGCCTGCAGAAGGATCTAGATAGGTTGGGCGAATGGGCCAGGAAATGGCAAATGGAATTTAATGTTGGCAAGTGTGAGGTGGTCCACTTTGGTAGGAAGAATGGTAGGAAGGACTATTACTTACGGGGCGAAAAACTGCAGCAGGCGACGGTGCAGAGGGACCTCGGGGTCCTTGTGCATGAGTCGCAAAAACCCAGCTTGCAGGTGCAGCAGGTGGTCAGGAAGGCAAATGGGATGCTGGCCTTCATAGCGAGGGGGATTGAATATAAAAGTGGGGAGGTCTTGCTGCAGCTGTATAGGGCATTGGTGAGGCCGCAGCTGGAGTACTGTGTGCAGTTTTGGGCGCCGCACCCGCGCAAAGATATTTTGGCCTTGGAGGGAGTGCAGAGGAGGTTTACTAGGCTGATACCGGAGGTGAGGGGGTTGAGCTATGAGGAGAGGCTGAATAAACTGGGCTTGTACTCGTTAGAGTTTAGAAGAATGAGGGGAGATCTCATTGAGACATATAAGATGATGAATGGGATGGATGGGATAGAGGTGGAGAGACTCTTCCCGCTCAAAAAAGACAGTAGGACTAGGGGGCACAGCCTCAAGATAAAAGGGGGGCGGTTTAGAACGGAGTTGAGGAGGAACTTCTTCACTCAAAGGGTGGTGAATCTCTGGAATTCTCTGCCCGTTGAAGTGGTGGAGGCTGCCTCGCTAAATATTTTTAAGAAGCGGGTTGATGGGTTTTTGATAAGAGAGGGGATTAAGGGTTATGGGGAGAAAGCGGGAAAGTGGAACTGAGCCACGACAGATCAGCCATGATCTTATTGAATGGCGGGGCAGGCTCAAAGGGCTAGATGGCCTACTCCTGCTTCTATTTCTTATGTTCTTATGTTCTTATTAGATTATCGGGAGTGGCGACTGCTACAAGTCACTTGAATTGATGTGTTTCATATTCAAATAATATGTTCCATTTTGTGACCAACTCATTATCCAGTAGTGTGGACCATGTGGTTATATGGACACTGGGATGACGCAAGTACATAAGGGATCATGTGTGGGAGTTCTTGCCAGAGCGTGGCAGATACATAGCATGTAAGAGCTGGTCTAAGTCCTTGTGTGTGAGATCCATTGTGATCTTGTATGCAAGCAGCTTTTTTGTGAGAAATATCTAAACATTGCAATGAACCATGATCAATGATGTGCGCTGAATGAGCAGTCAGCAACATTGAGTTAAGGTGGGAAGCAGGACATGTCCTACAATCACTGGTGGCGATCACTCACAAAACTGATCTGCACATTTGGTGTTTGCTGCAACAAATGTACGAAATGGAACCATTTTGTGAAATGCTGCAGATCCAAACCACAGCAATCTTGCAATGCTGCCAGCCACATCTTGGCCAGTCACTCCTCCAGGGTTCGGAGCATGAACAAAGCAAATGAACTGGAGCTCAATGAGAATAACCAAGCCACTGAGCCCACAACAATACGATCATGTCAAAGTGTTGACTCCATCACAGAGAAGGGTGAGATTTCATCACCTCGAACTTGTCTGCAGCAACGCAAAAGTAAAGATCAGCACTGAAGCAAAGTGAAATGTCTAACACCAGCTTCACCTCGTGATATGTGGTGGACAAACCATCCATATGGAAGGTGTGACTGCTCTTTATTGCACACAGGACAGCTTTCAGTTTAAATTGTCGACCAAAATGTAAAGGCACTATTGTATCTTCGGGACAACTTCACACTGGAGTCAATCCACCTTGTACACTGCAACACCAGAAATGGTAGAATATAAAGACCTATTCAACTGCAATGTCATTGGGAAGCCATCTGTAATGTATCACACAAGGCTAGGTGACTCAGTACCACCCACATGGTTTGTTCTCTGAGAAGTGAACCCCTAGCTATGAAGCAGAAGGTAGTTGATGAATTGGACTGGGTGACAACACTGGGTATTATAGCCCCATAGACAAGCCACTGAATAGATTTCAGCAGTGGTGGCTGCAGTAAAGAAAGTTGGTGTGGTCATGATTTACACTGACCCAGTGCAGTTAAACAGTGCTGCTCAGACCTCATCAGCTGATGAGAACTGTTGAACAGGTTATAGCAGACATGCCCCTTTGTCAGCTCTTTCATCAAGACCACCATATTGGTGTTTTCAACAAGCTCAGGAAGGTACTCTGAGCTCTTCCAGTGCTACACATGATGTTTGAACACCAGCACCTTCTACTGCAGGTATCTGAACCAGCACTTTCAACCACCACAGTACCCCAGGCATGCAGCCAATGGAAATGGAGGCTGTTCCAAAGGCCAATGCAGTAAACCCTGCAGCCATCAGATACACCACAAGGCCACTTGATGCCATCCACACTGAGGACACCAACCTGAGAGCATCTCCAACTCAGCCACCTGCACAATCACATGCTCAGAGCAATGACAAAACCAATTAGAAGGTTCCAGGACTAGATCATGGACTAGTCTTCAATTGGTCTTTGTTTTTTAAAAAAGGAGGAGATGCAATAGGCTATGCATCAGCGCCAGCAGCCCAATCTGTGTTTTACATAATGTAAGTAGTTATACGTTGTTAGTCTGCTCAATCTGAATGTGGGAAACAGAGAAAATGAGATAGAGAATCTGGTGAACTGGTGCGGCAACAATAATTTCTCTCTCAACGTCAATAAAACACAGGAGATTGTCATTGACTTCAGGAAGCATAAAGGAGAACATGCTCCTGTTTACATCAACAGGGACGAAGTAGAAACAGTCGAGAGCTTCAAGTTTTTAGGTGTCCAGATCACCAACAACCTGTCTTGATCCCCCCATGCCGACACAATCGTTAAGAAAGCTCACCAATGCCTTCTACTTTCTCAGAAGACTAAGGAAATTTGGCATGTCAGCTATGAGTCTCACCAACTTTTACAGATGCACCATAGAAAGCATTCTTTCTGGTTGTATCACAGCTTGATATGGGTCCTGCGCTGCCCAAGACTGCAAGGAACTAACAAAGGTCATGAATGTAGCCCAATCCATCACACAAACCAGCCTCCCATCCATTGACTCTGTCTATACTTTCTGCTACCTCGGCAAAGCAGCCAGCATAATTAAGGATCCCACACACCCCGGACATTCCCTCTTCCACCTTCTTCCTTCAGGAAAAAGATGCAAAAGTGTGAGTCACGTATCAACCGACTCAAGGACAGCTCTTCCCTGCTGCTGTCAGACTTTTGAATGGACTTACCCTTGTACTAAGTTGATCTTTCTCAACTCTAGTGATGACTATAACATTACATTCTGCACTCTCTCATTTCCTTCTTTATGAATGGTATGTTTTTGTCTGTAGAGTGCACAAGAAACAATACTTTTCCATAGAACCATAGAACATTATAGCAGAGAAACAGGCCTTTTGATCCCTCTTGGCTGTGCTGAACCATTTTTCTGCCTAGTCCCACTGATCTGCACCTGGACCATATCCCTCCACACCTATATTAATACATGTGGCAATAATAAATCAAATCAAAAAATTTGAATTGAATGAGTCTTCTTGCACAATGTTACGTCACAGTATCACGAATTGTCCCAACTTAAATGAGGAAGATTTAGATCTGCGGTCACATGGACGCTGGGACAACACAGGTACATAGGGGTTTTATGTGGGTAGTGCAGGAACCCTCCCTGGAGCACTGAAAGACGCACAGCATGTAAGAGCTGCTCAGAGTCTGTAATAGATTGATGTTGTTATAAGTCCATGTGGCTATTGGAACTCAGCAAATCTCCAAGTAGAAAATCTTTTTATTGGTTATCATTGTAAAATTCTTTCATAATTTTGAGAATTTCCTTTCCAGTTTTCAGCTTCACTAGTTCTTCAATTCTTCTATCGTAACTCTGACGTTTCACCCTTTGTCTTATCTTGCACCATTTCCATGGTTCCAATCCTTTCTATAATGGAGTTTCTACATCTGGCATTTCAACCATGGGCTAACCAATGGACATTTCCATCATCACCACAATAATAAAACAATATGCTGTGGATGTAGCAGATCTGAAATTAAAAAAATTCTGGAAAGACGTAGCAGGTTTGGCAGAGAGAGAACCAGAGTTAAGATGTTGAGTTCAATATGACTCTTGTTTGGAAGAATTGTTAACTCTGTTTCTTCTCCATGGATGCTGTCAGACATGCTGAGCTTTTCCAGCACTTTCTGTTTATATTACACCATCATAGAACATAGAACATAGAACATTACAGCGCAGAACAGGCCCTTCGGCCCACGATGTTGCGCCGACCAGTTACAAAAACAATGACCCACTAGCCTATACCAATCCCTTTTCGTCCATAAACCTATCCAGAGATCTCTTAAACGCCCCCAAACTAGACGCATTTACAACTGCAGCAGGCAGGGCATTCCAATCCCTCACCACCCGCTGGGTAAAGAACCTACCCCTGACATCCGTCCTGTAGCTACCCCCCCTTAATTTAAAGCCATGCCCCCTCGTGCTAGCTTTCTCCATCCGAGGAAAAAGGCTATCACTATCCACCCTATCTAAACCTCTAATCATCTTATATGTTTCAATAAGATCCCCTCTTAGCCGCCTTCTTTCCAACGAAAACAACCCTAAATCCCTCAGTCTCTCCTCATAGGACCTCCCCACCATACCAGGCAACATCCTAGTAAACCTCCTCTGCACCCTCTCCAACGCCCCCACATCCTTCTTGTAATGCGGGGACCAGAACTGCACACAGTACTCCAAGTGCGGCCGCACTAGAGTAGTGTACAGTTGCAACATTACACTGCGACTCCTAAATTCAATCCCCCTACCAATAAACGCCAAGACACCGTACGCCTTCTTAACAACTTTATCTACTTGATTCCCAACTTTCAGGGATCTATGTACACACACACCTAGATCCCTCTGTTCATCCACACTATTCAAAGTCCTCCCGTTAGCCCTATACTCGACACATCTGTTGCTCCTACCAAAGTGAATTACCTCACACTTCTCCGCATTAAATTCCATCCGCCACCTCTCGGCCCAGCTCTGCAACCTATCTAAGTCTCCCTGCAGACTATGACACCCTTCCTCACAATCTACCACACCTCCAACTTTGGTGTCATCACCATGTTGCTTCTGCATTTACTGCCTCATATGTAAAATTCTGAACAACATTTGTCCTATTTGATGACTTTTTCCAAATCCAGTCCTGCTCTAACTCCGTTAGATCTCTTTGATCTCTTTGTTCCATTGACATTTTGCTTACTCTGCCCAAGTGGCAATAGTTCACATTCATGTTTGTTGTTCTGGGTTTTGTGGTGTAATGGTGAGCAATCTGAATTCTGAATCCAGCAACTCAGATTCACATCTCGGCAGAGCCTTGCTTTGTAAGGCAGTTCGTTCAGATGGTTAGAGCGTGATGCTAATAACGCCAAGGTTGTGGGTTCAATCCCTGTACTGGCCAAATGTGGTTACCTGTATCTTTGGAGCATGGCTAATGGTCTGCTCAGTAGAAATCCCTTTTTGTGGATGGCACAGTGGTTGGCACTGCTGCTTTACAGCTCCAGAGACCCAGATTTGATTCCCAGCTTGGATCACTATCTGTGTGAAGTTTGCATGTTCTCCCCATGTCTACATGGGTTTCGTCTGGGTGCTGTGGTTTCCTCCCACAGTCTGAAAGACGTGCTGGTTAGGTGCATTGACCCGAACAGGTGCTGGACTGTGGTGACTAGGGGAATTTCACGGTAACTTCATTGCAGTGTTAATGTAAGCTTTATTTGTGACTAATAAATAAACTTTACTTTTGTTGGACCACATTTGCAACATGCCTCCTCTTGATGTTCCTGCAGTATGCTCTATTCTCCACAGGCACCCTCAATGTCATTGATAAATTTTAATTTTGGTTCCTGTATGCCCATATTTAAATTATTGATATGTACAGAGAATAAGAGATCCCAATACAGATCCTTGGGGCACATGTGTTTAGCAATTTAAGAAACATCCACTTATTGCAACTCTGCTATTTTCCTTTCAGCTAACCCTCCATCCCTGCTGTCACGAGTCATTATTTGTACCACCATGAGTTATAATCGTCATGTGCCTGTTATATGGCACTGTGTCATGCAATGTTTGGATATCCTAATTCTTCACTTGTTTTACATTTCTCTTTGATAAACTCAGCAATTTTCTCAGAAAATCAGTTAAATTAGTGCCAGTAGTGAGCATAATTACTTTAACTGGTGTTCCTTGTGTATGGTAAAGATCATTTGCTTCTTTTTCCTTTATGAAAAGCTAATTTGACATTTTGAGTAAATACTACACTCTCGCTACACTTGTTTCTGAACCTGGACATCAGTTGTTGGCATTTTGAGTTAATGCCACCTTATCTACAGTTCAATCTTGTTCCACCTCTCCATCCTCTTTTAAAACATGTCTTAAAACATATGTCTTTGGTCAAGAGTTTGCTTTGTCATGAAATAATACTGATGGAATATAGGATTAACAAACTGCTGATCTGCTGAACTTCAGTCAGAGAAGATTGGAAAACTTCAGGGCATTGATCTCAGCACCATGCAAGAGGGAGAGGCAGTGACAGTGATGAGGGAGCAAGGAAGCGGGGTAAGGTTGGGCTGGGTAGGTGGAGCCTTTCCTCTGGGGGCCACCTTGAGAGTAATACTCCAGCTTTTGGACAGAATGGACATTCACATTAAGTAGGTGATTTCAGCGTGAACCTTGTCCATTTCCTGATTTGCCATTAATGAGAGGCCTTGTGAAACAATGCAGCACCCCTACTGCTGGACCAGGAGCTCCGGATTCAAGTCAACACTAAGACTTGTGTCCCCAGAAAGAGCATTGGATCCGACTCAATGAGTTGACCATCAGCTTGGAAATCCTTCCACCACTTCCCCACTATTCCCCAAAGGGATAAAAACACAGTATGGGCGTAAAAATATACTAAACAACAAACAAACATTGCCATTAATATTTGGCACCTTGCTATGTTACTTACACATATGTACCTACTATCATTTTAATTGTTTAGTATTGGGCAGCATTGCAGTCACCTGCCTCACATAAGACTGTGTCTCATCAATATTAAACTGTCAGTATCCAATACTGTATTGTTCAGGATCTGAGTCATAGTTAGATGTTGTACTTGGCAGTGATTTCAGTGCCAAAGGCATGTGTGGACCCCAGCGGCGGGATCGGGTCAGATAAGATTTAATGCAAGTTTTCATTCTTACTTTCTGAAGATTGCACCAAGTGGAACAGGAAGTGTTCCTCTGAGCTCCACAAGGAAACCTTCCACCTCCCCAGTCCTGAAGTTCTTTCCCCCAACCAAGATCACCTCCAGGCTTGCCTCATCTCTAACCTTCAAGTTGGGGTGGGTTCTCTCATGTGACTGGTGGTGGTCTCCTACTGCGAACTGTCTTACTCCTTTCTCCTGGGCATTTAGGAAAGAGTTTCTGTCAGATGGTGAGTTCTGGGAGCTGAAGTCGACACGGTCTGAATGGGAGTTTGTATGTCAGTTTGTACTCACTCTGATCTCTGCGTTGTACAATCCAGAATTAGCTTCAGCCTTTTAAACTTGGTTTGGTTATATGTTCATCTGTCACACATTTCCATAGTGCCTTAGCAACCTCAGCTCATCTCGAAATGCTCCCTAGCTAACGAAGTACTTTTGAAGTGAGTACATGGTTATATTATCTTCACTAGTTAACTCATTAAACCAGAGCTGATTTACAGTAACCGCCTAATGGTTCTTACAAGAAATTAATCTGCAGATAAACTTCAAAAATTGTTGAAATTCCAATAATCACACCTTGCTGTTAGGATGATTGTGCAGCAGAGGAAAGAAATGTACTTTAGATCTGTGACTGTGGTGGAGCATTTTGACTTGTGTCCTCAGGCAGAGGTTGACATGGATTAACTGTTAACTGCCCTTTTTCACAAGATGACTAAGAATAAAAATTACACTTTCCATTTTATCAGATCATGTAGGCTGTGTCACTATAATTTTGAATTCTCTAGTCTCATTTACAGAACCACAATTATTTTGAAATAGTCACACCACCTTTTCCTGCTGTTTTTTTCTTCTCTTTTCTTTTTGGTTGCCTGTTTAACATAGATTTCAAACTGAAAACACACTTGAAGTCATCAGAAAAGTCACTGGATGTCTGCAGAGGACTGGCATCTGGACTGAGGTATGTTTGATTTTTGATTAACAGGCTTCTAGTGAAACTCTGAAAATTTCAAATTTTATCAAATGTGGAATGTATTTTTTGTTTGCCAGTTCTGATCCTGATAGGATTGTGTGGTGTCAAATTCGAACCAAGATTTGTGAAAGTGTGGCAGAAACAAGAATGTTTCACTTGGAACTGAAACTGCCGTGCCCCCAGTGTGTGTGTGCTTTTTGTGTTGACACCCACAGTTTTGGCAGTGTTGGGAAAGAGAGTTTTCAAAAGCAACAGTAAACATGAGCTTGTGCTAAATTACTTTTGAGTATTGTGTAGCACTGCATACATAATATATCTTATAAATGACAGTGTCGACACTTAAATAAATAAATGAGATCGGGGATGCCAAAACATTTAGTGAGGTGCAAACACTTGAGAATTCCCTTAACAGCTTGTAGTACTGGACTCCTGATACTTGCTGCTGAAGAGATGTGCAAACAGGAAAGGGGATTATCCTTGAATATTTATGAAACTATGGTTTAGGAACCAGGTGAAAGATAAAATTATACAAAACTATTCTGTTTCGATGGGATTTTATCTTTCACAATACTCATTTCAGGAGGCAGTGATTGATGTAATTTGCAGCCTCATGAGGGCAGTGGGTAACTAATGGAAAACAGAGGCCTGAACCTCGCATGTGTCAGGCCCGCGCAATTGGCAGGCCCAGAAGCGGACATGATTTCATCATTGGCCAATTAACTGGCAGCTAGAGTGAAGCACACATTGAGAAAAGCTCAACACTGCCAAGGGAAGGGCGGGTGCCTGAGTGAAGGCCAGGGAGGGTGTTTCAAGCCAGCTCTATGAAGGCTGACCACTGCTGTGGTACTGTAGGAATCATCTCAAATGAACCTTGCAAACTGGAGGCAGAATTTTACTGAATATTGGCAAAGGTTGAAAGTGTGCGGGAAAAGCAGAGTTGAAGCCGTCAGCATCAATGACGGATTTTCTGCGGTATTGTTTGGGACATGGTGCAGAAACATAGAGACAGCACCGCTCATGCTGGCGGAGTGAGCTTCGATTGAGCATGCCCCATCAGCAACTTCACTTTTTGGAGATTGGATGCCATTTAGAAAGGCCACCCAGGGCACAAAGAAGTTTATATGGATCACGTCCTTCTGCCACATACCCTCTCCCCATGCAACACTCAACACCCCCCCCCCCCCCCCACTCCCCCCTCCCCTGGCTCTGCTGGGACACTGCCCCCAAAGCTGACCCCGGGCAATGCCCGCTGACCACAATGTTGTGTGTGAACATGATGAATCTGGGAGGCGTGCTCAATGTCTTTGTGCATGATTTCAGACGTTCCAGGTGAGGTGCACACCCGCTCAATCAGTGTAATGTTCTGGCCAGAGAATTAGGATAAATGGGTGATTTTCTTTTTGGTAAACTAAGATCAATGCTGTGGCCTCAACTATCTGCAATATATATTGATGAATTGGATGACAGGACTGTGAGTAGTGCAGCCAGATTTGCTAATGATACAAAGAGAGCTGGGAAAGTTACTTGTGAGAGGGATACAAAGAGTCTGCAAAGGGATAGATATAGGTTAAGTGAGCAGACAAAAAATTCAGCAGACGGAATATTATATGGGAAAATGTGAGCTTGTCTATTTTGGTGGGAGGAATAATAAAAAAAGAATGCTATTTATATTGAGAGACTGCAGAATGTTATGGTACAGAGGAACCTGGGTGTCCTTGTACATGAATCACAAAATTGTATCAAAGAACAAAGAAAAGAACAAGGAAAATTATAGCACAGGAACAGGCCCTTCGGCCCTCCAAGTCTGTAACGACCATCCTGCAAGCAAACAGTTAGTTTTTATGCAGATTATTTTCTTATAAGCAGCATCAGATAATTACCTTAAACTTGTTCCAGTTTAATGAACTAACTGGTACATGAATCATCGAAAGGTAACATGCAGGCACAGCAGATTATTGGGGAGACAAATGGAATGTTGGTGTTTATTCCAAGAGGAATTGAAGTCGGGGCTCAATTTAGCTCAGTTGGCTGGACAGCTGATTAGCAATTCAGTGTGAAATTAAATAGCATGGATTCAATTTCATAGATTATTCATGAATGCTCTGTATTCTCAAACTTGCCCCTCAGGTTCAATCACCAGTTAGGGGGAGAACGGCTTATGGTCATTTGGTATTATGGCAACTTTACCATTAGGGAAGTCTTTGTACAATGGTTGTACAGAACAGGAGCCATACCAAGCTGTGATACAAACAGGATGCTTGCTGGTTGAATCATAACTTGATATCGCTCATGCTCTGTCCAAGAGCGCAAGAAACTACAATGGATCATGAACAAAGCCCAGTCCATTACTCAAACCAGCCTCCCATCTGTCCAACACTTCCTGGTACCTCAACGAGCAGAATCAAGGACCCCATGCACCTTAGACATTCTCCCTTCCACCTTTATCCGTGAGGAAAAAGATACAAAAGGGGTGATCCTCCACTTTCAACATCCCAGGAAAGCAACTGGCAAATTATTTTAGAAATTGTGACATAAATTTGATTGATTACATTCTTCTGAAGTTGCTATTCTTGTGAAAACTCATAAAACTCCACCTCACAGCATGGTGACACAGTGATTAGCACTGCTGCCTCACTGTGCCAGGGACCTGGGTTTGATTCCCAGCTTGGGTCACTGTCTGTGCAGAGTCTGCACGTTCTCCCTATGTCTGCATGGGTTCCCTCTGGGTGCTCCAGTTTCATCCTGCACTCTGAAAGACGTGCTGGTTAGCCACATTAGCCATGCTAAATTCTCCCTCAGTGTACCCGAACACGCACTGGTGTGTGGTGACTAGGGGATTTTCACAGTAACTTCATTGCAGTGTTACTGTAAGTCTACTTGTAACACTAATAAGTAAACTTTAAAAAAAGCTAAAGCCTGTCCTTCAAGAAAAATTTGATAAACTTATTAAAAATCAACTATATACCCTGAAGTCGGATTCCCCGCAGAGAGCCAGCACTGACTTAATTAACCAAATGGCCTTTTCTCAGCTGTAACCATTCTCTAATTCAGTGGCTGGGATTTTCAGTTCTGGATTGGGAGCCTAGTAGCTGATTCAGTTCTGGGTCTCAATCCAATGTGTGTGTTCCAGACATGCCAACTAGTGGCAGCGAATGGACTATCTGTCCAATTATGGACAGCGAGCATAATCCTGAGGCTGGAGGACCAATAGAAGGCCGTCTGATACTGACCCATCCACAAATCCATTGGCTGAAATGGGAACGGCAAATTGTTAGTGATTGTTAGTGGAGAAAGTGAAGACACTTCAAAATGGCTGCTACTGCCTGGCTGTGATCATGGCAGGGAAAACTCTCCACCGGACAGTCAGTGGCTACACTTGTAGTCCAGCAGCTGTTATGGGATGCTGGAAGATCTCTTGCATGATCTGTTGCCCAGTTGCAGCAGCAGGCGTTCCCCCTCAGCCGTCCTGAATCCAGCAAGCTGGCTTAAACATGGTCCAGGCTAATATGGAGGAGCATCTGCAGCCGCAGGAACATAGCGTCAATAGGCCCCAAGATTGCCGATAATTGATCTGTGTTGTTTGCCCCTGAGAAGTGGACAGTAAGTATTCAGTCCTGGAGTAGCCCTGATTAATAATTGGCTCATGTTCAGTAGTGGTAGGAAATGGCACAAAATCCATGCCAGCCTGTCTACAGTCTCGACTCTGACCCATTTGAAAATGTGGCTCTACGATTCTATAGTTTGAGTGCTCAGTGTGAAACTAACCATTCAGTCTTTGAAGGGTTCAGGGTTAATCTCTGGCCTGTTCTGAGGTAGCTAATCCCATCAAGGTTGGTGGTATGAGAGGTACATTCAATCCTGGATGTTCAGGTGGAGGAGGAGAGAATCAGATAAGATTGCTTTTTTTGGTTGCTAACTCTCAGTCTCTTTTGCTGCAGTTAGAGTCATAGAGTCATAGAGGTTTACAGCATGGAAACAAGCCTTTTGGCCCAACCTGTCCATGCTGCCCTTTTTTAAAACCTCTAAGTTAATCCCAATTGCCCGCATTTGGCCCATATCCGTCTACATCCATCGTACTCATACAACTATCTAAATGCTTTTTAAAATATAAAATTGTACCCGGCACTACTGCTACCTCTGGCAGCTTGTTCCAGACACTCACCACCCTCTGTGTGAAAAAAAATGCCCCTCTGTACACTTCTATATCTCTCTCCTCTCACCTTAAACCTATGCCCTCTAGTTTTAGACTCCCCTACCTTTGGGAAAAGATATTGATTGTCTACCTTGTCTATGCCCCTCGTTATTTTATAAACCTCTATAAGCCCCCAGAGAAAAAGTCCCAATCTATTCAGCCTCTCCTTATAACTCAATCCAACAAGTCCCGGTAGCATTCTCGTAGTTGTTGTTATAAAGTGTCTATAAGTGAATGTCACATGACAGAAGCCCTGATCCCTCATGAATATTGTCCCTCGAACCATATTGTCTCGACTCAGAGGTGAATAATGGCCACATTGGTAAGAGTGGAGTCCTGCCTGCATTTATATGGCATGATGAGCAGATGCTGGCGTTGGACTGGGGTAAACACAGTAAGAAGTCTGACAACACCAGGTTAAAGTCCAACCAATTTATTTGATAGTAAACTCACAAGCTTTCGGGGTTTGTCCTATTTATATGGCACCAAACCCAGCCCTCAGGGAGAGAGGGGAGAAATTGAAATGAATGCAATTTACAGACTATACCACCAATGGGTACATTAGCCACTCTGAGCTGGGCTGATATATCTTCAAGCACTGGACTGCAATGTTCTGTCTTTGTCACAAGATGGTGCTGGGAAAATATTTGTGAAGTGAAATCCAACACTGGATATGAGGAAGTAATCCTTTGGTCTCGTCAAGCAGCCTGCCAGGGGGATGACAAGGACCCACACTGAGTTTGAGGTGCTTTTAATCTCTTCAGGGATTCAGGACAAAGTGTGAAACCTTTAGGAAATTTAGAATTCTTCCTTCTGTGCCATTGACAGACTGGCAAACTGCCATTCTCTTGGAGGAAAAGATCAGTTTTGTGTTAAAAATGAAACTATTTCGAAATATATAATTCTTAATTAGGTTCTGGTGGGTAAAGCGCTATAATTAGTTCAAAAGGATTTAAAATGTGGCGCTCAGAACGTTTAAAAGAAGTAGTTCTGTGGAAAAATAAGTTAAGTGATCTGAGATGTTGTTCAATCCTTCAAAACTACTTTCAATTCAGACTTTGTAAGTTTGTTCAGTTTAGGCTTGGGTTAAGTAAAATCAAACATCTGGGGTGGCATGGCATCACAGTGGTTAGCACTGTCAGGGTGTCAGAGATCTGGGTTCGATTCCCGGCTTGGATCACTGTATGTGTGGGGTTTGAACTTTCTCCCCGTGTTTGCATGGGTTTCCTCCAGGCGCTCCAGTTTCTTCCCACACTCCAAAGATGTGCGGGTTAGGGGGATTGGCCATGCTAAATTGTCCCTTAGTGTCAGGGGGACTAGCTAGAATAAATGCATGGGGTTATGGGAATAGGGCCTGGGTGGGATTGTGGTTGGTGCAGACTTGATGGGCCAAATGACCTCCTCCTGCACTGTAGGATTCTATTCATTATATCACACCCTGCAAATCAAACTTTTAAATGCAGCATGTGAGAAGGGATGCCACCAAACTGCGCCACTTGGGTACTGCTGCACCTGATTTTCAATCATCCTTTGTATTGTGAACTGGGAAATAGCAGGGAGGTGGCAGTCACAATGGATACGTTAGCCACTCTATGCTGAGCCTACACATCTTCAAGCAGCGTTGCCCCGGACCTAGTGTGGGACTGCCTGAATATGCCATGACTTGGTGTGTGCAAAGGCTTGGGGAGAAAAATATTCATATAACAAACATTTTTTTTAAGTTGATTTAATATGTTATAGGCGGCTGTTATTGTGTTTACTGCAATCCTGTGGTTGAAAAGTAAAATACGACATTTTTTATTTTCATTATATATCCTTCATTTATTAAAAAAAACGTCAGATCACATTCTCCAGAATTTTACCATCCGGTTGTCGTAGCTGCATTGAGGCCGCAATTTTTATCTCAGTGTCTCATCAGCGACTTGGTACAAAACAAAGCTTAGTGCGTAAAATGGTGAAGTTACCGTTAAATACTCTAGATTAATAAAAACACACGCCTTCTCTGTTACACAAATCATTCATAATTAATGAAGGAAAATGGAAATGACCAGTGTGAAAATCCCTGTTTTTAAATTAATTAACATATGTTCCACACGAGTACAGAAATGAACAATAAGGTTGTGGCTGAACTAACAAAAGCCGTTTCATACATTTCTGAAGTGTCAAATGAGAAAATGTTAAGTATAGATTCTCTATATTTTACTCTGCATCTAAATTTTAACAAAAATGTAGATGCATATAAATAGCAGACAAAGCCTAAAGAAATTGGTAATAGGATTTTATTTTCATTTCAAACTAATCTGAATTTGCTCTCACTGTTAAAATGTGTTGACAAAGTAAGTAGAAATTGCTCTGCAGAATGCATTATGTATGAATCCATCAGCAAAGCTTTTTTATTTTCAGAATGAAAAATGAGATAGTTTTAAATTATTGTCTTGTCATTTTTTCGGACTGAGTTGTTTACAGGTTCTATAATTCTGGAAGAGAGCTGGAAAAATGCCATAAATTGTTTCCTGGGAGGGCAGGGAATTTGTAATGGCCCAGATTTTGTGATTGACACCAAAAGAATGATCCTCGTCACTGACCTCAGAAAATACTGCTCACAAAGATCTGATGAAGAGCCACAGAGTGCAGCTTAGCATTTTTTTAATGTCAATTTCAAGTTGGTGCCTTAAACCATAAGACGTAGGATCAGAAGTAGGCCACTCAGCCCATCAGGTCTGATTTGCCATTCAGTGAGATTATGACTGATCTGATATGATAATCCTCAACTCCACTTTCCTGCCTTATCCACATAACCCTTGATACCCTTACTGATTAAAAAGCCTTGAACATACTTAACGACCCAGCCTCCAAAGCCCTCTGCAGTAAAGAATTCCACAGAATCACTACCCTCTGAGAGAAGAAGTTCCTCCTTATTGCTGTTTTAAATGGGTGACTCCTTACTGTGAGATTATGCCTCCTAAACTCTCCCACAAGGGGAAACAACCTTTCAGCACCTGTCAAGTCCCCTGAGAATCCTATATGTTTCAATGACATTGTCTCTCATTCTTCTAAACTCCAATGAGCATAGGCCCAACCTACTCGACCTCTCCTTATGAGAAAATCCCTCCATACTGATTGTGGACCAGATCCATCTGATGGATCTTGTAGTGAGGCATTTTGGGTGGAGCTCAGGAATAAGAAGGGTGAAATCACAATGTTGGGAGTGGGATCTCCAAACAGCCAGCAGGAGACAGAGGAGCAGTTGTGTAGTCAGATACTGAAAAGTTGTGAAAAAAGCAGAGTCATTGTGGTGGGTGACTAACTTCCCCCATATTGACTGAGAATCCCTTACAGCCAGGGGCTCAGATGGAGAGCAATTTGTTAGGTCTGTTAGGAGGGCTTTTTGAAAGTATGTTGAGAATTCAACCAGGGAGGGGGCCATGCTAGACTTGGTATTGGGGAATGAGCCAGGCTAGGTGATTCATGTTTCAGTGGGGGAGCATTTTGGGCTTAGCGACCATAATTTCATAAGATTTTGGGTTGTCGTGGAAACGGACAAGAGTAGCCCTCGGGTGAGGGTGCTTAATTGACTGAGGGCCAAGTACATCCAAATTAGACAGGAACTGGGGAATGTAGTTTGGGAGCGGCTATCTGAGGGCAAATCCACGTCAGGCATGTGGGAGGCTTTTAAAGACCAGATGATTTAAATGCAGGAAGGACAAGCAAAAATGAAGGATAGAAATGGCAGGGTTCAGGAACCATGAATGTCAAGGGAAATTGTAAGCTTAGTCAAAAGGGAAAAGGAAGCATATGATAGGTCTAGGCATCTAAAAATTGATTGATTGAGGAATACAATGAAAGTAGGAAGGAACTTAAACATGGAATTAGGAGGGCTGAAAGGAACCATGAATTGTCTTGAGCAAACAGGGTCAAGGAGAATCCCAAAGCTTTTTACGCATACATTAGAAGCAAGAGGGTAGCGAGAGAAAGAGTGGGTCCACTCAAAGACAACGGAGAGAAGTTATGTGTGGAGCCACAGAGAGTGGGTGAGATCCTTAATGAGTGCTTTGTATTGGTATTCACCAAAAGAGAAGGACATGAGGGATGTTGAAGTCAGGGATGGGTGTGTGAACATTCTAGAGAATGTCAGTATATCAAAAGAGGAAGTATTGAATTTCCCAACTTGTATTAAGGTAGACAAGTCCCTGGGGCCAGATAGGATCTATTCCAGGTTACTGTAGAGGCAAGAGGAGAAAGGGCCTTAACAGATATTTTTATACCCTCTTTGACCACAGGCAATGTTCCAGAGGACTGGAAAATAGCCAATGTTGTTCCCTTGTTTGAGAAAGCAAGCAGGGATAATCTAGCAACTTATAGGCCGGTGAGCCTGACATCAGCTGGGGGGGAAGATTTTGGAGAAGATATTGAGGATATATACACATTAGGAGGAAAATGGACTAATTAGTGACAGGCAGCATGGTTTTGTTTAGGGAAGGTCATGTCTCACCAACTTGATGGGTTTTTTTGACGAGGTGACAAAGAAAATTGATGGGGGAAGGGCTGTGGATGTGGTTTATATGGACTTCAGTAAGGCACTTAACAAGGTGCCACATGGCAGACTGGTACAAAAACTAAAATTGCTTGGGATTCGGGGTGGGCTGGTTAGATGGAGACTGAGCTGGCTTGGTTATAGAAGATAGAGAGTAGTGGTGGAAGGGTATTTTTAAGAATGGAGATCTGTAGGTAGTGGTGTTCCACAGGGATCAGTGCGGAACCTTTGTTGCTTGCATGATCTGGAGGAAAATGCGGATGGTCTGATTAGTAAATTTGTGGATAACATGAAGATTGGTGGAGTTACTGATAATGCTGGGGATTGTAAGAGGATACAACAGGATATAGATAGATTGGAGACTTGGGCACAGAAATGATAGATGGAGTTTAATCCGGCCAAATGCAAGATGATGCATTTTGAAGGATCAAATTTAGATGTGAGTTAAACTGTAAATGGCAGAACCCTTACGAACATTAACATATTGAGAGATCTGGACATGCAGGTCCACAGACCCCTAAAAGTGGCAACACAGTTGGCCAGGTGATTAAGAAGGCATATGGCATCCTTGCCTTCATCAGCCGGTGCATTGAGTGTAGGAGTTGGGAAATTATGTTGCAGTTATATGAAACCCTTGTTAGGCTGCATTTGGAGTATTGTGTGCAGTTCTGGCCACCACACTACCAGAAGGATGTGGAAGCTTTGCAGAGAGTGCAAAAAGGGTTCACCAGGATGTTGCCTGGTCTCGAGGGTGTTGGCTATCAGGAGAGGTTGAATAAACCAGGATTGTTTTCACTGGAAAGATGAAGATGAGGGGAGACCTGATAAAGGTCTACAAAATTGTCAGAGATATAGAGTGGGTAGATAGTCAGAGGCTTTTTCCCCCGGTCGAAGTGTCAATTACAAGGGGGCACAGATTCAAGGTGAGAGGGGGAAAGTTTAAGGGAGATATACTGAGCACGTTTTTCACGCAGAGAGTGGTGAGTGCCTGGAATGCGCTGCCAGAGGATGTGGTGGAAGCAGACACATTAGCAACATTTAAGAAGCATCTGGATGGGTACATGTATAGGGAGGAAATAGAAGGGTATGGATCGAGTAAGAGCAGAGGCTTTATTTAGTTAGGGCATCATAATCGGCACAGGCTTGGAGGCTGCAGGGCCTATTCCTGTGCTGTACTTTTATTTGTTCTTTGTTCTTTTTTCTATACCCAGAATCAACCTAGTGAACCTTCTCTGGATTGTCCCCAGTGCCAGAACACCTTTCCTTAGATACTAGGACCAGCTCTGCTCATAGTGTTCCAGGGCACTGTGGAATCCAACAACAGGACAGGCAGTAGGCAGGCTGATCAGCTAACCAGATTTAAACGTTCTCACAGACGGCAAAGCATCAAGAAATAGTATCAATCTCATTGCATCATTTATATAGAGAGCAAAATAAAGAATTGGGCATATATATCAGAAACAAAACTTTAAAACCAGTTTTTTATTTTATTAAATTCTTCAATTTTTGGAAGTTTCCCTGATGGAATAAAACTGCACACTTGTAAAATTAATTCATTTGGGCCTAAGATGTTGCTCGAAGTTACAAACTTGTTGAACCAGTCTTAACATTTTGATTGTTTTTCTTGTGAGAAGTTGCATATAATTACCTATTGACTCCACTGGTGATGATCACGAAAGCACAAGCTACGGATGAGTAGGGCATAACTGACATAACTTCTTGATTTCAGAATTTGACTGTCCACGTGTGGTCCCCAGAAATTGTCAGTTATAATGAGCTAGCAACCTTGCTGTTATTATTACCACAAATTCTGGGCTGCTGTCTGGTTAAAGAATGTCTGCACTCACCAAGAGTCAGAGTTGTTCCATTCACATGGCGTTTGATCTGCTTCTAGGGCCAAAATATGCAACAACAGGTCTACTTTATCCGTTGTGCAATATGAATTTGGTACAGACTCAAATCAGGTCCGTAATTGTAAACGAGCTACAATTCAGCACAGAATTAGAAACCTCAAAAAAGCAAGTTTGACCAGTAAGTTTACTTTCGAGCTTGGAGCTAAGAGACATTGATGAAGTAATATAAAGGGAGCTTTAAATTGAGCCTGTGGCCATGCTATATCCAATATGGGGCAGCCCAATGTGGTCTCTGTCCCAGGTATGCAAATGAGAACACTTGATTCCTGACACTAACATCCTCAACTTTATGAACACAAAAGTATAATTTTAAAAATGCTGCTGCTGGAAGTGCAAGATAAATTGCTACAATGCTGTTCCAAAAATCCCTATTTAAATGTCATTGCACCAAATACTCCAGGGATCCCTGTGCAGACAGGAAAATCTTTCTCATCATTTATTAAGATCTTTCCTGTAGGCCAGCCTTGCCTTAAAATAAACACACACACACATACACACACATTCAGACACACTCACACACACACACACGCACACACACACACACGCACACACACACAACACAAACACACTCAAACACACACACACACAACACACTCAAACACACACACACACAACACACTCAAACACACACACCACACACACACACTCAAACACACACACTCACATACACATACAAATGCGCACACACAATGCACCCACACACACACACACACACACACACACACACACAGGCTCTTACGCACACACATAAGAACATAAGAAATAGGAGCAGGAGTAGGCCATCTAGCCCTTCGAGCCTGCCCCGCCATTCAATAAGATCATGGCTGATCTGTCGTGGCTCAGTTCCACTTTCCCGCCCTCTCCCCATAACCCTTAATCCCCTCTCTTATCAAAAACCCATCAACCCGCGTCTTAAAAATATTTAGCGAGGTAGCCTCCACCACTTCAACGGGCAGAGAATTCCAGAGATTCACCACCCTTTGAGTGAAGAAGTTCCTCCTCAACGCCGTTCTAAACCGCCCCCCCTTTATCTTGAGGCTGTGCCCTCTAGTCCTACTGTCTTTTTTGAGCGGGAAGAGTCTCTCCACCTCTATCCTATCCATCCCATTCATCATCTTATACGTCTCAATGAGATCTCCCCTCATTCTTCTAAATTCTAACGAGTACAAGCCTAGTTTATTCAGCCTCTCCTCATAGCTCAACCCCCTCAACTCCGGTATCAGCCTAGTAAACCTCCTCTGCACTCCCTCCAAGGCCAAAATATCTTTGCGCAGGTGCGGCGCCCAAAACTGCACACAGTACTCCAGCTGCGGCCTCACCAATGCCCTATACAGCTGCAGCAAGACCTCCCTACTTTTATATTCAATCCCCCTCGCTATGAAGGCCAGCATCCCATTCACCTTCCTGACCACCTGCTGCACCTGCAAGCTGGGTTTTTGCGACTCATGCACAAGGACCCCGAGGTCCCTCTGCACCGTAGCATGCTGCAGTTTTTCGCCCCGTAAGTAATAGTCCTTCCTACCACTCTTCCTACCAAAGTGGACCACCTCACACTTGCCAACATTAAATTCCATTTGCCATTTCCTGGCCCATTCGCCCAGCCTATCTAGATCCTTCTGTAGACTCTCACCACCCTCCGCACAATTTGCCGTTCCCCCAATCTTGGTGTCATCAGCAAATTTCAACACCCTACACTCGGTTCCCTCCTCCAGATCATCTATATAAATGCACACACATGCACAGTCTCACACACACACACACATCAAGTACAAACTTGTGTTTTTTTTAATGTAGTAATTAGTCATTTGTGTGTATCATGTTTCAGCAGAGTGATAGGAAATGAAGTAGATGGGGCAGCACAGTGGCACAGTAATTAGCACTGCTGCTTCACAGTGCCAGGGACCTGGGTTTAATTCCGGCCTCGGGTCACTGTCTGTGTGGAGTTTGCACATTCTCCCCACGTCTGCGTGGGTTTCCTCCGGGTGTTCCGGTTTCCTCCCACACTCAAAATGTGCGGGTAAGGTTGATTGGCCATGCTAAATTGATCCTTAGTGTCAGAGGATTGACAGGGTAAATTGTGGGGTTATGGGGATAGGATCTGGGTGAGATTGTGGTCAGTGCAGACTTGATAGGCTGAATGGCGTCCTGCACTGCAGGGATTCTATGATTGTGGTGCAAACAGAAAATGCTGGAAAAACTCAGCAGGTCTGGCAGCGTCTGTAGAGAGAGAAACAAGAGTTAATGTTTCTGGACGATGAGCTTTCACCTGAGTCCTGATGAAGGATCACAGGTCTGAAATGTTGGGCTGGATTTTCATCCCTGCGGTGGGAATTGGGAAATTTCCTGGTATGGCTTGCCTGCCTCGGGAGTGACTATCAGCAAAGTAGGGACTTTTGTTCTGGGGCTGGAGGTGCAGCTGTTAACTGGAGGCAGTCCTGAATCCGGAGGCAGACACGGGTTGTCGATTGCTGAGGCAGCCTGTTTAAACAGTGCTCTGTGACTTTACCCCAGTTGTTACATTTTACCTCTACAAAGCCACCCTGATTCCATGAAAAATCAGGCTGTTATCACGTCTCCGCAGATGATATCTGAACTGCTGGGTATTTCCAGTCACTTGTGTGTTGATTTCAGGTTTCTAATATGCAGAGTTTCTGCTTTTCGATGTGAACTTTTTCATTCTGCTGTTCCTATGTAATTATCACTCATTCTGAAGTAGTTAGTGTTTATTTATAATTTATAGAAATAAGCTAAATTACAATGCACCCAGATCTTCTTTCAGGCTGTACACATGGTAATTGACAGTATATTGTGAGGGAGAGAGGGAAGGAGGGAGAGAGTTTTGTGCCTCGAATGAAATTTCTGCTTTTTAAATGTACTCATCATACTCTTCATCAGGTTTCAGTTAAAGTTTTACACAAATATAATAGGAATCTCACAGAAATCTTGTTCTATTGGGAAATCTAAATTAAGACACAGAGAACACCAATACACCGATGACTGTGCGGCCAAATTCCCTTCCAACTCAATTTTCAAGTTTGCTGATGACACCACCGTAGTGGCTCAGATCTCAAATAGTGATGGAACAGAGTACAGGAATGAGGTAGATAATCTGGTGAACTGCTGCAATGACAATAATCTCTCTCTCAATGTCAACAAAATGAAGGAGATTGTCATCGACTCCAGGAAGGATAGTGGAGGACATGCCCCTGTCTACATCAACGGGGACGAAACATCGAGAGCTTTTAGTTTTTAGGTATCCAGATTGCCAACAACCTGTCCTGGTCCCCCCATGCCAACACTATAGTTAAGAAAGCCCACCAACGCCTCTACTTTCTCAGAAGACTAAGGAAATTTGGCATGTCAGCTATGACTCTCACCAACTTTTACAGATGCACCATAGAAAGCATTCTTTCTGGTTGTATCACAGCTTGGTATGGGCTCCTGCTCTGCACAGACTGCAAGAAATTGCAAGAGGTCGTGAATGTAGCCCAATCCATCACTCAAACCAGCCTCCCATCCATTGACTCTGTCTTCACTTCCTGCTGCCTTGGAAAAGCAGCCAACATAATTAAGGACCCCACGTACCCAGACATAGTCTCTTCCACCTTCTTCTGTCAGGAAAAAGATACAGAAGTCTAGGTCACGTAGCAACCAACTCAAGACCATGTCCTTCCCTGCTGCCATCAGACTTTTGAATGGACTTATCTCACATTAAGTTGATATTTCTCTATACCCCAGCTATGACTGTAATCCACATTCTGCACTCTCTTGTTTCCTTCTCTATGAACGGTGTGCTTTGTCTGTATAGCGTGCAAGAAATAATAGTTTTCACTGTATGATAATACATGTGACAATAATAAATAATAATCAAATCAAATATAGGCCAGAGACCATAATGTTGTACAGAGATTGATTCATTTGCAGGATCTGGGCATCACTGGCTAGGTCAGCATTTATTGCCCATCCATAATAGCCCCTTGAGAAGATGATGGTGAGCTGTCTTCTTGGACTTTTGCAGTCCATGGGGTGTGAGTAAACCCATAGCGCTGTTAGGGAGAAAGTTCCAGGATTACATATGGTTATTGACAATACCTCCCTTCTGATATACTGGGCCAGCACCTATTACCCATCCCTGAGGGTATTTAAGAGTCAACCACATTGCTGTGGCTCTGGAGTAGCATGTAGGCCAGATTAGGTAAGGATGGCAGATTTCCTTCCCTAAAAGGACATTAGTGAACCAGATGGGTTTTTATGTCAATCGACAATGGTTTCATGGTCAACATTAGATTTTTAATTCAAGATTTTTATTGAATTCAAATTTCACCATCTGCAGTGGTGGGGTTCAAAACCGGGTCCCTAGAGCATTACCCTACTTCTCTGTATTAATTGTCCAAAGACAATACCATTGCGCCAGTGCTTCTCCTACCCAACCCAGTGACAGTGAAGTAATGGAGATATGTTTCCAAGTCAGGATAGTGAGTGACCTGGAGGGAACTGGCTGGTGGTAGCATAAGAGAGAAGATAAATCACAAAGTGGTGTGAGCAGACTTGAGGCTCAAGGTCTGTGGATTATATCTAGAAGGAAGGTTTTTGGGAGGTGAGATGCCAAACTTTTGAGTTTTCTGAAAGAACACAGTGCAATAGGAGATGGCGTGAATTGTGGAGGGTATCTCTCCTATTTTAGTTCAAGTATAATTTTATATTCAATTGGTTAAAGCAGATAATTGTATCAGGTATATGAGTTTCACTGTGATGTCTCCTGCTTATTTGTGAATTTGGCATTGAGTTCTTATATTTTCCATGGTTTCTTCTGGGTGATGCCAAATGGACACTGGAGAGATTTAATTTTCTAACGAGTATCTGAAGCTGCCTCAGGTTGTGTGACTGTGGTTTAGCGTTAGCCACAAGCTTCAGGGAAGATTGAAGCCAGAGGTCTTCTGTATTGGGTCTTTCACAAGGTGTGTGTTTGTGACTCCCTGTTTTTGGGAGGAGTGAACCATTTTTATAGCAGCATATAAACAAGCCATTAAACAAGGGAGAGCTGCTTATTGCAGCTGTGAAGGATCAGATTCCTGAGGAATCAAAGGGAAACATTGAAGGAGCAGAGATTGGGAAACATACAGGAGGATCCATTGCAGGAGGATCTGTTCCAGGAAGATCTGGTACAGGACTGTTGTAAAAATCAGCCTGTTTTAACCCTTATACGATGGACAAATAACTTTGAGTAGACGTCTTATTAGTACAAACAATATTTAATTAAACCCACACAATCAATAATCACCCACCCGACCAACAATAAGTTATCTTACAGAAATGCTAGAATTCAAGTACAGTACAAGACCTTGACTTAACTTTGTGTGACTGACAAATACCCAAACAGATACTGGCCTTTATCTGTGTGCTGGTCTTGGTAGTTGTCTGTGTAGTTTGGTCCTTTGCTCTGGTCTGGCATTCTGGCTGTGGTCTCTCTTTCTTCCTTTTTGGGTGTGGTGGCTCTCCTCTTGCTGGCGATGTTCACCATTGTTGTAGCTCGTTCGTGGGGTCAGAGAGAGAGATTCCTGGTTGTGCAGCATCCTTTATACCCTGTTTGGTTTCACGCCCTTTTTTTTGGCCATTGCCAATCAATCGATCAGGACTTGATCACCCTGATCGATAAGAGTCCAATCAGGTGCTACCACACCGATCTCTGGGTGTGTCCCTGGCGGCCATGCCTGTAGGTGTTGTAGGCACATAGGTCACATACCTTCCTCCTAAATAAGGATTCACGGTGCCTTTACGTCTGGCACACAACCCAGTGTGACCAGAAAGTCTCTTTCATCCTGGAGATGGCCCATATCCTGTGTATTCACTCATCAGGGTTGCAGCCTGTTTGTCTGTCTTAAAACTGCAGCCTGTCGGTTTAGTCTCTTGCCCAGTTGTCCCAGAGTGCTTTACAAAACGTCACTTTAGATGGCCTGTTTGGCTACAGAACGATGCAGTACATAAGAATCCATTACAGAAGGCTCTATTATAACTTAGTTTTCCCAGGGCTCTCCTGGTTAATTAAGCTTAAATCACTGCACTATTACTGGTTTGGGTTGTAGCGTGCTTTTGTCAATTTATCTATCTCAGTGAACGTCTTGGAGTTGGGTGTGCTTGGTATGTGAGGCTGCTTATTAAATTGTAAGCCTGGGCCCCACACGTACTCAAAAGGATTACCTTTCTCTTCCTCTCCTCTTCCAATACTTTAGCTAGATTGTTAGGCAGATTAGCCATGATCAATGCACGGGGTTACAACATTAGGCAGGGCATTGGGCCTAGGTAGGATGTTCAGAGGGTTAGTGCAGACTTAATGGGCCAAATGGCCAATTTTTCACTGTAGGGATTCTATGAAACTAACAGGCTATCAAATTTAAATGCATCCAATGGAACAAAAATGAAATCAAAACCCTGGAACATATACACCTCTGCCTCAACAATAATGTGGTTACCAACAACAGAAAAATAAATGTCACTGAGTGGATGCCACACGTAGGTTGAAAGAAAGAGACATTTTTATGGTAGCCAGTGGCAGTCACTTGAAGCAGAACCTCTGGTATTGCTTTTTTTTTGCATTCCTCTATTCTGCCAACTCTCTAGGCAACTTTATAGTGATCTCATTTCTGGTCACATCTTTGTCACAAGACTCACTAAATAGATAATAAAAACACCCTGGGTTGTTACAATTGGAAGAGTTCTACAAACACCATTTAGATCAATGGACACATGATCAGTTTTAGTGGTGTTTGATAGGGGTTTGATAGATAAACACTGGCTGTAGGACACCAAGAGAATTGCTATGCCATGGGAGTATTTATTATGGGTGGAGAGGATCTGTCCTTTCGCCCGGCTTGTTCCACATCCATTTTCCGGTTGCTGGGCTGCTAATTGACTTAAGGCAAGCCTTCCTCTCCCACCTTTTGAGGAAGCCCCACCTCCTGGAGCTGCCAACCAGCTGGGAGCGGTGGTCGTAACTGGAACTGCAGCCAGACCCAAAAAAAGGCGTTTAGTGATGGAATCTGGAGTTTAAGATAAGTATGAAGTCTTAGTGGGGCCAGGGAGGGAGGTAATTAAGAGCCTCAGTTGGCCCATAGACAGGCAGGCAGGCCTCCTGGTATCCCACACTCCTGTTGCTGATACATTTGTGGCAGGGCAGGAGTGGGCAGGCGAGAACTGCCTGGTATGGTCTGCCCATGGCATTGCACCGTATTTTATTGTTGTGTCTGACTGCCAACCTGCACTTAGGAGGCTGTAAAATCCAGCCCATGGTGTCTTTTACATCCACCTGGTGGATTCCCAAATTGCATCCCTTTCTGATTCTTTATTGTGTTCAGCTTTAAGACATGCAGCACTCAAGACATTTGACTCAAATGTCAGTGATCTGAATGACGAGAAGAGATTGGATAAACATTCCAGTCTAGAGCAAGGGTGTTTAAACATAATCTTCTGGGGGTAGAAGGTTGTTAAATTAATCAAAATAGTAAATCTGGAATCCTATAAATTGAAGTGCAAGAGTAGTATAAATTGTCACAAGTTCAAGCTAGTAAAAAGTGCATTCTGAACAGAAAAATGGTCATAGCCCAGAATAGAATTCCAGAGTCCAGGCCATAAAAACTGGAGAATTGCAAATGAAGCAATTTAATGCTGAAGTTGGGAGTTTTCTGGATGGATAAATTGAAATTTATAACAGTGTGTACTATCTACAAGATGCACTGCAGGAATTCACCAAAGATCCAGAGACAGCACCTTCCAAATCCATGACCACTTCCATCTAGAAGGACAACAACAGCAGATACATTGGAACAACCCCCAAGTTTCCCTCCAAGTAAATCACCATCCTGACTTGGAAATACATCGCTGTTCTTTCACTGTCACTGGGTCAAAATCCTGGAATATTCTCCCTAATGGCATTGTGGGTCAACCCACAGAAAATGGACTGCAGCGATTCAAGAAGGCAGCTCACTACCATCTTTTCAAGGGCAACTAGGGATGGGCGATAAGTGCTGGGCAGCCAGCGATGCCCATGTCCCACAAATGAATAAAAGAAATGATTGAAGAAACCTCGTATCGCTATCTTGTGATAATCTCTGTTCCCTTACTGCCCAGATATGAACAATATGAAGAAATCGTACAGTTAGTGACGTGTTCATGCTGGAACTTTGATATGTTTTCTTCAATTGTCATCTGACTTTTCATCCTGTTGACATTTTCAGGGTTATATTCTCAGGATGTGGGCAAAACTGGCACAGCCTCAGTCATTGCCCCTCCCTGGTTACGCTGACTGGCTCCCTGAGCTTCAGAGGATAGTAAGAGTGAACCATGTTGATGCACACTGGCACCTAGCTTTTTATTTTGCAGTTTTGAGAATGTGCCATTGACAGCCTGGTGCAGATCATGTAAGTACTGACTTGTGTACATAGTGCTCAACATTTTCTGAAGGCATGTTACCAAAGAGAAATGAGCAAACAGGATTGCGAGCAAATCAACACAAAATATATAATAGCTGTTTTCCCAGGCTGTCTAAAGTTATGATGACAAGTGAGAAAACCATGGTGATGAATTCTTTCTCGGTTTACACACTGATGTTTGGAATAGTTGCTTGGCAGCGCAGAGCTGTGGTAGTGTGGAAAAAAGAGAATCCCACCACGGCAGCTGGTGGAATTTAAATTCAATTAATAAATCTGGAACATAAAGCTAGCTTCGGTCATGGTGAACATGACACTTTCACTGATTGTTGTAAAACCCTATTGGGTTCACTGATGTCCTTTAGGGAAGGAAATCTGTCGTCCTTGCCTGGTCTGGGCTACATGTGACTCCAGACCCACAGCAAAGGGGTTGACTCTTAACTGTCCTCTGAAATGGCCTAGCAAATCACTAAGTTCAAGGGTAATTAGGGATCAGCAATACATTCTGGTTCAGCCAGTGATGTCCACATCCCATGAAAGTTTTAAGAAAAAAGCAACAAATACTTCATTTTGTCTATAAAATATCTCAGCCAATGAGCCTCAAGATGAAGATTAAACCTTTAGTCTATTGAAATATGCTCATTTTTCTTACCAAACTAATGATTACATGATATTGACTAAACAATTAAGTAGAACAGGAATGTTACATTTAGATTATAGTGTTCCATCTAACTTCATGTCATCAGAAACAATTAAAACTCCAATCTATTTGAAGATCTGTCTTGGACCCTGGTCTGTGATGATGAATTTTGTTTGGAATGGAACTTTAATAGAATTCCTCCCTGCTCCTGCTCCTAGGAAGAGACAGCAAAGTAGCAACATTATGAAGTGGTCATCACCAACTGTCATATTTCTATTTAGTTTTGGATAGCTTTTAGCTCCAGAAACCATCAGTCTTAAAGACACGGAATTGGGCAGGGTAAACTGAAAGCTCTTGAAACCAGGCATGGGATTGCTGAATGTCATTAGCCAGGTCTGTTGGGTGTGATGTTGGCAGTGGTGCCATCTCGCTCCTGCCTGTTCATTTGCGTGCTCTCTATGTGCTGTCAGTGCTAAATGCAACGATGATTGACAGCAGGCATTAGCAAGGGGCACAAAGTTAAGCTCTGCTGGCAGACCTGCAAATCTTCATTCTGGAAAAGAGGTGCTGGAGCAGGAGTTGGAAGTGGGAACGGATTCTGACCTGGGCATAATAGACAATTGGCTGAAGATAGGTGAGTGGAGGCAGAGAGTGGGGGTCAACGGGTGCTATTCGGATTGGCGGATGGTGACTAGTGGAGTGCCCCAGGGCTCGGTGCTGGGGCCTCAGCTTTTTACCATTTATATAGATGATCTGGAGGAGGGAACCTAGTGCAGGGTGTCGAAATTTGCTGATGACACCAAGATTGGGGGAACGGCAAATTGTGCGGAGGGTGTGGAGAGTCTGCAGAAGGATCTAGATAGGCTGGGCGAATGGGCCAGGAAATGGCAAATGGAATTTAATGTTGGCAAGTGTGAGGTGGTCCACTTTGGTAGGAAGAATGGTAGGAAGGACTATTACTTACGTGGCGAAAAACTGCAGCAGGCGACGGTGCAGAGGGACCTCGGGGTCCTTGTGCATGAGTCGCAAAAACCCAGCTTGCAGGTGCAGCAGGTGGTCAGGAAGGCGAATGGGATGCTGGCCTTCATAGCAAGGGGGATTGAATATAAAAGTAGGGAGGTCTTGCTGCAGCTGTATAGGGCATTGGTGAGGCCGCAGCTGGAGTACTGTGTGCAGTTTTGGGCGCCGCACCTGTGCAAGGATATTTTGGCCCTGGAGGGAGTGCAGAGGAGGTTTACTCGGCTGATACCGGAGTTGAGGGGATTGAGCTATGAGGAGAGGCTGAATAAACTAGGCTTGTACTCGTTAGAGTTTAGAAGAATGAGAGGAGATCTCATTGAGACGTATAAGATGATGAATGGGATGGATAGGATAGAGATGGAGAGACTCTTCCCGCTCAAAAAAGACAGTAGGACTAGGGGGCACAGCCTCAAGATAAAGGGGAGGCGGTTTAGAACGGAGTTGAGGAGGAACTTCTTCACTCAAAGGGTGGTGAATCTCTGGAATTCTCTGCCCGTTGAAGTGGTGGAGGCTGCCTCGCTAAATATTTTTAAGAAGCGCGTTGATGGGTTTTTGATAAGAGAGGGGATTAAGGGTTATGGGGAGAGGGCGGGAAAGTGGAACTGAGCCACGACAGATCAGCCATGATCTTATTGAATGGCGGGGCAGGCTCGAAGGGCTAGATGGCCTACTCCTGCTCCTATTTCTTATGTTCTTATGTTCTTATGTTTTCAGATGTTGTACTGGTGAAAAGGAAAGGCCTTACATTTGTAAGAGACAAGGAGCCCCACAAGAACACAGGAAATAGGAGCAGGAGTGGACCCTGTATCCCTGTCAAGCCCCTTCCTCCATTCAATATGGTAATGGTTGAAACATAAAAAACCACAAGCAAGAGTAAGCCATTCGGCCCTTCAAATCTGCTCTGCCATTCATTTTGATCGTAGCAGATCATTAAATTAAACATCCTGATTCCCCTTCCCCCCATATCCCTGATCCCTTTAGCCCCTAGAGCTTTTTCTAATTTTTTCTTGAAATCAGAAAACGTTTTAGCCTCAACTACTTTCAGTGATAGTGAATTCCACAATTTCTTCTCACCTCTGTTCTAGAAAGTTTACCTTTTATCCTCCAACAATGACCAAAACTGCACATAATACTCCAGGTGTGGCCTCACCAACACCCTATATATTTGCAGCAAAACATCACTATCCCTTTACTCAAATCCTCTTGCTATGAAGGCTAACATACCATTTGCCTTCTCTAATGTCTGCCATACCTATGTGCTTACTTTCAGTGACTGATGCACAAGGACTCCAAGGTCTTGTTGAGTATCCAACTCTCTCAATTTAAACCCATTCAAGTAATAACCTGTCTTCCTATTATTGCTACCAAAGTGGATAACCTTACATTTACCCACGTCATACAGCGTCTGCAATGCACATGGCCACATGCTCAGCCTGTTCAAATGCATCTCTGCATCCTTCTAACAGCTCACCATCACACCCAACTTCGTATCTTCTGCAAATTTGGAGTTAATACATTCAGCTCCCTCTTCCAAATCATTAATATATAATGTGAAAAATTGGGGTCCGAGCACAGATACCTGCAGAACCCCACTAGTCACTGAAAAAGACCCATTTATGCCAACTCTTTGCTTCCTATCTGCTAACCAGCTTTCTATTCATCTCAAGACATTACCTGCAATCCCATGTGCTTTAACTTTAATAGCAGTCTGTTACGTGAGGCGTGGTCGAAAGCCTTCTGAAAGTCTAAATAAACCACATCCACTGCTTCTTCTCAGTCTATAGCTACAACCTCAAAAAATTCCAGTGGATTCACCAGGTATGATTTTCCTATTGTCAATCCATGCTGGCTTTGTCTGATTATGCCACTATCTTCCAAAAGCTGAGTTATGAAATCCTTGATAGACTCTAGCAACTTTCCCAGTACCAATTTAGGCTCTCTGGCCTACAGTTTCATGTTTTCTCTCTACCTCCCTTTTTGAATAGTAGACTTATAATAGCTACAATCCAATCTGTAGGAACTTTTCTAGAGTCCAAAGAATTTTGGAAAATAACCACCAATGGATGGGCTGTTTCCAGGCCACTTCGTTAAGTACTCTGGGATGAAGATTATCAGGACCTGGAGATTTATCCACTTTCAATCCCATCAATTTTCACAACCCTATTTCTCTACTAATGCTGATTTCCTTCAACATCTCACTAAACATGTTTCTCTCAGAACTTCAGATTTGATCTTGCGTTTCAACACCACTGTACCACTCATTCCCCATATCCCTTAATTCCCTCAGAGACCAAAAATCTGACTGTTCCAGCCCTAAATACATTCAATGATGGACCATCCACAAACCTTTGGGGTGGAGAATTCTAACAATTCACAACAACGAGGGGAAGAATTTCTCCTCCAGGATGAAAGTGGTGGCAAACTCCATTAACACTGATGGACCCAGCCATAGTATGGCAGCTGACATCTCAAATTCCATAAGAACAGAAGAACATAAGGAATAGGAGCAGGAGTAGGCCATCTAGCCCTTCGAGCCTGCCCCGCCATTCAATAAGATCATGGCTGATCTGAAGTGGATCAGTTCCACTTTCCCGCTCTCTCCCCATAACCCTTAATTCCCTTGTCTGTCAGAAACCTATCTACCCGTGACTTAAATATATTTAGCAAGGTAGCCTCCACCACTTCAACGGGCAGAGAATTACGGAGATTCACCACCCTTTGAGTGAAGAAGTTCCTCCTCAACTCCATTCTAAACTGCCCCCCCTTATCTTGAGGCTGTGCCCTCTAGTCCTGCTATCCTTTCTGAGCGGGAAAAATCTCTCTACCTCTACCCTATCCATCCCTTTCATTATCTTATATGTCTCTATAAGTTCCCCCACATCCTTCTAAACTCCAACGAGTACAGACCCAGTCTATTTAGTCTCTCCTCATAGTCTAACCCCCTCATCTCTGGTATCAGCCTAGTGAACCTCCTCTGCACTCCCTCCAAGGGCAAAATATCCTTGTGCAAGTGCAGCGACCAAAACTGCACACAGTACTCCAGCTGCGGCCTCACCAGTGCCCTGTACAGTTGCAGCAAGACCTCCCTGCTTTTATATTCTATCCCCCTCGCCTTAAAGGCCAGCATCCCAGTCGCCTTCTTGATCATCTGCTGCACCTGCAGACTGGGTTTTTGCGACTCATGCACAAGGACCGCCAGGTCCCTCTGCACCGTAGCATGCTGCAGCTTTTCGCCCTTTGAATAGTAATCTCTCCTACTATTATTTCTGCCAAAGTGCAGAACATCACAGCTTTCAGTAGAAGGTCTGACTTAGACTATGAAAAACTAATTTGTTGTCATACTTACTCAGATTGATTTCAGTCCAGTTGTCCCAGGATAAATGCTGGAAATGTAAAGTCACAATAGTCTCGAAGGCTGCTCTTCCCTTCTTTGAGAGAGAGAGCTGACTGGTGGTGACTGAACTTGAGGAGCACCAATGTTGAACATAGAACATTACAGCGCAGTACAGGCCCTTCGGCGCTCGATGTTGCACTGACCATTGGAACCAATCTAATGACCCTCTAACCTAAACTATTCCAATGTTATCCATATGTCTATCCACTGACTATTTGAACACCCTTAAAGTTGGCGAGTCCACAACTGCTGCAGGCAGGGCATTCCACGACCTTACTACCCTCTGAGTAAAGAACCTACCTCTGACATCCGTCCTATAATTACCACCCCTTAATTTAAAGCTATGTCCCCTTGTGTTAGCCATCACCATTCGAGGTAAAAGGATCTCACTGTCCACCCTATCCAATCCTTTGATCATCTTGTATGCCTCAATCAGGTCACCTCGTAATCTTCTTCTCTCCAATGAAAATAACCTCAAGTCCCTCAGCCTTTCCTCATAAGACCTTCCCACCATACCAGGCAACATCCTGGTAAACCTCCTCTGCACCCTTTCCAATGACTCCACATCTTTCTTATAATGCGGCGACCAGAACTGTACGCAATACTCCAAGTGCGGCTGCACCAGAGTTTTGTACAGTTGCAACATGACCTCACAGCTCCGAAATTCAATCCCTCTACCAATAAAAGCTAACACACTGTACGCCTTCTTAACAACCTTATCAACCTGGGTGCCAACTTTCAGGGAGCTATGCACAAGTACCCCAAGATCCCTCTGCTCGTCAACACTACTAAGAGTCCTTCCATTAGCCCTATATTCTGTACGCCTGTTATTCTTACCAAAGTGAATCACCTCACAGTTTTCCGTATTAAACTCCATCTGCCACCTCTCAGCCCAGCTCTGCAGCTTATCTATGTCCCTCTGCAAACTGTAACATCCATCCTCACTGTCTACAACTCCTCCAACTTTGGTGTCGTCAGCAAATTTACTAATCCATCCTTCTACACCCTCATCTAGGTCACTTATAAAAATGACAAACAGCAGTGGCCCCAAAACAGATCCCTGAGGTACACCACTTGTAACTGAACTCCAGCTTGAATATTTCCCATCAACCACCACCCTCTGTCTTCTATCAGCTAGCCAATTCCTGATCCAAACTGCTAAATCACCCTCAATCCCATGCATCTGCATTTTCTGCAATAGCCTACCATGGGGAACCTTATCAAATGCTTTGCTAAAATCCATATACACCACGTCAACTGTCTTACCCTCATCCACCTCTTTGGTCACCTTTTTAAAGAACTCGATAAAGTTTGTGAGGCACGACCTACCCTTCACAAAACCGTGTTGACTATCCCTAATCAATTTATTTCCCTCTAGATGATTATAAATCCTATCCCTTAGAATTCTTTCCAAAACTTTGCCCACAACAGAAGTAAGGCTCACTGGTCTATAATTCCCAGGATGGTCTCTACTCCCCTTCTTGAACAAGGGGACAACATTTGCTATCCTCCAGTCTTACAGCACTATACCTGAAGCCAATGGCGACATGAAGATCAAAGCCAAAGGCTCTGCAATCTCCTCCCTAGCCTCCCAGAGAATCCTATGGTAAATCCCATCCGGCCCAGGGGACTTATCTATTTTCACACTCTCAAGAATTGCCAACACCTCCTCCTTATGTACCTTAATCCCGTCTAGTCTACTACCTGGTATCGCAGTATTCTCCTCGACTACACTGACTTTTTCCTGTGTGAATACTGACGAAAAATACTCATTCAGTGCCTCTCCTATCTCTTCAGGCTCCACGCACAACTTCCCACTGCTGTCTCTGACTGGCCCTAATCTTGCCCTAACCAATCTTTTATTCTTGACATACCTGTAGAAAGCTTTAGGATTTTCCTTGATCCTATCTGCCAAAGTCTTCTTATGTCCTCTAGGGCCTTCATGAATAGCCACAGCCGGTGTGAGAATTGAACTCACAGTGTAAGTGTCGCTCTATTTCACAAACCAGCTTTCCAGACGTCTGAGCTAAACGGAAATATTCAGCAAGTCTTGCAGCATCTGTGGAGATAACAAAGAGTTAACATTTCAGGTGAATGGCCTTTTGCATAAACATAAGAACTAGGAGCAGGAGTCGGCCATCTGGTCCCTCGAGCCTGCTCCGCCATTCAATAAGATCATGGCTGATTTTTTTGTGGACTCAGCTCCACTTACCTGCCCGCTCACCATTACCCTTAATTCCTTTACTGTTCAAAAATGTATCTATCCTTGCCTTAAAAACATTCAGTGAGGTAGCCTCACTTCTTCACCGGGCAGGGAATTTCACAGATTCACAACCTTTTGTGTGAAGAAATTCCTCCTCAACTCAGTCCTAAATCTGCTTCCCCTTATTTTGAGGCCATGCCCCCAGTTCTAGTTTCACCCGCCAGTGGAAACAACTTCCCTGCTTCTATCTTATCTATCCCCTTCATAGTCTTATATGTTTCTGAAAGATTCCCCTCATTCTTCTGAATTCCAGTGAGTATAGCCGCATTTTACTCAGTCTCTCCTCATAAGCCAACCCTCTCAACTCTGAAATCAACCTAGTGAATCTCCTCTGCACCCCCTCCAGTGCCAGTATATCCTTTCTCAAGTAAGGAGACTAAAACTGTACACAGTACTCCAGGTGTGGCCTCACCAGCACCTTATACAGCTGCAACATAACCTCGCTATTTTTAAACTCCATCCCTCTAGCAATGAAGGATAAAATTCCATTTGCCTTCTTAATTACCTGCTGCACCTGCAAACCAACTCCATGTGATTCATACACAAGGACACCCAGGTCCCTCTGCACAGCAGCATGCTGCAATTTTTTACTATTTAAATAATAGTCCATTTTGCTGTTATTCCTATCAGAATGGATGACCTCACATTTACCAACATTGTAGAATCATAGAAAAACTACAGCGCAAATAAGTCCTTCGGCCCACAAGTTGCGCCGATCTTATCTCTACCTACTAGGCTTACCGATAACCCTCAATCCTATTAAATCCCATGTACTCATCCAGAAGTCTCTTAAAAGAGCCCTATCGAATTTGCCTCCACCACCACCAATGGCAGCCGATTCCACTCGCCCACCACCCTCTGAGTGAAAAACTTACCCCTGACATCTCCTCTGTACCTACTCCCCAGCACCTTAAACCTGTGTCCTCTTGTAGCAGCCATTTCAGCCCTGGGGAAAAGCCTCTGAGAGTCCACCTGGTCAATACCTCTCATCACCTTATACACCTCTATCACGTCCCCTCTCATCCTTCGTCTCTCTGAGGAGAAAAGATCGAGCTCTCTCAACCTATCCTCATAAGGCATGCCACCCAATTCAATTAACATCCTTGTAAATCTAAATGTAAATTGTACATTGCACTTGCCAGACCCTCACCTACTCAGACAATCTATATCCCTTTGCAGACTTTCATTGTCCTCTGCACACTTTGCTCTGCCACTCAACTTAGTCATGATGTGGAGATACCAGCATTGAACTGGGGTGGGTACAGTAAGAAGCCTCACAGCACCAGGTCCAACAGGTTTATTTGGCAGCACAAGCTTTCGGAGTCTCAGACTCCTTCTTCAGGTGAGTAAGGAATTGTTTTCACAAACAGGGCATAAATACACAAACTCAATTTACAAGATAATGGTTGGAATGTGAGACTTTACAGGTAATCATACCTTAAAAGTACAGACAATGTGTGTGGAGAGAGGGCCAAGCACAGGTTAAAGAGATGTGTATTGCCTCCATCCAGGACACTTGGCGAGATTTTGCAAGCCCAGGCAAGTCGTGGGGGTTACAGATAGTGTGACATGAACCCAAGATTCTGGTTGAGGCCGCCCTCCTGTGTGCTGAACTTGGCTATCAGTTTCTGCTCAGAGATTCTGCGATATTGTGTGTTGTGAAGGCCGCTTTGGAGAATGCTCATCCAAAGATCAGAGGCTGAATGCCCATGACTGCTGAAGTGTTCCTCCTGACTGGTGATTGTCAAGCAGTGTCCATTCATCCGTTGTCGCAGCATCTGCATGGTTTCCCCAATGTACCATGCCTCGGGAATCCTTTCCTGCAGCGTATCAGGTAGATAACGTTAGCCGAGTTGCAAGAGTATGTACCATGTACCTGGTGGAGAGTGTTCTCACGTGAGATGATGGAATCCGTGTCAATGATCCAGCACCTCTTGCAGAGGTTGCTGTGGTAGAATTGTGTGGTGTTGTGGTCACTGTTCTCTTGAAGGCTGGGTAGTTTGCTGCAGACAATGGTCTGTTTGAGGTTGTGCGGTTGATTGAAGGCAAGAAGTGGAAGTGTGGGGATGGCCTTGGTGAAATGTTCGTCTTCATCAATGATATGTTGAAGGCTCGGAGAAGATGTTGTAGCTTCTCCATTTGGGGGAAGTACTGGACATAGAAACATAAACATAGAAACATAGAAACCCTACAGTACAGAAAGAGGCCATTCGGCCCATCGAGTCTGCACTGACCACAATCCCACCCAGGCCCTACCCCATATCCCTATGTATTTACCCACTAACCCCCCTAACCTACGCATTTCAGGACACTAAGAGCAATTCCTAGCATGGCCAATCAACCTAACCCGCACATCTTTGGACTGTGGGAGGGAACCGGTACACCCGAAGGAAACCCATGCAGACACGGGGAGAATGTGCAAACTCCACATAGATGATGAAGGGTACTCTGTTCGTCATGTCCCATGTTTGTCTTCTGAGGAGGTCGGTGCGGTTTCTCGCTGTGGCACGTCAGAACTGTCAATCAATGAGTTCAGCACCATATCCTGTTCTTATGAGGGCGTCTTTCAGCGTCTATAGGTATCTGTTACGATCCTCCTCGTCTGAGTAGATCCTGTGTATACGGAAGGCTTGTCTGTAGGGGATGGCTTCTTTAACATGTTTAGGATGGAAGCTGGAGCAGTGGAACATTGTGAGGTTATCTGTGGGCTTGCGGTACAGTGAAGTGATGAGGTGGCCATCCTTGATGGAGTTGCGTGTATCCAAGAATGCACCCAATTCCGGAGAATAGTCAATAGTGAGTCTGATGGTAGGATGGAACTTGTTAATGTCATCATATAGTTGTTTCAGTGATTGTTCACCATGAGTCCAAAGGAAAAAAATGTCATCGATATGTCTAGTGTATAGCGTTGGATAAAGGTCCTATGTGATGAAGAAATCTTGTTTGAAACTGTGCATAAAGATGTTGGCATATTGCAGTGTGAATTTGGTCCCCATGGTTGTTCCATGTGTCTGGATGAAGAACTGGTTGTTAAAGGTGAAGACGTTGTGGTCCAGGATGAAGCGAATGAATTGAAGAATTGCATCTGGAGATAGAACATAGAACATTACAGCGCAGAACAGGCCCTTCGGCCCACGATGTTGCGCCGACCAGTTAAAAAACAATGACCCTCTAACCTAAACCAAACCCTTTCCATCCATAAACCTATCCACTGATCTCTTAAACGCCCCCAAACTAGGCGCATTTACAACTGCAGCAGGCAGGGCATTCCAATCCCTCACCACCCTCTGGGTAAAGAACCTACCCCGACATCCGTCCTATAACTACCACCCCTTAATTTAAAGCCATGCCCCCTCGTGCTAGCTTTCTCCATCCGAGGAAAAAGGCTATCACTGTCCACCCTATCTAAACCTCTAATCATCTTATATGTTTCAATAAGGTCCCCTCGTAGCCGCCTTCTTTCTAACGAAAACAACCTCAAATCCCTCAGTGTCTCCTCATAGGACCTCCCCTCCATACCAGGCAACATCCTGGTAAACCTCCTCTGCACCCTCTCCAAAGCCTCCACATCCTTCCTATAATGTAGGGACCAGAACGGCACACAATACTCCAAGTGCGGCCGCACCAGAGTTTTGTACAGTTGCAACATGACGCTGCGGCTCCTAAATTCAATCCCCCTACCAATAAACGCCAAGACACCGTATGCCTTCCTAACTATCTTATCTACTTGATTCCCAACTTTCAGGGATCTATGTACACATACACCTAGATCCCTCTGTTCATCAACACTATTCAGAGTCCTACACATCCGTTATTGGCAGGAATAACAGATGTGTAGAGCATAGGGCTAACGGTAGGACTCTGAATAGTGTGGATGAACAGAGGGATCTAGGTGTATGTGTACATAGATCCCTGAAAGTTGGGAATCAAGTAGATAGGGTTGTTAGGAAGGCATACAGTGTCTTGGCGTTTATTGGTAGGGGGATTGAATTTAGGAGCCGCAGCGTCATGTTGCAACTGTACAAAACTCTGGTGCGGCCGCACTTGGAGTATTGTGTGCCGTTCTGGTCCCTACATTATAGGAAGGATGTGGAGGCTTTGGAGAGGGTGCAGAGGAGGTTTACCAGGATGTTGCCTGGTATGGAGGGGAGGTCCTATGAGGAGACACTGAGGGATTTGAGGTTGTTTTCGTTAGAAAGAAGGCGGCTACGAGGGGACCTTATTGAAACATATAAGATGATTAGAGGTTTAGATAGGGTGGACAGTGATAGCCTTTTTCCTCGGATGGAGAAAGCTAGCACGAGGGGGCATAGCTTTAAATTAAGGGGTGGTAGTTATAGGACGGATGTCGGGGTAGGTTCTTTACCCAGAGGGCGGTGAGGGATTGGAATGCCCTGCCTGCTGCAGTTGTAAATGCGCCTAGTTTGGGGGCGTTTAAGAGATCAGTGGATAGGTTTATGGATGGAAAGGGTTTGGTTTAGGTTAGAGGGTCATTGTTTTTTAACTGGTCGGCGCAACATCGTGGGCCGAAGGGCCTGTTCTGCGCTGTAATGTTCTATGTACCGTTAGCCCTATACTCTACACATCTGTTATTCCTGCCAAAGTGAATTACCTCACACTTTTCCGCATTAAACTCCATCTGCCACCTCTCGGCCCAGCTCTGCAACTTGTCCAAGTCTCTCTGTAAACTATGACACCCCTCTTCACTATCTACCACTCCTCCGACTTTGGTGTCATCAGCAAATTTACTGATCCACCCAACTATACCCACATCCAGATCATTTATAAAAATTACAAACAGCAGTGGCCCCAAAACAGATCCCTGAGGCACACCACTTGTAACCAAACTCCATGATGAATACTTTCCATCCACCACCACCCTCTGTCTCCTATCTGCTAGCCAATTCCTGATCCAATTAACTAAATCACCCCCAATCCCATACATCTGCAATTTCTGCAGAAGCCTTCCATGGTGAACCTTATCAAATGCCTTACTAAAGTCCATATATACCACGTCAACTGCCTTACCCCCATCCACCTCTTTGGTCACTTTCTCAAAAAACTCAATAAGGTTAGTAAGGCACGACCTACCCTTCACAAAACCATGCTGACTATCTCCAATCAATACGTTACTCTCTAAATAACTATAAATCCTATCCCTAATGATTTTTTCTAAAACTTTGCCCACAACAGAAGTAAGACTCACCGGTCTATAATTCCCAGGGAAGTCTCTGTTCCCCTTCTTAAACAATGGGACAACATTCGCTATCCTCCAATCCTCTGGCACTATACCTGTGACCAACGACGACCTGAAGATCAGAGCCAGAGGCTCTGCAATCGCCTCCCTTGCCTCCCAGAGAATCCTAGGGTAAATCCCGTCCTGCCCAGGGGACTTATCTATTTTCAAACCCTCAAGAATATCTAGCACATCCTCCTTATCAACTGCAATACTATCCAGTTTACAACCCTGTAACCCAGTGTCCTCCACAGCTACATTTATGTCTCCCTGCGTGAATACCGAAGAGAAATGTTGGTTCAATGCCTCTCCAATCTCTTCCGGTTCCACACATAACTTCCCACTGCTGTCTCTAACTGGCCCTAATCTTGCCCTAACCAATCTTCTGTTCTTAACATATCTATAGAACGCCTTAGGATTCTCCTTAATCCTATCAGCCAAAGTCTTCTCGTGTCCTCTTTTAGCTCTTCTTAACTCACTCTTTAACTCCCTCCTAGCCAATCTAGCAGTCCTAGCAGTTATTGGTGTTGAGTACTGAGGCAGTTGCAGCAATGCCGTTGTCGTGGGGGACCCTGGTGTAGAGTGCCGAGATATCCACTGTGACGAGGAGTGATCCTGGTTCAACTGCTCCATATATGCTGAGTTTCCGTAGGAACCTGTAATGTCGCGACAGAAGCTGGGGTTCTTTGTACAATGGGTTTCAGGATACCCTTGACATAGCCGGAGAGGTTCTTGCACAGGGTCCCATTGCCTGATATGATGGGTCGGCCTATGGACAAGCCCTCCCCTATACACAGGGTCTGCTCAGATGAGGAGGATCACAACAGACATCTACAGATGCTGAAAGATGCCCTCGTAAGAACAGGATATGGCACTCAACTCATTGACTGATAGTTCCGATGTGCCACAGCGAAAAACTGCACCGACCTCCTCAGAAGACAAACACAGGACATGGCAGACAGAGTGCCCTTGGCCGTCCAATAATTCCCCGGAGCAGATAAGCCACAACATCTTCTCCGGAGCCTTCGACATGTCATCAATGAAGACGAACATCTTGCCAAGGCTATCCCACACCTCCACTTCTTGCCTTCAAACAACTGAACAACCTCAAACAGACCATTGTCCGCTGCAAACTACCCAGCCTTCAGAATAGTGACCACGACACCACACAACCCTGCCACAGCAACCTCTGAAAGATGTGCAGATCATGACATGGATGCCATCATCTCACGTGAGAACACCATCCACCAGGTAAATGGTACATACCCTTGTGACTTGGCCAACGTTGTCTGCCTGATACGCTGCAGGAAAGGATGTCCCGAGGCATGGTACATTGGGGAGATCGTGCAGACGCTACGACAATGGATGAATGAATACCATTCAACAATCACCAGGCAGGGATTACTATTTAAAGGGCGAAAAGCTGCAGCATGCTACGGTGTAGAGGGACCTGGGAGTCCTTGTGCATGAGTCGCAAAAACCCAGCCTGCAGGTGCAGCAGATGATCAGGAAGGCAAATGGGGTGCTGGCCTTTATAGCGAGGGGGATTCAATATAAAAGCAGGGAAGTCTTGCTGCAACTGTACAGGGCACTGGTGAGGCCGCAGCTGGAGTACTGTGTGCAGTTTTGGTCGCCGCATTTGCGCAAGGATATTTTGGCCTTGGAGGGAGTGTAGAGGAGGTTCTCTAGGCTGATACCAGAGATGAGGGGGTTGGACTATGAAGAGAGGCTAAATAGACTGGGTTTGTACTTGTTGGAGTTTAGAAGGATGAGGGGGGATCTTATAGAGATGTATAAGTTAATGAAGGGGATGGATAGGGTGGAGGTAGAGAGATTCTTCCCACTCAGAAAGGATAGCAGGACTAGAGGGCACAGCCTCAAGATAAGGGGGGGGCAGTTTAGAATGGAGTTGAAGAGGAACTTCTTCACTCAAAGGGTGGTGAATCTCTGGAATTCTCTGCCCATTGATGTGGTGGTAGCTACCTCGCTAAATATATCTAAGACTTGGGTAGATAGGTTTTTGGTAGGCAAGGGAATTAAGGGTTATGGGGAGAAAGCGGAAAAGTGGAACTGATCCACTTCAGATCAGCCATGATCTTATTGAATGGTGGGGCAGGCTCGAAGGGCTAGATGGCCTACTCCTGCTCCTATTTCTTATGTTCTTATGTAGGAGTGCTTCCTTCCTGTTGGGGAACACTTCAGCAGTGACGGGCATTCAGCCTCTGATCTTCGGATAAGCATTCTCCAATTGGTGGGGGGGAGGGGGGATGGGGGGGATGCTCAATGTGAAGGCTCGTTCAGGTTTGGGGAGCTTTCCCCACCAGGACCTTGGAACTCTGGCCCTCCACCCCCCCCGAACTCACAGGGCATCCCCAACCACCCTCCCCAGGGACCCCAGACCTTACCTTGAGAAGGGTCCCAGGACTTGGTCCCAGCAGAGCACTGTAGTACCTTTTCTTGCCACTGCAGTGCTGTGGAGAGTCAAGGCTGGACTGAGGTCCCACCCATTGCTAACCAATGGCGTCCACCACCACCGACGGCAGCCGATTCCACTCACTCACCACCCTCTGAGTGAAAAACCTACCCCTGACATCTCCTCTGTACCTGCTCCCCAGCGCCTTAAACCTGTGTCCGCTCATAGCGACCATTTCAGCCCTGGGAAATAGCCTCCGAGAATCCACCCTATCTATGCCTCTCAACATTTTATAAACCTCTATCAGGCCATCTCTCAACTTTCGTCTCTCCACGGAGAAAAGACCGAGCTCCCTCAACCTATCTTCATAAGGCATGCCACCCAATCCAGGCAACATCCTTGTAAATCTCCTCTGCACCCTCTCAATAGCTTCCACATCCTTCTTTAGTGAGGCGACCAGAACTGCGCACAGTACTCCAAGTGGAGTCTGACAAGGGTCTTATAAAGTTGCAGCATTACCTCCCGACTCCTAAACTCAATCCCTCTATTAATGAAGGCTAATACACCATAAGCCTTCTCGACCACATCCTCCACCTGCAAGGCTGATTTAAGAGTCCTGTGGACCCGGACCCCAAGGTCCTTCTGCTGCTCAACACTGCTGAGAGTCCTACCCTTGATATTGTACTCCTTTATCCCATTGGACCTGCCAAAATGGACCACTACACATTTATCCATGTTGAAGTCCATCTATTGTGTGTTTCTGCTCCTATTTCCCACTTTCTAATACTGAACCATGTCTCCTTCAGCTTTCCCAAACAGCCCGCACAATACCATTCTGCAAAGAGTAAACTATCTGCAATATTGAATTGGTATTCACCTGCACAAACATTCTTGCACGTTGGTGGCCAGGGATATTTAATCCAGTGGGAAGGCAGTGATTGCAAACACTGCCACCTTTCCACCAATTAATGCCCATCTCGGGTTTCATCTGCTGTCACTGGAATTCCCCCTCTCCCTGTGAGGAGAGCCCAAATAGCAAACCCTCTCAGGATCTCTGCTGCTTGCAGGCTACCTAGAGAAGTGGGTTGGGGTGGGGTGTATCTCATTCAAATTCATGCAGGACCTTGTCAAAGGCCTTACTGAAGTCCATGTAGACAATATCCACTGTTCTCCCTTCATCCACTTTCCTGGTAACCTCCTCGAAAAACTCTAATAGATTGGTTAAACATGACCTACTACGCACAAAGCCGTGTTGACTCTCCCTAATAAGTCCCTGCCCATCCAAATATTTGTAGATCCTATTTCTTAGTACTCTTTCCGATAACTAACTTACTTCTGATGTCAAACTTACCAGCCTATAATTTCCCAGATTACTTTTTGAGCCTTTTTTAAACAACGGAACAACATGAACTATCCTCCAATCATCCGGCACCCCACCCATGGATTTCGGCATTTTAAATATATCTGCCGGGGCCCCTGCAATTTCAACACTAGCCTCCTTCAAGGTCTGAGGGAATACCCTGTCCGGTCCTGGGGATTTATCTACTCTGATTTGCCTCAAGACAGCAAGCACCTCCTCCTCCCCTTTAATCTGTATAGGTTCCATGACTTCGAAAAAGACTCCGTAGACTCCATGCTAGTTTCCTTAGTAAATACGGATGCAAAAAAACCCATTTAATATCTCCCCCATTTCTTTTGGTTCCAAACAAAGCTGACCACTCTGATCTTTAAGAGGACCAATTTTATCCCTCACTATCCCTTTGCTCTTAATATTTCTGTAGAAGCTCTTCGGATTATTCTTCACCTTGACTGCCAAAGCAACGTCATGTCTTTTTTTAGCCCTCCTGATTTCCTTCTTAAGTAGTTTCTTGCACTTTTTATACTCCTCAAGCATCTTATTTATTCCCTGTTGCCTGTACATGTCATACATCTCTCTCTTCTCCTTTATCAGAGTTCCAATATCCCTCGATAACCAAGGTTCCTTATTCTTATTTACTTTGCCTTTAATCCTGTCAGGAACATACAAACTCTGCACTCTGAAAATTTTTCCTTTGAAGACCTCCCACTTACCAATCACATCCTTGCCAGAGAACAGCCTGTCCCAATCCATGCTTTTTAGATTCTTTCATTTCTTCAAATTTGGCCTTTTTCCAGTTTAGAACCTCAACCTGAGGACCAGATCTATCTTTATCCATGATCAAGTTGAAACTAATGGCGTTATGATCACTGGAACCAAAGTGTTCCCCTACACACACTTCCATCACTTGCCCTAACTCATTTCCTAATAGGAGATCTAATATTGCATCCTCTCTAGTTGGTACCTCTATATACTGATTTAGAAAATTTTCCTGAACACATTTTACAAACTCCATCCTGTCTCAAACTTTAACAGTATGGGAGTCCCAATCTATATGTGGAAAATTAAAATCCCCTACTATTACAACTTCCTGTTTCTGGCAGTTGTCTGCTATCTCTCTGCAGATTTGCTCCTCCAATTCTCGCTGACTATTGGGTGATCTATAACACAACCCCATTAATGTGGTCATACCTTTCCTGTTTCTCAGCTCCACCCATATGGCCTCGGTAGACAAGCCGTCTAATCTGTCCTGCTTGAGCACTGCTGTAACATTTTCCCAGACTCGCAATGCCACCCCACCCACCCTTCATCCCTCTGCCTCTATCACGTCTGAAACATCGGAACCCTGGAACATCGAGCTGCAAGTCTTGCCCCTCCTGTAGCCAAGTTTCACTAATGGCTACAGTGTCATAATTCCATGAGTCAATCCACGCATTGAACTCATCTGCCTTCCCCACAGTACTCCTGGCATTGAAGACACACTTCAGAAATTATTACCACCACACAGAACCCTTCTATTTGTGATTTTGCATGAACTATTAACATCATTTATTTTCACCCCCGCTCCACTATCTGCTGTGGCACTCTGGTTCCCACCCCCCTGCAAATCTAGATTAAACCCTCCCCAATAACACTAGCAAACCTCCCTGCAAGTATATCGGTCCCCTTGTAGTTCAGGTGTAACCCATCTCTCTTGTACAGGTCCCATGTGCCCCAGAAGAGGTCCCAATGATGTAGAAACCTGAAACCCTGCCCCCTACACCAGTTCCTTAGCCATGTGTTCATCTGCCTGAGCATCCTACTCTTACCCTTGCTGGTACGTGGCACAGATAACAATTCTGAGATTACTACCCTCGGGGTCCTGCTTTTTAACTTCCTACCAAGTTCTCTGTACTCACTGTTCAGGACTTCCAAACTCTTCTTTCCTATGTCATTGGTATCGATGTGTACCATGACATCTGGCTGATCACCCTCCCACTTCAGAATGCTGCGCACACGATTGGAGACATCCCTGACCCTGGCACCCGGGAGGCAACAAACCATCCGAGAGTCTCTGTCACGACCACAGAACCTCCAGTCTGTACCTCTGACTTTCGAGTCCCCTATCACTACCACTCTCCTTTTCTCCCCCCTTCCTTTCTGCGCTGCAGAACCAGACTTAGTGCCAGAGATCCGGCTGCCGCAGCTTGTCCCAGGTAAGGCATGCTCCACAACAGTATCCAAAGCAGTATACCTATTGCGGAGGGGAATGGCCACTGGGGAATCCTGCTCTGCCTGCTCTGGTGCCTTCCCTCACCTGACAGTAACCCAATTACCTGTGCTCTGTGTCTTTGGCGTAACTGCCTCTCTGAAGCTACTATCAATAAACTTCTCATTCTCTTGAATGATCCAGAGGGTCATCCAGCTCCTGCTCCAGTTCCTAACGTGGTTTGTTAGGAGCTGCAGCTGGATGCACCTCCTGCAGGTGTCATTGTCAGGGACATTGGAGGTCTCCCTGACTTTCCACATCCTGTAAGAGGAGCATTCCAACATCCTGCCTGGCACCCTTTCTACTCTGAAGAATCAAAAAAAACTTGCCAGGAACCTACCCTCACCTCTGCCTGTTCACGCCGAAGCCTGTTTGAGCCAAAGCCATCCCACTCTGCTCCCTCTCACTCCACTGCCTGCTGGATAGAGTGGCCTGCTTTTTAAACCTTCCGCACGCTACTGGCTGACATCAGGCGCCTGTGCAGTCTCGCGTTCCACTCACTGCCTCCCTTTCTCCTACTCCTTTCCTTTTTTTTAATCTTTTTTTATTTACCTGCTCTCACTTGGGAATCAAGTAGATAGGGTTGTTAGGAAGGCATACGGTGTCTTGGCGTTTATTGGTAGGGGGATTGAATTTAGGAGCCGCAGCGTCATGTTGCAACTGTACAAGACTCTGGTGCGGCCGCACTTGGAGTATTGTGTGCAGTTCTGGTCCCCACATTATAGGAAGGATGTGGAGGCTTTGGAGAGGGTGCAGAGGAGGTTTACCAGGATGTTGCCTGGTATGGAGGGGAGGTCCTATGAGGAGAGACTGAGGGATTTGAGGTTGTTTTCGTTAGAAAGAAGGCGGCTACGAGGGGACCTTATTGAAACATATAAGATGATTAGAGGTTTAGATAGGGTGGACAGTGATAGCCTTTTTCCTCGGATGGAGAAAGCTAGCACAAGGGGGCATAGCTTTAAATTAAGGCGTGGTAGTTATAGGACGGATGTCAGGGGTAGGTTCTTTACCCAGAGGGTGGTGAGGGATTGGAATGCCCTGCCTGCTGCAGTTGTAAATGCGCCTAGTTTGGGGGCGTTTAAGAGATCCGTGGATAGGTTTATGGATGGAAAGGGTTTGGTTTAGGTTAGAGGGTCACTGTTTTTTAACTGGTCGGCGCAACATCGTGGGCCGAAGGGCCTGTTCTGCGCTGTAATGTTCTATGTTCTATGAGTCTTTTTTTTAGGTTAGAGGAGGGAGAATGGGAGACTCTACATGTGTATTGTCTTGGGAATCCTCCCTGTTCAAATTTATTGTGCAGAAAATCTTCCCAGGCCATCCCATGGTCTACTTCCGGTTTACTTATTTAACTGAAAAAAAAAACTCTGATAAAAAGTAAGGTAGAAAAAAAAATCAATGTTACCCTCCTGACACGAATCGCACCCTCTCTACTTTGCTCCAGTCAAACAATGAAGTGTCTACGTAAATACAACTTACTGTTGCTTTGGAATTTTGATGTAGGCACCAGACAGTGCCGGGGCAGTGCCTGACGAAGTGCCGGGTGCAGTGCCAGGGGCAGTGCTGGGGCCAGTGTTGGGGGGCAATGCTGGAGGGGCAATGCTAGGGTGACAGTGCTGGGGGTGGCAGTGCCAGGAACAATGCTGGGGGACAGTGCCCGGTGGCATGCCCTTTACCCCCCTGGGGGCTGTATTCAGCTGCGGTTCTGCTCACCAAGCGCATGGGGGGATCTGTCGTGATTGATGTTGATGTGTCCTCACCCCAAATGGAATGGGCAATCTAACGAGGGAGGGAGCAACTTTCAGGTATAGAGGGCCTGATAATGGTACTGAAATGGGGATCCTAACACTCAGTGTCGGGATTCCTTTTCTACCTGGTGGGTGGGGAGGGGGCACAATCGGGAAATTGCACTGTCGTAAACCATGTTTTGGGATTCCTTTGGGATTTCCCACTCCTACCTCCAATCCCACCCCCTGAAAACAGGGCCAGGAAATCCCCCTGTTATGTCATTCTCATTGGTACAAATGTTCTATTTCATGAGGGGGTGATTCTCCCAAAAACACTCTTTGAGTCAAATTCACATAAAAACTGGAGTAAATCACACTGGTTTTTTCAGTGGGAGTTTAAAAAAGATTCTTCCATACTCTGTGCACTGCCATTAAAAATCAGTGGGTGGGTCTTATTCCTGCTGGAGAAGCCGGCAGCATAGTGCTGAGTGGGCCACTGCGCGTGTACTGATCTGTCACTGCCAAGATCGGCCCATACACAGTGTTCCCGCACTGCCAGCCTCTCAATCACTGGCCAACGCCAGCTGTGCAACCCCTCCCCATCCCCCGATCACTGCCCTCCCAATCATGTCCCAGCTAGCCTTGAGCCACCCCACAGCCCAGATCCCCCGATCCCCACCCCTTCCTGATCCACCCCTCCACTGTCCCCCACCTGCAGTCCCAACTGCGTGCCCGCCCCCCCCTCACCCGCAGTCCCAATCCTGCTCCCCTCGCACAGCCCAGACACCCTCCGTAGGCTGCCCTTCCAACCCCGATGGCCACCCCCGATCACTGGCCTCTCTCCTTCCCCCACCGATCCTGACCATCCCCAACGATTGCCCCCACAGACGTCCTGCCCGTCAGGTCATGCCCCTATTAAGCCTTGCCCCTTGGCACTGCCCTATGCCCAATGGGCAGTGTCAAAATGTCCCCTGAGCATTGGTATTTTGCCCGTTGGGCAGTGCCAAGTACACAGGCTGGCACTGCCAAGGTTCCAATGCCAGGGGCACTCCCCGCAGCACCCAACCCTCTGGGGGGACCTCGATTGCCCCCCCCCCTTCACTCTGGTCATGCTACCAGCTCCCTGCAAGTGGGGAACTACTTTAAACTCTGCTGGAGTGAAATACTTCCAGTGGGAGGGAGATGCTAGCGGACACCAGAGATTTCAGTCCTGGGCTCGCTAATGACATTTAAATTATATTAAAATTACAGGGTGTATAATTTATTCAGCTCCATGCCTATTTCTGGCATGGAGCTGGCGCTCAGGCTTGGATGCCCAGTGAACCTGTGAAATGGCTCCTGTTAAAGTGTCCCGGCCCGCTGCATTAACAAAGCAGCCCAGTGGAAGGCGAGAATCACCCCCATAGTGATTTGCAGATTATTTTGTGATAAGAATGAAATGAATTGACATATTACAGATCAGAAATTGATGAAACACATGAAAAGACTCGTTCATCTAACACCAAATCAGCTTTCACATGCAGCACATAAACTTGGAAAAGGGCTTGTAGCAGCCATTTCTCATACAGCAAGATCATCTAGAACAGAAATGAAATGAGTATGCAGTCAATCAGATTGGTGTTGGTGGATTGAGGACTGTTGGCCAGGGCATTGGGAGAACATCCTGAATAATGTGAGATCTTCAACATGGAACTGTTGCACAGGTCTGCAGCTTAGTGCCTGATGTGAACGTCCAGCAATGCATAAACTGACAAAATATCATCCTGTCATCATGTAGTCTTCTGGGCCAAGCCAAAACTTCAACTAAAAGATGATAATCAGAAATTCAAATGCAAATGTAATGCTCACATTGAACAAATGCAGCCCTGGTCTTTCACTGGTTCCTGTGGTCACTTGTTTCCTCTCTTGGCTTAAAGTTTAAAGTTTATTTATTAGTCAAAGTAAGCTTATATTAACACTGCAATGAAGTTACTGTGAAACTCCCCTAGTCACCACAGTCCAGTGCCTGTTCGGGTCAATGCACCTAACCAGTACATCTTTCAGAATGTGGGAGGAAATCGGAGCACTTGGAGGAAACCCACGCAGAACAGAGAGAATATGCAAACTCCACACAGGCAGTGACCCAAGCTGGGAATCAAACCCGGTTCCCTGGCACTGTGAAGCAGCAGTGCTAACCATTGTGCCACTCTGCCACCCATGGCTTCATGGTACATTAAAACTGTTTCTTTACCTGGAAAAGCTGGCTTCTTGGTGGCTCATCAGTTAGATGTTAGCAACTTGTGAACAATGAGGAAAGTTGCATCAAAATGTTCATTTTTCATTCAGAAAATGTCTAATTTCTTTAAAATGTACTTTATCAGTGGGGATTTAGAAGTGAATGTAATCAGCCAATGAGAGTGAAGTCAAGTAGGTGGAAAAGCACAAGCTGGTTTGGGTTATTTTGTGAAACTCTGTGTTTCTTTAACAAACAATATTTGTTGTTGAGGTAATCAGTTGTGGTTGCCCTAGTTCAGTCATGTTCATTCTATATGCTGAGCATTCTATAAACAGAGTCATCATAACAAAACAATTATATAATAAAACACCTGCAGATTATTATTAATGCAAAATATTCAAACGGAATGTTTAATATTAAAGGTTAGCCTGTTTTGAAATGAATAAACTGTACATGAGAAACAAAGTTTAATTTTGAAATGGAGCATTTTAATGAGTGGGATGGTACTTTGGAAGCTGATGCATTAAAATCAAAGCTTTGTTTAGACCAGACATCTGGTCGCTGTAATGAGAAAGTGTATATGAAGCCACAGCATGGGCCTCTTCACTGAGCGCTGGCAGGTAACTGCAGTAATCAACTGTTCAACAAACTTCTGGTGATTATTTTTCAGACGTTCCTTAACTTCTTTACCAAGGCAGGAGAGATAGGAAAGAAAACTGGTGTTTCATGAGTCGCAAAAACCCAGTCTGCAGGTGCAGCAGATGATCAAGAAGGCAAATGGGATGCTGGCCTTCATAGTGAGGGGGATAGAATATAAAAGCAGGGACGTCTTGCTGGAACTGTACAGGGCATTGGTGAGGCCGCAGCTGGAGTACTGTGTGCAGTTTTGGTCGCTGGACTTGCGCAAGGATATTTTGGCCTTGGCGGGAGTGCAGAGGAGGTTCACTAGGCTGATACCGGAGATGAGGGGGTTGGACTATGAAGAGAGACTCAATAGACTGGGTCTGTACTCATTGGAGTTTAGAAGGATGAGGGGGGATCTTATAGAGACATATAAGACAATGAAGGGGATGGATAGGGTAGAGGTAGAGAGATTCTTCCCGCTCAGAAAGGACAACAGGACAAGATAAGGGGGGGGTGCAGTTTAGAACGGAGTTGAGGAGGAACTTCTTCACTCAAAGGGTGGTGAATCTCTGGAATTCTCTGCCCGTTGAAGTGGTGGAGGCTACCTCGCTAAATATATTTAAGACACGGGCAGATAGGTTTTTGGTAGGCAAGGGAATTAAGGGTTATGGGGAGAAAGCGGGAAAGTGGAACTGATCCACTTCAGATCAGCCATGATCTTATTGAATGGCGGGGCAGGCTTGAAGGGCTAGATGGCCTACTCCTGCTCCTATTTCTTATGTTCAGCCTAAAGATCTTTAGCCATCTCTTTTCTGGGAATACGGAGCAGGAACAGGAGGGAGAAGGGCAGTTGTTGCCAGACTGGCTGCTTACATTTCTGTTAGGGTTATACGAAGATAGCTGCAGCTTAGCTAATACGAAACTTAACAACTGGGCTCCACCACACTGCTTCCACCACTGGCATTAACTCTCCCCCAGTACCCTTTGCTCTAAGTTTAACATTATCATTAACATTTGCTTTGTCCTCTGCCCATGGATTCTTTCTCAAGGTTAGACAAGCCTGTATGAAACAGTTCTGCAGCCTTTCATCCATCTGTTGCACATCTTTCCAATGGGCCCTGGCATCTGCTGCCAGTCACTGTGAAATTAGGGAAAAAGGAAGTTTGCCGTCAGGATGCACTAATGGGCAAGCTATGCTGAGAGATGATGTACATATACCTTTAGGGAAATGTATCTTGAACTGATGTAAATTACTAGCCCCAAGAAAAGATGTGATGCATGTATGTATGTAACGCTGCACATATGTAATGTTGTCTTCAACTAAAGAGATAACATTATTGTCTTATGAATCCTTGTCTATGATTGCTGCATTACATCAAATAGAGAAAAGGAACAGGTTGGGTAAATTATGCAAATCATTACATTTTTTGTGATATTACTTTTAAAAAAGAAGCTAAAACATAGAACATAGAAAAACTACAGCACAAACAGGCCCTTCGGCCCACAAGTTGCGCCAAACATATCCGTACCTACTAGGCTCATGTATAACCCTCTATCTTACTAAGTCCCATGTACTTATCCAAAAGTCTCTTAAAAGACCCTATCGAATCTACCTCCACCACCACCACTGGCAGCCAATTCCACGTGCCCACCATCCTCTGAGTGAAAAAATTAACCCAGACATCTCCTCTGTACCTACCCCCCAGCACCCTAAACCTGTGTCCTCTTGTGGCAGCCATTTCAGCTCTGGGAAAAAGCCTCTGAGAATCCACTCGATCAATGCCTCTCAACATCTTATACACCTCTATCAGGTCACCTCTCATTCTCCGTCTCTCTAAGGAGAAAAGACCAAGCTCTCTCAACCTAACCTCATAAGGCATGCCACCAAATCCAAGCAACATCCTTGTAAATCTCCTCTGCATCGTTTCTATGGCTTCCACGTCCTTCCTGTAATGAGGTGACCAGAACTGAGCACAGTACTCCAAGTGGGGTATGACCAGGGTTTTATACAGCTGCAGCATTATCTCCTGACTCCAAAACATTTTGTTAAATTTCCCTGTGGATATAGGTCTGGGGTTTTGTCTTTGATGTGAGTAGCAGGAGTCAGGAAATTTCCTGGCTTGACCCATCTGCCTCTAGAGATAGTACCTGCCCACCAAGCTGGAATTTTCACTGTGAGGGGGCGTCTGGGGTGGATGTGAGATGCAATCGGGCCTGTCAATTCTGGAAGGAATTTGCAAGCACAGGGTCTGTTGGGTGCCATAGTGGAAAGGAAAGACCAGATTCTGTGCAATGTGAATTAAAACAATATGATCCTCTATCCTTTATACCTCCCACTCTCCCTTACACCTTCTCACTCCCTACAGCTGGCAACCAAGCGACGTTTCTTTTTCTGGGGCTTAGCTGTTTTAACAGTCTGATGGATGCCTAGGCTCACAGCCAAGCCTCATTATGTATTCTTGGCTGAGAACACAGACACACACAACATAAAGAGGTTTCAAGGACATCGTTACTAGCCCATTTATGCTGTAGTTTAATTATGATTACAGTGCAAATACTGCTCACAATGATTCAGCATTGAACTTGTAAATGTACAAGGTGTATTTGTACAAGGAATACATAATACATGAGAATGACGGAAATACTCAGCAAGTCAAAATTCTGATAAAAGATTGTTGACCTGAAATATTGGGTGGGATTTTACAGCGTCGCTTGGGCGAGACTGGAAATTCCCACCCGAGGTCAATGGACATTTCTATTGTTGGACCCTCACCCGCTCCAATTCTGTGGGGGCGAGGTGGAAGAGCTCTGGCCATTAACTCTGTTTCTGTCTCTAGGTGCTCCTGATTTGCTGAATATTCCCAGTATTTTTGCTTTTATTTCAGGTCTCTATTACCTGCAGTATTTTGCTTTAGTGTTGTTGCGAAGGTTACTGTGCAGGTAAAACAAGTAACGATGAAGGCAAATGATACATTAACTGTTACTGCAAGGGATAGCTGGCTTGGCAGGGCCAATGGTCAACTCCTGCTCCTATTTCTTATGTTCTTATTCTAATGGAAAATTGAATGAAACTGATTTTCAAAACCCAAACCAAATAGTCATTGGGAAATACTAATGATTGCACCTTGAAGAGTAGGAACAAAATTCAGTGCATGAAATATCCACACAGCAGGATAATAGTTGTGGGGCTGAGGTGGATTTGTGGATTAATGTGAAGAATCCCCCATTGTGTTATTGATAATAAGGTTGATATTTTTCCCTTGGTAAATAATTCTTACCCTTCCGCCAGATGCAAGTGGTTGAATCAGAAACCTATTCTGGATCTCTGACAGTGCCAAGTCCATTATTGTAAAGGTGAAAGGGGGACTGAATGATTTCCTATACACTGCCTGTGTGCAGAATTACTGATCAAAACTTCCTTGTGATTCATGTTTCCAATTTCAACATAATAGCCCATCCAGTTTTCCATCCCCTCTTCCTTGTGTAAAACATAAATTCTGAAGATTATGGGTGTTTGAAGAGTTGTGCCGCACATTGCTGCAGCCAGATGGTTTCTGAGGCTGTGACTCACAGCTCACTCTACATTTCACTAAAGGAGCTACACTGATGCAGAAGTTGTAGAACTTTCAATTTTTTTCAGTAAAAACAAGTTTTTTTTCTGTGGCAATTTTCTTAAAACCACAGTTGGTGGAGACATTGTAACAGGTTGTGACTAGTAAGGTGCAGGTTTGATTGTTCACTGGATTGTTGAGTTAGTGATTACAGTCTCATTACTTCTGGCAGGAATGATGAGGGAAGGGGGCATGGGAAATAAAATAGACCTGGACTGGTTCTGCTCAACAAGACCATTTCCCGGAATGTGAGAATTGCCCAGTGAGGAGGGATTGAGTAGACGAGGCTGCTATTCCCTATAGTTTATAAGGACAAGGGGCGATCTCATTGAAATGTATAAAATTTGTTAAAGGTTTTAATAGGATAGGTGCTGAGAAAATGTTTCTCCTGGTTGGGGAATCTCAAACATGGAGGGGGTGGTGGTCACAGTCCCAGAAACATACTTTGCCATTTTACTAAGATAAAAAAGAGAAGTACTTATATCTAAATAGCACCTTTCATGACCACTGAGTATCTGCTTACAGGCAAAGAAGTACTTGTGAATTGTAGTTACTGTTGAAATGTGGCAACCAATTTGCACACAGCCAACTCACACAATAATAATGTGATAATGACCAGATAACCTGTTTTTGGGAGCATGATTGAAGGATAAATAGTTAATAAAATCACAGAAAGGTTACAGCACAGTGCAAAGAAGGCGCACCAGGATGTTGCCTGGTCTTGAGGGCATTGAACATAAGAACATAAGAAATAGGAGCAGGAGTAGGCCATCTAGCCCTTCGAGCCTGCCCCGCCATTTAGTAAGATCATGGCTGATCTGTCGTGGCTCAGTTCCACATTCCCGCCCTCTCCCCATAACACTTAATCCCCTCACTTATCAAAAACTCATCAATGCGCATCTTAAAAATATTTAGCGAGGCAGCCTCCACCACTTCAACGGGCAGAGAATTTCAGAGATTCACCACCCTTTGAGTGAAGACGTTCCTCCTCAACTCCGTTCTAAACCGCCCCCCCTTTATCTTGAGGCTGTGCCCCCTAGTCCTACTGTCCTTTCTGAGCGGGAAGAGCCTCTCCACCTCTTTCCTATCCATCCCATTCATCATCTTATACGTCTCAATGAGATCTCCCCTCATTCTTCTAAACTCTAACGAGTACAAGCCTAGTTTATTCAGCCTCTCCTCATAGCTCAACCCCCTCAACTCCGGCATCAGCCTAGTAAACCTCCTCTGCACTCCCTCCAAGGCCAAAATATCCTTGCGTAAGTGCGGCGACCAAAACTGCACACAGTACTCCAGCTGCGGCCTCACCAATGCCCTATACAGCCGCAGCAAGACCTCCCTACTTTTATATTCAATCCCCCTCGCTATGAAGGCCAGCATCCCATTTGCCTTCCTGACCACCTGCTGCACCTGCAAGCTGGGTTTTTGCGACTCATGTACAAGGACCCCGAGGTCCCTCTGCACCGTCGCCTGCTGCAGTTTTTCACCACGTAAGTAATAGTCCTTCCTACCATTATTCCTACCAAAGTGGACCACCTCGCACTTGCCAACATTAAATTCCATTTGCCATTTCCTGGCAAATTCATTTCATTGACTATGAAGAGAGTTTGAATAAACTAGATCTGTCAGCGTCTGTGGAGAGAGAATAGAGCTAACCTTTCGAGTCTGAACGATCCTTCATCAGGTCCAACAAAGGATCATCTAGACTCAAAATGTTGGCTCTATTCTCTGTCCACAGATGCTGTCAGATCTACTGAGATTTTCTAGCATTTTCTGTTTTTGTTTCAGGTTCCAGCATCTGTTGTATTTTGCTTTTACCTTGAATAAATTAGGATTGTTTTCACTGGAAAGACAGAGGCTGAAGGAAGATCGGATAGAGGTCTCCAAAATTATGAAAGGCATAGACAGAGTGGATTGTCAAAGGCTTTAGAATCAGGAATTGGCTAGCTGTTAGAAGACAGAGGGTGGTGGTTGATGGGAAATATTCAACCTGGAGTTCAGTTACACGTGGTGTACCTCAAGGATCTGTTTTGGGGCCACTGCTGTTTGTCATTTTTATAAATGACCTAGATGAGGGCGTAGAAGGATGGGTTAGTAAATTTGCTGACGACACCAAAGTCGGAGGAGTTGTATACAGTGAGGATGGATGTTACAGTTTGCAGAGGGACATAGATAAGCTGCAGAGCTGGGCCGAGAGGTGGCAAATGGAGTTTAATACAGAAAAGTGTACGGTGATTCACTTTGGTAAGAGTAACAGGAGTACAGAATATAGGGCTAATGGAAGGACTCTTAGTACTGTCGATGAACAGAGAGATCCTGGTGTACATGTGCATAGCTTCCTGAAAGTTGGCACCCAGGTTGATAAGATTGTTAAGAAGGTGTACGGTGTGTTAGCTTTTATTGGTAGAGGGATTGAATTTCGGAGCCATGAGGTCATGTTGCAACTGTACAAAACTCTGGTGCGGCCGCACTTGGAGTATTGCGTATAGTTCTGGTCGCCGCATTATAAGAAAGATGTGGAGGAATTGGAAAGGGTGCAGAGGAGGTTTACCAGGATGTTGCCTGGTATGGTGGGAAGGTCTTATGAGGAAAGGCTGAGGGACTTGAGGTTATTTTCATTAGAGAGAAGAGGGTTATGAGGTGACCTAATTGAGGCATACAAGATGATCACAGGGTTAGATAGGGTGGATAGTGAGAGCCTTTTTCCTCGGATGGTGATGGCTAACACAAGGGGACATAGCTTTAAATTGAGGGGCGATAATTATAGGACGGACGTCAGAGGTAGGTTCTTTACACAGAGGGTAGTAAGGGCGTAGAATGCCCTGCCTGCTGCAGTTGTGGATTCGCCAACTTTAAGGGCGTTCAAATGGTCAGTGGATAGGCATATGGATAACATTGGAATAGTTTAGGTTAGAGGGTCATTAGATTGGTTCCACTGGTCGGTGCAACATCGAGGGCCGAAGGGCCTGTACTGCGCTGGAATGTTCTATGTTCTATGTTATACCAGGGTGGAAGTGCCAGTTAGAAGGTGGCACAGGTTCAAGGTGAGAGGGGGAAATTTAAGGGAGATGTGTTGGGGGGCATTTTTCATGCAGAGTGGTAGGTGCTTGGAATGTGCTGTCAAAGGAGGTGGTGGAAGCTGGCACATCAGCAACATTTAAGAAGCATCTGGATGGGTACATGAATAGGGAGGGAATAGAGGGATAAGGACCGAGGAAGGACAGAGGGTTTTTTTAGTTTAGTTCTGGGAAATGAAGCTGGACAGGTGGCTGAGGTGGTCGTGGGGGAGCATTTTAGTGATAGTGATCACAACGTGGTACAATTTAAGCTTGTTATGAACAAGAATAGATAAGTTGCAAAAAAAAAGTTTTGGATTGGGGGAGAGCGGATTTTAGTCAAATAAGACAGGTAGACTGGGAACAGCTACGAATGAGAAAGCTTACAGAAGAGTAGTGGGGACATTCAAGAAGGAAATGGGGAGGGTGCAAGCCCAGAATGTATCCTCTAGGGTGATAGATAGAAATAACAAGCCCAGAATGGATGACCAGAGATATTCAGGATACAATGAGAAGGAAAATAGAAGGTTTTGAAAAATACAAGGGGAGCAAATCAGTAAAAGCATAAGTGAGATACAGAAAGTACAGGATGGAGTTTAGAAAGCAATTAGGAATGCAAAGAAGGGATATGAGAAAGCTCTAGGTGGTAAAAGTAGGGAAAGTCCCAGGATATTCTGTAAGTACATGAGTGGGAAGAGAATAACCAGGGAAAGAGTACAGCTCATTAGGGACCAAGGGGACAATCTGTGGATGGAGGCAGAAGGCATTGGTAAAGGGTTGAATGAATTCTTCACATCTGTCTTCACCCAAAAGCATGAGGACGATGGTATGGAATTCAGGGAGTGGGTCTCTTAGGTTCTTGAGCAAATTCACACAGGGAAGGACAAGGTATTGAGGTGTTGGCAGCCTTAAAACTGGATAAATCTCCAGGTCCAGATGAATTGCGCCCTGGACTGTTGTAGGAGGCAAGGGAGGAAATTGCAGGGGCTCTGATACAAATTTTCAATTCCTCTCTGGCCACGGTGTAGGTACAGTAAGAAGTCTCACAACACCAGGTTAAAGTCCAACAGTTGGACTTTATCCTGGTGTTGTGAGATTTCTTACAGTGTTTATCCCAGTCCAATGCCAGCATCTCCACATCACGGTATAGGTGCGAGATGATTGGAGAACAGCTAATATGATTCTGCTATTTAAGAAGGGTTATAGAGATAAACCAGCGAACTACAGAACAGTGAGTGTCACATCAATGATAGGGAAACTATTGAAGAACCTCAGAAGGAGAGCATCTATCTCCACTTGGAGAGGCAAAGCTTGATCAGGGTTAGTCAGCACGGCTTCGTCAGAAGGAGGTCATGCCTAATAAATTTGATTGAATTTTTTTGAGGAGGTGACCAGGTGTGTAGATGAGGGTAGTGCAGTCGATGTAGTTTATATGGATTTCAATAAAACCTTTGATAAGGTCGTCCCACATAGGAGATTTGTAAAGAAGGTAAATTCACCTGGGATAGGGGTAATTTGATAAAGTGGACTCAAAATTGGCTCAGTTGTAGGGCACAGAGGGTGATGACACTATGCCGACATTATAGTTAAGAAAGCCTACCAGCGCCTCTACTTTCTCAGAAGGCTGAGGAAATTTGGCATGTCAGCTACGACTCTCATCAACTTTTACAGATGCACCATAGAAAGCATTCTTCCTGGTTGTATCACAGCTTGGTACAGCTCTTGCTCTGCCCAAGACGACAAGGAACTACAAAAGGTTGTGAATGTAACCCAATCCATCATGCAAACCAGCCTCCCATCCATTGACTCTGTCTGAACTTCCTGTTGCCCTGGCAAAACAGCTGGCATAATTAAGACCCCATGCACCCCGGACATTCTCTCTTCCACCTTTCTCCTTCGGGAAAAAAAATACAAAAGTCTGTGGTCATGTACCAACCGACTTAAGAACAGCTTCTTCCCTGCTATCATCAGACTTTTGGATGGACCTACCTCGCGCTAAGTTGATCTTTCTCTACATCCTAGATATGACTGTACCACTAAATGCTGCACTTCCCTGTTTCCTTCTCTATGAACGGTATGCTTTGTCTGTATAGTGCGCAAGAAACAATACTTTCCACTATATGTTAATACATGTCATGATAATAAATCAAATCAAATTAAATGACAGAGGAATGCTTTAATGGTTAGAAACCAGTGTCCATTGGCATACCACACATTTCTGTGTTGGGTCCCTGATTATTCGCCGTATATATAAATGATATTGATGACCATGTGGGGGGCGGGGGGGTTGGGGTGCGGTGGGATTAGTAAGTTTGCGGGACACAAAGACTGGATGGGTGGTTAACAGTGAGGTGGAATGTCTTGGGCTACAAGAGGATATAGACGGAATGGTCAAATGGGCAGATAAGTGGAATTTAACTCTGAAAAAGTGTCAGGTGATATACTTTGGAAAGAGTAATTTGACAAGGAAATATTCAATGAATGGTAGGACACGAGGAAGTCCTGTGGAACAAAGGGGACTTGGTGTGTTTGTCCACAGATCTCTGAAAGTGGAAGGGCATGTTAGTGGGGTGGTGAAAAAGGCTTTATCAATTAAGGCATGGATTACAAAAGCAGGGAAGTCATGTTGGAGTTGTATAGAACTTTGGTGAGGCCACAGCTGGAGCACTGTGTGCAGTTCTGGTCACCACATTATTGGAAGGATGTGATTGCACTGGAGGAGGTGCAGAGAAGATTCACCAGGATGCTGCCTGGAATGGAACATTTAAATTATGAAGAGAGGTTGGATAGGCTTGGGTTGTTTTCTTTGTTGCAGAGAAGACTGAGGGGTGACCAAGTCGAGATGTACAATATTATGAGAGCCATTGATAGAGTGAATAAGGAGCAGCTTTTCCCCTTAGTTGAAGGGTCAGGACATTGGCTCAAGATGAGGAGCAAGAGGTTTAGGGGGGATGTGAGGAATATCTTTTCTTACCCAGAGGACAGTGACAGTCTGGATTGCACTGCCTGGGAGGGTGGTGGAGGTGGGTTGTCTCGCATCCTGTAAGAAGTATCTGGATGAGCACTGGGCACATCATAACACAGTCTCACAGCACCAGGTTAAAGTTCAACAGGTTTATTTGGTAGTAAACGCCACTAGCTTTTGGAGTACTCTGTAAACTGTGTGGGCCTTTATGTGCCCTGTTTGTGATCAGAACTCCCCACTCACCTGATGAAGGAACAACATTCCAAAAGCTAGTGGCGTTTACTACCAAATAAACCTGTTGGACATTAACCTGGTGTTGTGAGACTTCTTACTGTGTTTATCCCAGTTCAATGCCGGCAGCTCCACATCACATCATAACGTTCAGGGTTACGGGCCAAATGCTGGCAGATGGGATTAGCTGTGAGTTTAAGTGTTTCTAATGTGTCAGTACAGAGTTGATCAGCCAAAGGGCCTCGTCTGAAATGTCTGATTCTATGATTCTAGTTAGGGCATCATGATCGGCATGGCTTGGAGGGCCGAAGGGCCTGTCCCTGTGCTGTACTTTTATTTGTTCTCTTTGTTCTTTGTATAACTCCTCTACTCTTTTTCCAAATTGGTCTGTGGGATCTTTTATATCCACCTGAGAGAACAGGCAAGGCCTTGTTTAATAGACAATCCAAAAGACAGCATCTCCAACAATACAGTGCTCCCTCATACTTTTAGTTGACTTTATTCATTAGGCACAAGTAGGCTTACATTAACATCACAATGAAGTTACTGTGAAAATCCCCTCGTTGTCACACTGCAGCACCTGTTTGGATACACTGAGAGAGAATTTAGCGTGGCCAATCCACCTAACCAGCGCGTCGGTGGGGAAAAAACCAGAGCACCCGGAGGAAACCCACGTGGATACGGAGAGAATGTGCAAACTCTGTATAGACAGTGACCCAAACTGGGAATTGAACCCGGGCCTCTGGCGCTGTGAGGCAGTAGTGCTAACCACTGTGCCACCATGTCATTTGGTACATATCAGAATGTCAGCACTGATCTTTGTGTTTATCTCCTGCAGTTGGAACTTAAACCCACAACCTTTTGATTCAAGAAACAAAAGTCTCAACTGAGCCACAGCTGACATTCAGAGGAGCTCTTCATTCGAGGGATTGTGAATCTGTGAAGGATTTTAGCCCAGACCAGAGAGCTGGGAATTCAATATGGCCAGAATTCTCTTATGCCCGGCCTTGTGCATGAGTCGCAAAAACCCAGCTTGCAGGTGCAGCAGGTGGTCAGGAAGGCGAATGGGATGCTGGCCTTCATAGCGAGGGGGATTGAATATAAAAGTAGGGAGGTCTTGCTGCAGCTGTATAGGGCATTGGTGAGGCGCAGCTGGAGTACTGTGTGCAGTTTTGGGCGCCGCACCTGCGCAAGGATATTTTGGCCCTGGAGGGAGTGCAGAGGAGGTTTACTAGGCTGATACCGGAGTTGAGGGGGTTGAGCTATGAGGAGAGGCTGAATAAACTAGGCTTGTACTCGTTAGAGTTTAGAAGAATGAGGGGAGATCTCATTGAGACGTATAAGATGATGAATGGGATGGATAGGATAGAGGTGGAGAGACTCTTCGCGCTCAAAAAAGACAGTAGGACTAGGGGGCACAGCCTCAAGATAAAGGGGAGGCGGTTTAGAACGGAGTTGAGGAGGAACTTCTTCACTCAAAGGGTGGTGAATCTCTGGAATTCTCTGCCCGTTGAAGTGGTGGAGGCTGCCTCGCTAAATATTTTTAAGATGCGGGTTGATGGGTTCTTGATAAGAGAGGGGATTAAGGGTTATGGGGAGAGGGCGGGAAAGTGGAACTCAGCCACAACAGATCAGCCATGATCTTATTGAATGGCAGGGCAGGCTCGAAGGGCTAGATGGCCTACTCCTGCTCCTATTTCTTATGTTCTTATGTTCTTATTGCTGCCAGTGAGAACAGAAAATTAGGCGTTCAGCCAAATTTCCATTCACTGCAGCGGGACTGGAGAATCCAAGCTGAAGGTGAGGTCAGAGAATTAGACTCTATGTCGTTTTAAGAGACTGTTTGGGCACTAACGGATAGGAGAAAGTGCAGGAATGTGGGAGATAGATCAGCCATGAACTTGCTTAATCTCTAAATATGCTGATAAAACTAGGCTAATGTATTGTGAGGGTGATGCTGAGTGACTCCAGAGGGACATTGACAAGTTGGTCAAATGGGCAGACATCCTTCACAGATGAATTTCAATGCAATGAAATGTGAGGTCATGTATTTTGGGAGAAGAAACATGGGGAGACAATCCAGGCTCAATGGTACAACTTTGAGGGAATTACAAGAGCAGAGGTCCTTGGGGTTAAAGTTCATCATTCTGATTGAAACAGTTGTTAAGAAGGCTTTTAAGAAGGTTTATGGGGTGGCACAGTGGCCTCATAGGGACTCGGGTTTGATTCCCGGCATTGGTCACTGTCTGCGTGGAGTCTGCACATTCTGCCCAAACCTGCGTGAGTTTCCTCCGGTGCTCCAGTTTCCTGTCACAGCCTGAAGGATGTGCGGGTTAGGGTGCATTGACCAGAACAGGTGCCATAGTGTGGCTACTAGAGAAATTTCACAGTAACTTCATTTCAGTGTTAATGTAAGCCTTATTTGTGACGAATAAATAAACTTAAGTAATTTTAGGATCCTTGGGTTTATAAGTAGAGGCATGGAGTATAAAGGTGATGAAGTGATGATACACCTCAACACAGCATTGGCCAGACCACATTTGGAGTATTGTGTTCAGTTCGGAGCACCTTGTATAAGGAAGGATGTTAAAGCCCTCAAGCAAGTGCAAAGGAGCTTTATTAGAATGATACCAGGAATGAAGAATCTTAGATACAAGGGTTGATTAGCGAGATTGAGCTTATTCTCCTTGGAATAGAGAAGGTTGAAATGACCTCATTGAGATGTTCAAAACGTTGAACAATTTTTGACAGGGTAAAGGAGAATATGCTGTTTCCACCAGTTGGTGTGTCAGTGAGTCGGGGGTCACAATTTCAAGATGGTCAGCAAGAAAGCTAGGAGTGAGATGAGCAGAAACTTTTCTCAGAGTTGTTAGGATTTGGAATGCGCTGCCTGGGAGAGTAGTGGAGGCAGATTCCACAGGAGGTTTCAAAAGAGCTGGATACATATTGAAAGTGATGCATTTATAGGACTACGTTGATGAGGGTTGAAAATGGGACTAGCTGGGTAACTATTTGGGGAGCTGGTTCAGACACAATGGGCCAAATGACCATCCTCTGTGCAGTATGATTCTAAGAAATCTGTAACTGACTTTGTAAGCAAATATCAATGATAATCCACTACCATCGGACTGGCCAAATTCTAAGAAAGGCGGAGCAAGCTCAGGGTGCTGATGACTTCCTCCTGCTCCTGATCCTCATTTCTTACTGATTAGCTCAGAACTGGATTGGAATTGGTGTGAAGTTTCCTTTGACTGTGGACACAGGCTGCAGGGGAACAGCATGATTACTGATTGGCTAGAAAATAGAAATGTCCAAATAATTGCTTGGCAAACTGGTTTTACGTTTATTAGTTTGTAATGACGCCAGACTGCACTTACCAAACTGTCATTACCATATTTTGAAATGTTAAAAGTCTGAATGTGCAGTGAGGGGGTGGCTGGGAAGGATGTGGGTGAAATACTTTACTGGGAAACAACTGAAAATCAGAATGAAATGAAATAGTCGTAAAACCACTGAAATCTCGAGGTAGAGCTGATAGAGACGCTCCTGCTCAGACCCTGTCCGTACACTCACAGATACAGACATACACACACACACACACACACACACACACACACACACAGACATACACACACACCCAGACACACACTCACCCAGACACACACCCACCCAGACACACACACTCACACACACACTCACACAGACATACACACACACCCAGACACACACTCACCCAGACACACACACTCACACACACACTCACACTCACACACTCACACACACAGATACACACACACATGCTCATACACACTCATACATGCTCACACACACACACACACACTCACACTCACACACACACTCACACACCCAGACACTCACACACATACACACACACCCAGACACACACACACTCTCACACACACTCACACACCCAGGCTCATACACACTCATACATGCTCACACACACACACACACTCACATACCCAGACACACACACACACACACCCAGACACACACACACTCACACACACTTGCACACATACTGACACACCCACACACACACACACATGCTCACACACACACCCAGACACACACACTCACACTCACACACATACTCACACACCCACACACACGCACACACACAGACTCACACATGCTCACACACACACACACACACACTCACACAGACACACACACACTCACACACAGACACACACATTCATACACACACACTAATACACGCACATATATACACACACACACGCATACTGACATACACACACAGACACACACACGGACACACACACATACACACACTGACACACACACACACTCTCACACACACAAACACAGACAGACCATGCACACTGACACTTAAGGGGAAGTCGTGTTTGACAAATTTATTGGATTTTTATGATGATGTGACTAGTGCGGTAGACAGAGGGGAACCGGTGGATGTGGTGTTTCTCAATTTTCAAAAGGCGTTTGATAAGGTGCCGCACAAAAGGTTGATTCAGAAGGTTCGGGGGCATGGAGTTGAGGATAAGGTGTTAGCGTGGATAGAGGATTGGTTATCTAATAGGAGGCAGAGAGTTGGTATCAATGGGTGCTGTTCTGATTGGCGGTTGGTGACTAGTGGAGTGCTGCAGGGATCGGTGCTGGGACCTCAGCTATTTACCATTTACATAGATGATCTGGAGGAGGGGTCTGAGTGTAGGGTGTCGAAATTTGCTGATGACACAAAGATGAGTGGAAAAGCAAATTGTGCGGAGGGTGTGGAAAGTCTGCTGAGGGATCTGGATAGGCTGAGCGAGTGGGCGAGGACCTGGCAGATGGAGTACAATGTTAGCAAGTGTGAGGTTATCCACTTTGGCAGGAATAATAGTAGGAGGGATTACTATTTAAAGGGTGAAAAGCTGCAGCATGCTACGGTGCAGAGGGACCTGGGGGTCCTTGTGCATGAGTCGCAAAAACCCAGCCTGCAGGTGCAGCAGATGATCAAGAAGGCAAATGGGATGCTGGCCTTTATAGCGAGAGGGATAGAATATAAAAGCAGGGAGGTCTTGCTGCAACTGTACAGGGCAATGGTGAGGCCGCAGCTGGAGTACTGTGTGCAGTTTTGGTCGCCGCACTTGCGCAAGGATATTTTGGCCTTGGAGGGAGTGCAGAGGAGGCTCACTAGGCTGATACCGGAGATGAGGGGGTTAGACTATGAAGGGAGACTAAATAGACTGGGTCAGTACTCATTGGAGTTTAGAAGGATGAGGGGGGATCTTATAGAGACGTATAAGATGATGAAGGGGATGGATAGGGTAGAGGTAGAGAGATTCTTCCCACTCAGAAAGGACAGCAGGACTAGAGGGCACAGCCTCAAGATAAGGGGGGGGGGGCGCAGTTTAGAACGGAGTTGAGGAGGAACTTCTTCACTCAAAGGGTGGTGAATCTCTGGAATTCTCTGACTGTTGAAGTGGTGGAGGCTACCTCAGTAAATATACACGGGTAGATAGGTTTTTGACAGACAAGGGAATTAAGGGTTATGGGGAGAAAGTGGGAAAGTGGAGCTGAGCCAATTCAGATCAGCCATGATCTTATTGAATGGTGGGGCAGGCTCGAAGGGCTAGATGGCCTACTCCTGCACCTATTTCTTATGTTCTTATGACACACACATACACACACAGTGGCACACTAACACACAGACACACACACACACACACACACATACACACACACATACACGGACACACCCAGACATACACACACACAAACACATATTCACAGGCACACACATACTCATAGATATGCACAGACACAGTCACACACTCAGACACACACAGGCATGCACACTAAAAACATACACCACAGACACACACAAAAGAAACACATGCACAGACACACATCCACACACCCAGACACATATTCATAGACACACAGTCACACGCAAAAAAAAAACAAAAAACACACACTAAAACATACACAGAAACTCAGATTAAAACACATACACTCCAAGACATCAAGCAGACAATAACTACAATGTTATGGGTTTATTAAAGTCTCCACAATCAGCCTTTTTCCATAGTTCTCCTAATCTTGACTTTACTCATCCTGAAACAATTGTATTATTTATACAAAATGCTGGATCCACACAGCAGGCCAACCACTACCCATGGAGAAAATAGACTGATCAATATTCTCTCTACAGGCGTTGATTGACTTGTTACTAGTACCAACCATTTGCTGTTTTTCCCTTTGCATTATTTAAACACAGCTAACGTAAATTTAATTTAAAAATTCTTGGTCTGAAACAACTGTAATTATTGTGCTTAAGAGAATCTCTTGCTACATGACTGTGAAAGGAGGACTGTAGCTGCATTGAGGAGGAACAGAGCTGTGCACATTCTCATTGCGATGGGGCCATACACAGCACTGTGCATTTCCAGACATGTCGTTACTCTATGGACATTAAGTCAGGCATTACTAAAACATTCCTTGTTGACAGCACTGCTGCTTTTAAAAGATTAGAAATCATCCTTTGACAACTGCACTTTGTAGCACAGAATGTCTGTGTTTCTAGCACATTCTAAATACAGGCAGTATTTAAAAATTCAGCAGTCTGTGTATTAATAATCGTTTTGCAGCTTTCAAAACTTAGCTACCTGTTTGATTTGGCGTTCCAATTTACTGTACAGATGTAACATATGTCTATGAAACATATGGGACAATGTCTACATTAAATAGGCCAAATACATGCAAGTTGTTAAGCAGTACAGAATTTAATTTGACAAAATATGAGGAACCAGCCTTTAAAGGAACTGTTCTATCACTTAAGAGCTTAAAATGGTATGTGAGATGAGCGGGTAGGAGTCAGAGTTTAAAGTCGGTGTATAAATAATAATCTTCACTTGACAAGCTTAACATGCAGCACATTCAGCCTTCTGAAACCTCAGTGGTCTCAACTCTGAGCTGCCTACTGCACACAAGCTGTAACCAAATCTCTGTAAAATGTTTCACAAGGTGTTTTCCATTATGCACCTGTTCTATGTAACATTTTTATTGCTTGGTGCTATTTTTTACTGGTGGTGTTGTTAGAACAAAGAAAATTATAGCACAGGAACAGGCCCTTCGGCCCTCCAAGCCTGCACTGACTATTAAAATCTTGCATTTTAATATATTCCTTCACAGAAATACTGTGGGATAGTGGAGGATATTCAGGGTGAAGAAGAATCTGATATCTTGTCTCAGCCATGACTATCTTCGTACTCAATGAGAATATGATTCATTCTAAACTGCGACTGAGTTTGTTGGGGTGGGGTTTATGAGATGCAACTGGCACCAGAACACTCACACACATATACACAAATTACAGACATACACAGTGATATGCAAACACGTTGCACACAGCACAAAACACAGATATTCAGCTGAGAATCAGCTGCAAATGCTGAGCTAAAATTGCAGTGTCCATTTGCAGAGCCAATGTGGAACAGAGTTTATTCTCACTGATCAGAAAGTTACCAATGAGCCAAAGGTTCTTTCCGGCTCGTTCACGAGAATAAGACTGTAAGGAGGAAGCAACTCAGAGAATAAATGCAGCAGTTTTGCTGCAACAGATTGGAAAGATGTAATTGGAACTTGGTCCCAAAAGATGACTGGTCTACTAAGCACATTCACCACATTCATGTGGCTAGAAGAGCTATTTTAATTTAAATACACATTAGTATCACCAGCTTACCCCGAGTATATCAAACTCTTGGATATTTCTGGCTATCAACCTCTTCAATTTATGTACAATTTGAAATGTAGATTTTTCATTAATTCTTCTGAAATGATGAATACAAGTGTAATATTATGACCTGTACATTTGTGGGTTATAGAATCCCTACAGTGCAGAAGGAGGTCATTTGGCCCTTTGAGTCTGCACTGACTCTCCAAAAGATCATCTTACCCAGGCCCACCCCTCCCCCCAGCTTAACCCCGTGACCCAGCACATTTAACATAGCTGAAGTGGACAATCAACTTTGATCTTACTGAGTGGTAAAGCACTGGCTCAAGAGGCTATATGGCCTCCTCCTGCTTCTATTCTATGGTCTTGCTCACGACTGACATCCACAAAACTGTGTGTTCCATAAGAGGCAAGTGAATAGTAATCAGGAGCGGGAACTTGCAGAGAATATTTCAGCCCACTAGCCCAGCACTGCCATCCTGCTGGGATCAGGTTCAAGCACAGAGAGGGGGGATTCACCTGAGACTATTCTAGTCTGGTGTTCCCAACCCGCCAGGATGGTCCTAGAACTTGCAGAAACTGAGGCTTAATGTTTTGGATGATATTGCTGCAAGTAATCCCCGAGAGAAATCATGGGGACAGTAAAAGCATTAGCATTTCCCTTGGACATTTTTATCTTCTCATCACAAAGATACTGCAGATGTGAGAGAGGCTGCTCTGAGTAGATGACAGTTTGGGGAATGTGATTGCTGGACCATTCAGGAATCTGTTGTGAGTTGGTAACCGGAAAATTGGCCTTTATAACTTAGTGCCAATCCATTCATCCACATGGTGGGTTCTGGAATTGTATGTTTGATTTGATTTGATTTATTATTGTCACATGTATTGGGATACAATGAAAAGTATTGTTTCTTGCACGCTATACAGACAAAGCATACTGTTCATTGAGAAGGAAAGGAGAGGGTGCAGAATGTAGTGTTACAGTCATAGTTAGGGTGTAGAGAAAGATCAATTCACTTGAATATTGAACTGAAACAGCTAAAACCAACTTTTTAAAATGAGTCTGAAACTAAAGAAAACACTACACTTTAGCTATTAAAAAATGAAAGAAAATTCTAAAAATGTTTACAGGTAAAAGTGATATTCAGGTATATAAACTTGGATAGAACATAAAGGAGGCGAAATCTTCAAAGACTGGCAGCTTTACTCAGAGACAATGGCCGCTGACCTTTGAGGTCATTAATAATTGTAAGATGTCCTTTAAGTGCAGGAATTGAAAACTTTATGACATTTACAGAGAAATGCTCAGGAGGACCCACAGTGGTGTCGGCAACAGCCTGCAGAAATTTGACCCTGTTTTAACTGTTCACTGGCTGAAGTATTTCTTTAATTTATTGAGTGCAGGAAGCACCTGTATTTGGGTTCAAACTTTCTTTTGAAATAAAAAAACTTGCGTAATGGAATTTTCTTCTTAATTTTCAATGCATATATTTGCCTTTTTATTGCTAGGGTAGAGCTTCAAGATAGTTGGTTTGCTTTGTGACACTTGGATCTTTGGCAAGCTGTTGTCAAAGTGTATTGTTCCGAGAAACAGCAACATTTTAAGCGTTCTTACAGGTTGCTTGAGGGAGAATTTGCGTGTAGCAAGAAACAAATAATTTCCTGTCTTTTAATTCGCGCTCTTTCCTTTAAAGTATTTATATATTGTAGTTTTGCATGAGCTTTTGTGGTGGTTAAGGAACAGGATGTCAGTTCTTTGCACCTATTGTCGCCAGCAAGGACCCCAAAACTCAGTTCAGCATTTTTCAAACACAGAATAAATTTACGTGCATTGTGCTTTAACACGTTTCCCATTTTTCAGCAATTCTCCAAAATATGTGGCTGAGATTGCTAATTACTGTGAAAATAAGGAGTTCTGTGCTGTGAACGAAGTAGTGACAGTCTCAGCTGATTGCAAGATGAACCGTTACAGCCAATCATCCCAATAGTCTGAAGAGGATTTCTAAATCCAGGTCCAAGGTGTGAGAAGAACAATGCGTTCAGGGCAATGTAACACAATCATAACACAGTAGAGTCATACAGTGCAGAAAAGGCTCTCCAGCCACTCACTCCAACTACATAGTTCTTTTATTTAAAAGGTAGTGTTGGATTTAAACTTCAAAACATTTATCGCTATGAATTAAATAAATGGAAGACCGCAGCTCTGATGAAGGGTCATCCAGATTCGAAATGTTGGCTCTATTCTCTCTCACCACAGATGCGGTCAGACCTGCTGAGATTTTCCAGCATTTTCTGTTTTGTGTTTCACATACCAGCATCTGCAATAATTTGCTTTTATTTTGCCAAAGTGAGGGAATTGCTATAGTTTCATATAGTGATTAGGATTTATGAGCTAGCATCCATGGTAATGTGGTCTGTGGGTGTACCAGACACTGTAATATCTATTACACATATATTTGAGATAGCCTTTCTGTGTCACAGTTTGTTTATTTAACTCCATTTTTTTGGCAGCACTCTTTATGAACTAGCATTCAGCCAGATGACAGTGATAGCAACTGTGTCATACTTGGTCATCTCATGTTTTGAAAAAGTGGTCTCACAAGTGCTCTGTCAGACAGTTGATGCAGACTTGATGGGCTGAATGGTCTTCTTCTGCACTGTAAGGATTTTATGATTTTATTAGTATTTTTCAAAGCTGTAGGGGCCACAGTCATTGTATAAAATCTCTCCATCATTTATTAAGTTCAGAAAAAGCACTGGGTACATGCAACTCTGTCTCAACTCTGTCCCAATTAGGTTTTTTAATTCCAGGGCAGAATTTTCCTGTCCCACCCACCATGGGAGTCATAGTGGGCAGGGGTGGGCCATGCAAAGATCCGTTGACCTTAGGTAGGCTTTTCTGGCCTTGAGGTGAGTACAACCAGAAATTCCCACCTCCTGTCTTGTACACCTTTATACATTAAAATGACATATCCTTTTCTCTTGTCAGTTTGTTATAACTGATGAAGGTCATCTCCTCAGTATGGAGCTAATTTAAGCCTAGTTCTAAGTTAAATCATTCAGACTGTATGTGTATTTCTTTGTTCTTGTTATGTGAGCTTCTAGACAGGTTGTTTAAAAGGAATGAACTTTTAAACTGATATAGCACCTTTTTTGTCTCAAATATCTTAACATGATTCCTATTATTTTTAAGTGTACTGGTTGTTTTGATGTAGAGATACTGAAAATAATTTCCTTGCTTTCAGAGCCTACAGTCATGAGGTAAATGATCAATGAATGTAATTTTGCTTAAGGGACAAATGTTGACAGGACACCAGGACAAATCCTTCTCTCCAACTCCAATCACTAAAGCTTTAAAATCACTTTGAACAGACTAACATTAATTTGTCTTATTAAAAAGACAGCACTTCTCTGAACAGTAAACCTTGAAGATCTACACTGAAACATTAGGCATGCTTAACTTCTCAAAGAGGAACGTGAACCTATTGTAATCAGAATCAAGAGAGCTACTATAATAATGAAAGCAAAATATTGCGGGTGCTAGAATCTGAAACAAAAACAGAAAATGCTGGAAAAACTCAGCAGGTTTGACAGCATCTGTGGAGAGAGAAACATTTTGAATCCAGTGTAATTCTTCAAAATCAACTGCTACTAACTGCTGAGAAACATTTCAAAATTCTAATCTAAATAGCATCGAGTTAAAGAGTAGAATTTCATCAATTTTTAACTTCCACAGGGTATTATCAAATAACAAAACCATAACCAGCAAACTCCTCATCTGCTTGAAAAGTGCCATTAACACAGTATTGTTACTGCAGCAATTTGGCTCCTTCAGGGGACAAGTTAATATTTTATTTAATTGAGTGTTGCAGTAGCACGTGGAACCTCTCCTTCCAGCTATGTTGTTTATGTGTTAATGCCGATTATGTCCCTTTTGCCTTTGCGTGTCACCAGTGGAAAATAAGACACAACATTTAAAGATTAACAGGTCAGTTTGAGTTGTTATTTCATTATTTTTCATATTGCCTCAAATGGTTTAATATAGCTCCTGTAAACAATTTGCAGAACAATGACGTTTATACAGTCGAGTAATAATTGTGTGATTAATGATAAGGTCAGTTCTGACCAGTGATTCAAACAGGGATTGGCCAGGACAAGTTTCCTATTGAAACGGTGTTTGGTTATTTATTCCTACACATTATTGTCATTGGATTAAAGATGTCCCTGTAGCAGTGAAACTTGTATTTCAGTCAGTGTTTGAACTCAAGTCATTTACTTGATCATATAAGCACAAATCTGATCTGATTGGTAGGCAGTGTGTGGCCTTTTTGCATCAATCATGGAGCAGGTTTAGCAGACCCCCAGAAGGTTTCCATTTGAAGAGCATTATGAGAGCAGCAGAAGATCTTGATGGTGTCAGAATTGATGGATATAGAGAAAACTTTACCCCAGTCCAACGCCAGCATCTCCCCAACAGACTCAAAGACAGAGAAGGCAGGGGGTAATAGCATCTGTGGGAGTGGAAAATCAGCAATGAAGAATAGCAGTGGAGAAGACCAGGATGCGTCAGAAAGTGATAAACAAATAGATAAATGAGATACAGACAGCTGGGAGGTTTGAACTTTTGTTTATTATATCATGGCTGATCCATATTGCAAACTATAAACAGACTCAAGGCAATACCTGCAGAGTATTTCTCTCTTCCATTTCTCCTGAATCCTGACCCCTTAAAGACATGACATTGACCATAAGAATTGGAAATGTCTGACAAATTATCAGTAATCCAATAATGAGGATGCTTGACAAGTAAACCTTTGCATGTGGGTTATTCAGTATACAATATAAGCATATTAGTGACATTAAGTATTTCATAGAATCATAGAATGGTTAAAGCACGGAAGAAGATCATTCAGTCTACTGTGTTTGTGCTGGCCCTCTGAAGAACGCCACTTCTCTGCCTTTTCTGAAGAACTCATGCAAATATTTCCCTTTTTTAGACAATGATCTAATTTCCTTTTAAAAATTTTGATTTAGTCTGCCTCCACCTCACTGTTAGGCCACACATTCCAGGTCCTACTCACTCGCCATGCTAATCTGTCTCCACCACACTCTCTGACAGAACATTCCAGATCCTAACCACTTGCTTCAGGGGAATGTTCCTCCTCATGTAGCCATTGCTTCTTTTACTAATTACAAAGATCAAAGAAAATTACAGCACAGGAACAGGCTGTCCAGCCCTCCAAGCCTGCACTGACCATGCTGCATGAATTAACTAAATCCCCCTACCCTTCCGGGAATCATATTACTCTATTCCCATCCTATTCATGTACTTGTCAAGACGCCTCTTAAAGGTCACTATCGCATCCGCTTCCAGTACCTCCCCCAGCAATGAGTTCCAGGCACCCACTATTCTACCCACTACATTACCTTAAATTTATGCCCTCTGATTCTCAATCCTTCCACCAATGGGAACTGATTCTCCTGACCTACTCTGTCCAGACTCCAGACTGAGATGAGGAGGAACTTCTTCACTCAGGGGGATAAATCTTTTAAATTCCCTCTCCCAAAGGGCTGTGGAAACTCAGTTACTGAGCATGTTCAAGACAGGGATGTTCTGAATGCTAATTACATAAAGAGGTATGGGAATAATAGGAAAAAATGAGGTGGAGATAGGGATTAGCCAATATTTGTTTGAATGATGGAGCAGGCTCAATGGGCTAAATGGCCTACTCCGATGCTGCTGGAACACCTCTATCAAGTTTCAATCATCTTTTCTCTGAGAAGAACAGTCCCAACTTCTGCAATTTAGCTATTTAACTGAAGCTCCTCATCCCTGGAACCATTCTGTGAATCTTTTCTTCACCCAATCTAATGCCTTCACATCCTCCTAAAGCGTGGTGCCCAGAGCTAAACACAGTACCCCAGCTGAGGCCAAGCCAGTGTTCTATAAAAGTTTAACATAACTTCCTTGTCTTTGTACTCTATGCCTCTATTTATAAAGTCTGCTTATATGCTTTATTGTCCACTCCCTCAACCTGTCCTACCCCTCAATGATTTATGCACGTATAAACAGTTATCTTGATTCTAAGCCAGTTGGTGAAGTATGGAACTAGACATTAATACTGGCTACATTAGGGGTTCCACTCACATACGCACAGGGCGGGGTAGGTGTGGGAAGATGCGGCGGCGTGGGCTCGTTGGGCCGAAGGGCCTGTTTCCCGTGCTGGGATATTCTTTGTTCTTTGTTCTTCTTTGTAATACTTTTCATTAAAGTTTGTTTATTCAGAGTGCAGCATTACATTATGTCCATTTCCTACCTGTGTAGGAAAGCTGCGTCCCTGCAGTCTCTCTTTATAAGTACTCTAAGTACTTAATTAAACAATGCCCTTTACCTACATATCTAACCAAGATAATTAACACACCATCAACATACATACAGATCCCTCTGCTCCTGCACCCCTTTTAAAATTGTACCCATTATTTTATTTTGGCTCTTTGTGTTCTTCACGCCAAAATGACTCACCTCACATTTCTCGCATTTAACTTCATGCACCACTTATCCTCCCATTGGACCAAGGTTGGGATATAAATTCTAGGATACACAATGGGCAGAATTTTCCTGTCACATCCTCCATGGGAATTGTAATGGGCAGGTGCAGACTATACAAGGGTCCATTGACTTCGGGTGGGAACTTCTGGCCTTGGGGTGAGCGCGACTAGAAAATCCCACCCAATATTTTAGAAAGATAGAAATAGTGATGAAGGATGTGGGTTAGCCCTGATAGTAAAAGATGGCCAAAGGACATTAGTGAGAATGGATTCAGACTCAGACGATCATGGTCATCAGTATGGGTGGAAATCTGGAATAGCAAGAGTCAGGAAACACTGACTGCCGTAGTTTATAGGGCACCTAACAATAGCTATACTGTTAGAAAGAACATTAAACAAGAAATTGCTTGTAGCAAAGGGAATGCAAAAAATATGGGTGAACTTTAATCCTCATATAGACTGGAGCAGTCTAGTGACAAATCATGTAGAAGGTGCATTTGTAGAATGTTTTCATGACATTTTTCTTGGAGCAATATGTTGTGGAGCTGATAGCAATAAAGTGATCTAGTATTGTGTAATGAAGCAAGGTTTATTAGTAACATCATCGTAAAAGATCCACTTGGAATTAGTGATCATTAATACCACTAAATTCCATGTTAAGTTTGACAATGACATACTCCAATCAACCAAACCAATTACAGAGGTATGAGGGGAGAACTGGCTAATTGGGTAAATAGATTAAAAAGTATGATGGCAAATGAACAGTGGGAAACATTTAAAGAAACAATTCAAAATGTTCAACAAAAATACATTAACCCATCCAGTTCACTAAAGTCCTTTAGGGAAGGAAATCTGCTGTCCTTATCTGATCTGGTCTACATGTGATTCCACAGCCACAGCAATGTGGTTGACTCTCAATTGTCCTCGGGCAAATAGGGATGGGCAATAAAGACTGGCCAGCCGGTAATGCCCATGTCCCACAAATGAATAAAAACAATTTAATTGAAAAACGAAGACTCAGAGAGAAAGACCCATCCATGGCCCACAGGACATTAAGGATATTATTAAATTAAAAGAAGAGTTTTACAATGTTGCAGAAAATAAGAGCAAGTCTGAGGATTGAGAATGTTTTAGAAACAAAGAGAGCTGCCACAAAGTTGGTAAAAAGGAAAAATTAGAGCATGAGAGTAAACTAGCCAGCAATATCAAAACAGATAGAACATCGAACATAGAACACTACAGCACAAACAGGCCCTTTGGCCCACGAGTTGCGCCGATCACATCAACACCTACCAACCTACAGACCTATCTATAACCCTCAATCTCATTAAACCCCATATACTCATCCAGAAGTCTTTTAAAAGACCCCAGCGAGTTCGCCTCCACCACCACTGACGGCAGCCGATTCCATTCACTCACCACCCTCTGAGTGAAAAACTTACCCCTAACATCACTTCTGAACTTCCCTCCTTGCACCTTAAATCTGTGTCCTCTCGTAGCAACCATTTCAACCCGGGGAAATAGCCTCTGAGAGTCCACCCTATCTATTCCTCTCAACATTTTGTAAACTTCTATCAGGTCGCCTCTCAACCTACGTCTCTCCAGGGAAAAGAGTCCCAGCTCCCTCAACCTAACTTCATAAGGCATGCCTCCCAGTCCAGGCAACATCCTTGTAAATCTCCTCTGTACCCTCTCAATAGCTTCTACATCTTTCCTATAGTGAGGCGACCAGAACTGTGCACAGTACTCTAAATGAGGCCTGACAAGGGTCTTATAAAGTTGCAGCATTACCTCCCGACTCCTAAACTCAATCCCTCGATTAACGAAGGCGAGTACACCATACGCCTTCTTGACCACCTCCTCCACCTGCGAGGCCGATTTAAGAGTCCTGTGGACCCGGACCCCTAGATCCTTCTGCTCTTCAACACTACTCAGACTTCTGCCCTTAATAGTGTACTCGTTCATCCCGTTGGTTCTGCCAAAATGGACGACTACACATTTATCCGCGTTGAAGTCCATCTGCCACTTCTCCGCCCAGTCCTGCATCCTATCTATGTCCTGCTGCAACTTTTGCCATCCTTCCAGACCATCCACAACACCACCGACCTTAGTGTCATCAGCGAACTTACTTACCCATCCCTCCACTTCCTCATCCAGGTCATTTATGAAAATGACAAACAACAAGGGTCCCAGAACAGATCCTTGAGGCACTCCTCTGGTGACTGACCTCCATTCAGAAAAAGCCCCATCCACAACCACTCTCTGCCTTCTGCAGGCAAGCCAATTCTGGATCCACAAGGCCAAAGGCCCTTGGATCCCATGCCCTCTCACCTTCTCAAGAAGTCTTGCATGGGGGACCTTATCAAATGCCTTGCTGAAGTCCATGTACACTACGTCCACGGCACTTCCTTCGTCAATGTGTTCAGTCACATTATCGAAGAACTCAACTAGGCTTGTAAGGCACGACCTGCCCTTGACAAATCCATGCTGACTATTCCTGATCATGTCAAACCTCTCCAAATGTTCGTAAATCTTGTCCCTCAGAAGCCTCTCCATAGCTTGCCAACTACTGAGGTCAGACTCACCGGTCGGTAATTTCCCGGGCTATCTCTGTTCCCTTTCTTGAAAATAGGAACTACATCCGCAATCCTCCAATCCTCCGGAACCTCTCCCGTCTCCATTGACGACGCAAAGATCATCGCCAGGGGCTCTGCAATCTCTTCCCTCGCCTCCCACAGTATCCTGGGGTACATCCCATCTGGTCCAGGCGACTTATCTACCTTGATAGAATTCAAAAGTTCCAACACATCCTCCTCCTTAATATTCACGTACTCAATCTTTTCCATCTGCTGCAAATCCATAACAAAATCTCCCAGATCAGCTTCCACTGTGAATACTGAGGCGAAGTACTCGTTAAGCACCTCTGCCATTTCTTCTGGTTCCACACAAACCTTTCCCCCCTCACCTTTTATAGGTCCTATCCCTTCTCTTCTTATCCTTTTACCTTTCACATATTTATAGAAGGCCTTGGGATTCTCCTTAATCTTACCCGCCAAGGTCTTCTCATGACCCCTTCTGGCTCTCCTAATTTCCCTTTTAAGTTCCTTCCTACAGTCCTTATACTCCTCAAGATCTTTAACCTCTCCTAATTCCCTGAACCTCTTATACACCTTCCCTTTCCTCCTGACTAGGTTCAACACAGCCTTTGTGCACCACGGTTCCCGCGACCTACCAAAACCCCCTTGTCTCATCGGAACGATGGTAAGAGCTTTTATAAATACATAAAAAAGGAGAAGACCCTTTGAATCAGTGAGAGGGGAAATGATCTTTGGCATTGAACAATTATTTAGTACCTGGTTTCACAGTAGAAGACACAAGTTACACACCAGAAATTGATGGTAATTTAGCTAAAAGAATGAGAAAGTGAAACTGATATTAGCAGATGAAAAGGGGACTAAAATCTGACCAACCTCTGGGACCTGATGACCTACACTCTAGGGTTTTAAATGGGATGGGGGGGGGGCTAACTAAATTTATTCCCAAAATTCCTTAATTTCAGGAATGGTCCAATCGATTTGAAAGTTAAAAAATGTTACCATTGTTCAAGAAAGGAGAGACAGACAAACCAATAAACTATAGGCCAGTTAGCCTGACATCAATTGTTGGGAAAATGTTGGAATCTATTATTAAGAAAGTCTTAACAATGCACTTAGAGAAGCATAGTATGATTAGAACACGTCAACATAATTTTACTAAAAGAGAAATTCTGTAGTGATGGGCGATAAATGCTGACCTAGCCAGCAATGTGCACATCCCATAAACGAGTGTTTAAAAAATTATTACATTATTTGAGGATGTAACTAGTTGGGTAGATAAAGGGGAACCAGTGGATGTATTACACTGGATTTCCAAAAGACATCTGATAAGGTACCACGTAAGAGGCTAATAGGCTAGATAAGGTCTCATAGATTGGGGGGAGGGTGATGAATTAACACTGGAAGAGGATTGGCTAATGAACAGGAAGCAGGGAGTGGGCATAGGTGGCATGCTTTGAACAGTGGGCTATCTCAAGGAACAATCTGGTGCCTCAGCTATTTACAATCAATATTAATGACTCAGATGAAGAGACAGAGAGTAACATATCAAAGTTTGCTGATGATACCAAGCTAGATTGGAATGTAAGCTGTGGGAAGGACACAGGGAGGCTGCAAAGAGATGTAGACAGGTTAAGTGAGTGGGCAACAAGACGGCAGATGAAATATAACGTGGGGAAGTGTGAAGTTATTTATTTTTGTTATTAGAATAGAAAAACAGAATATTTTTTAAAAGGTGAGAAACCCACAAATGTTGATACTCGGAGATTTGTGTGTGTTTGTGCAGGAATGCAGAAAGTCAGCATGCAGGTGCAGCAAGTAATTAAGATTGCAAATTACATGCTATCCTTTATTGTGAGGGGATTGGAGTACAGGAATAAAGAAGTCTTGCTATATTTGTGCAGGGTTTTGGTGAGACAGCATCTGGAACACTGTGTGCAGTTTTGATTTCCATATTTAAGAAAGGATATACTTGTATTGAAGACAATACAAGGAGGATTCACAAAGTTGGTCCCTGGGTGGAAAGACTTGTCCTGTGATGAGAGACTGAGTAAATTATGTCCAATTCTGGGTGGTGGCACAATGTTGAATAACCAAAGAATATAATTTAAGATGATTGGCAAAGGAATGAGTGATGACATGAAGAAGGGTTTTTTATGTAACATGCTGCAATTTAGAATGCGCTGCCTGAAAAGGTAATGGAAGCAGATTCAATAATAACTTTCAAAAGGACATTGAACTATTTGAAGGGGTAATATTTGATGAGCTGAGGGGGTGCAAATTAAAGGAGTGAAAAAGACTTGATGACAATGGGCTGAATGGCTTGTGTTTCAAGGTTCAATGGCACCTATGTTCATTCAGTTTGTGAGCCATTACAGAAGTAACTATTCTCTAAGATGTAGTTGCCAGGCTGTCCTGTGGTGCATTGTAGAAGGCTGAATAATCTGGCCTCAAGTACTCCTTAGAACTGAACTGGGGATGAAGACCACTGGACCTGAATCACTTTGTCAACTTTCTCTGAAACTAGCTTGTCTCCCATCATGTCGTTAATCATGAGTTAGAAGCAAACAGTTTTATAGAAATCAGTATTATTAACAAAGTGTGATTGAGAATGTGTGAGGGAAAGGATGATAGGAAGTAATTGCAATAGGAAATGTGTGCAGCATGCAAGACTTTTAAGGTACATATTTTTATCTTGGAAGAATAATAACAACATAAGATTTAATTTCCTCTTCTAGCATGCTGGTTAACCTCCTTATTTTGTGTTATTTTAGTATAGTTACCTGCTTTATTTTAACTTGTTCAATGATGAAATTTTTGTGTGAATGAGTGGAACACCTAAACATAAGAACATAAGAAATAGGAGCAGGAATAGGCCATCTAGCCCTTCGAGCCTGCCCCGCCATTCAATAAGATCATGGCTGATCTGAAGTGAATCAGTTCCACTTTCCCACTTTCTCCCCATAACCCTTAATTCCCTTGTCTATCAGAAACCTATCTACCCGTGACTTAAATATATTCAGCGAGGAAGCCTCCACCACTTCAACGGGCAGAGAATTCCAGAGACTCACCACCCTTTGAGTGAAGAAGTTCCTCTTCAATCCCCATCTAAACTGCCCCCCCACTTATTTTGAGGCTGTGCCCTCAATTCCTGCTATCCTTTCTAAGCTGGAAGAATCTCTCTACCTCTACCCTATCTATCCCCTTCATTATCTTATATGTCTCTATAAGATCCCCCCTCAGCCTTCTAAACTCCAGCGAGTACAGACCCAGTCTATTCAATCTCTCTTCATATGCTAACCTCCTCTCTGGTATCAGCCTAGTGAACCTTCTCTGCACTCCCTCTAAGGCCCATATATCCTTCTGCAAATGCAGCAACCAAAACTGCACACAATACTCCAGTTGCGGCCTCACCAGTGCCCTGTTAAGTTGCAGCAAGACCTCCCTGCTTTTATATTCTATCCCCCTCGCTATAAAGGCCAACATTCCATTTGCCTTCTTGATCACCTGCTGCACCTGCAGACTGGGTTTTTGTGATTCGTGCACAAGGACCCCCAGGTCCCTCTGCACTGTAGCATGCTGGAGCTTTTCGCCTTTTAAATAATAATCCCCCCTGCTATTATTTCTACCAAAGTGGATAACCTCACATTTGCTAACATTATACTCCACCTGCCAGGTCCTTGCCCACTCGTTCAGCCCATCCAGATCTCTCTGCAGACTTTCTGCACCTTCCACGCAATTTGCTTTTCCACTCATCTTCGTGTCATCAGCAAATTTTGTCACCCTACACTCAGCCCCCTCCTCCAGATCGTCTATGTAAATGGGAAACAGTAGAGGCCCCAGCACCGATCCCTGCGGCACTCCACTAGTCACCAACTGCCAGAATAGCACCCATTGATTCCAACTCTCTGCTTCCTATTAGACATCCAATCCTCTATCCACGCTAACACCTTACCCCCAACTCCATGCAACCTAACCTTTTGCAGGGCACCTTATCAAAGACCTTTTGGAAATCTAAAAACACCACATCCACCGGTTCCCCTTTGTCTACTGCACTAGTCACATCCTCATAGAAATCCAATAAATTTGTTAAACACGACTTCCCCTTAACGAATCCGTGCTGCGTCTGCTTGATCAAACCATTCTTTTCTAGGTGCCTCGCTATTTCTTCTTTGATGACGGATTCAAGCATTTTTCCGACTACGGACGTTAAACTAGCCGGCCTATAATTTCCTGCCTTTTGTCTGCTACCTTCTTTAAACAGCGGCGTAACATTAGCCGTTTTCCAATCTTCCTGCACTTCCCTGGAGTCCAGCGAATTTTGATAAATAATTACCAAGGCATCTGCCATCACCTCTGCCATTTCTTTCAGAACCCTGGGATGCATTCCATCCGGTCCCGGGGACTTGTCTACCTTCAGTCCCGTTAGTCTATCAAGCACTACCTCTCTAGTGACAGTAATCGTATTAAGGACCTCATCTCCTACCATCCTTCTATCTTTAATATCCAGCAAGCTATTTGTATCCTCCTCCGTGAAGACCGACACAAAAAACTTATTTAAAGCCTCAGCCATTTCTTCGTTACCCACCGCTAAATACCCCGCCTCGTCCTCCAAGGGTCCAACATTCACTCTAGCCAGTCTCTTCTTCTTTGTATATTTGTAAAAACTTTTACTATCATTTTTTATATTCAGAGCTAGTTTAGCTTCATACTCTATCTTTCCTTTCTTTATCACCTTCTTGGTCATTCTTTGTTGTTTTTTAAATCTTTCCCAATCTTCTAATTGCCCACTATTTTTAGCCGCTCTGAACGCATCAGCTTTTAATTTAATACTCTCCTTTATTTCCTTCGATAACCACGGCTGTTTATCCCTTCTCCTACAGTCCTTCTTTACCATTGGAATATATTTCTGCTGAGTACCGAAAAAGATCTCCTTAAAGATCCTCCACTGTTCCTCAGTCGTCCTACCGACCAATCTGTGCCCCCAATCTACATTCGCCAATTCCACTCTCATCCTATCATACTCCGCTCTGTTCAAACAGAGGACACAGGTTCGGGACCCTACTTTCTCATCCTCCAACTGCATCAGAAATTCAACCATACTATGATCACTCATCCCAAGAGGACCCCTCACAAGAAGATCCCTAATTCTACCTGCCTTGTTACACAGTACCAGATCTAAGATAGCTCGCTCCCTCGTAGGTTCTGTTACATACTGTTCAAGGAAACTATCCCGAAAGCATTCCAAGAACTCTTCCTCAAGCCCACCACATCCGACTTGGGTCATCCAATCAATATGCAGATTAAAATCCCCCATAATTATCGCTGTTCCATTTCTGCACACATCAATTATTTGTTTATTTATAGCCTGCCCCACCTCAAAGTTATTATTTGGGGGCCTATAGACCACACCCACCAGCATCTTCCTCCCCTTAATATTCCTTATCTCCACCACAACGATTCCATGTTTTGCTCTTTGGAGCCTATATCTTCCCTTGCTACCACCCTGATATTATCTTTAATCAGCAGAGCTACCCCACCCGCTTTTTCCTCCTGTCCATCCTTCCTAAACACCTGATACCCCTGGACATTCAGTTCCCAGTCCCTGTCACCCTGCAACCACGTTTCTGTAATGGCCACCAGATCATATCCTTTTGTGCTGATTTGCGCCATCAGTTCATTCACTTTGTTCCGAATGCTTTGTGCATTCAGGTAAAGTGTCTTTATCCCAGCCTTTATCTGGACCTTATTTGTAGAAACGCTACTAACCTTTCTCATGCCCCCTACTCCTTTTATTTTTGGGACATCCTCAACATTTACCTGCACACGTACCCTCTCCTTTACTTTAGATTTTGTAATTTCCCCCACCCCTGCACCCTCCCCCCGCAATTAGTTTAAAGCCCTATCTACAGCCCTAGTTATTTGATTTGCCAGGACTCTGGTCCCAGCATGATTCAGACGAAGACCATCCGTGGAATTTAAATTCCTACAAAGATCTTTTGTTACAGAAGTGCTTGAATGATATGTTTATATATTTCTAATCTGTGTATTCAGTTATAATATGTTTTACTTGCTTCTTGTATTCTTACTATAAAGGGTTTAGGGTGATGTGTGTACAGAAGTTTTGCATTGTTTTCTATAGGTCACTTTCATCTCAATGATGCAGCTACAAGTTCTCGTTAGCTGACACATGGTTAATATGTGCAGCCGTTAACAAAATCGCTCTGACGGAAGAAACCTGTGCTAGGATTTCTACTGCTTTAATTTGACATTATTGTCCCTGAGTATGCTTAAAATAAAACTAATTTAGAATTTCATTTGCTATTTTAAGAAATAAGAAATTACATATTTTATACATTCAGAAGTATTGACTTGTTTTGTATTGTACTAGAACATTAACTATCTACCACCCCAAATATCCATTCTACAAATGCAGCCAGACTGTACACAGATGACTGGCCATTTCAAAGCAATGTTGAAGGTCACACAGCCTCTGATCTATTTAGACCCAAGAGCTGCAATCTCCTCCTTTTGCAGGGTTGATTGCTATTTTGCAGAGGTTGCTTTGAACTGTTCTATTTTTACATTTGTCTGCTGCTGTCAATGTTTCAGCAACATGAATGTTCTCTGGCCGGAGGATGTGCGCAATAGTTGAAGATTAACAACAGAGTTCAACAGAATTATTTTAAATATTTGAGTGCACATTATTCTGTGGGCAATTGTTTTTACTGAGAATTAAACTGCAGGCACATTGCAATGAGTAACAGTATTGAGCATTGCTGGTAAAATTATTTACAGTGAGGTTTGAGGGTAAACTAAGGTAAAGGTGAATTCTCTCTGTTAAACCCTGCAGATGGTTTATATTGTTAGCTTTCACACACTTTATGAAAGCATCCTTTCAGAGTAAAGGGTAAATTACCCAACTCCCTTTCTAGGTTCCAAATGGTGCTTTTTCAAAATTTGCGTTCTTTGAAGTACGACAAATTCTGTTTGACTGCAATGACGGAATTGATCATGTTTGTGGGATTAAATCCCTCAGATGAATACTATTTGAGTTAATTTAAGATCTAAGGGTTTGATTTTAAGTGCTGTTGCTTCACTGAAGCATCTAGGATGTCTAATTAAGATAGGAAAAGTGCGACTAGATTTTAGAGTACATTGTTTGATCAGCTTCACTGATTATACATGTACAGAATACGTAAGAGGCTCTGAAAAATTGAATGAAACATAGAAACATAGAACATTATAGTACAGTACAGGCCCTACGGCCCTCGATGTAGTGGTGAGCTATGTCCAAACCCAAGATCAAGCTATCCCACTCCCTATCATTCTGGTGTGCTCCATGTGCCTATCCTACAACCGCTTGAAAGTTCCTAAAGTGTCCGACTCCACTATCACGGCAGGCAGTGCATTTCACACCCCAACCACTCTCTGAGTGAAGACTCTACCTCGGACATCCCTCCTATATCTCCCACCATGAACCTTATAGTTATGCCCCCTAGTAACAGCTACATCCACCCGAGGAAATAGTCTCTGAACGTCCACTCTATCTATCCCCTCATCATCTTATAAACCTCTATTAAGTCACCCCTCATCCTCCTCCGCTCCAAAGAGGAAAGCCCCAGCTCCCTCAACCTTGCCTCATAAGACCTACCCTCCAAACCAGGCAGCATCCTAGTCAATCTCCTTTGCACTCCCTCCAATGCTGCCACATTCTTCTTATACTGAGGTGATCAGAACTGAACACAATATTCCAAATGTGGTCTCTCCACCATCCGGTATAGTTGCAGAATAACCTCACGGCTCTTAAAGTCAAACCTCCTGTTAATGAGTGAATGTTCAGTAAGTTTCATACCAGTTTGAGCCCGAAAATAAAGGCTGACAACTCAGCATCAGGTACTGAGAAATTGCTGAACTGTTGGGAGGGTTGGCTGGAATTCTCCAATCTTGTTCACGCCCTGCTGCTGCTGCCAGTGAAAACGGACAATTTGACATTCAGCCAAAACCCCATTCGCTGCAGTGGGATCAGAGAATCCCAGCTTTGGGCAAGGTTGGACAATCCCAGCTGTGGGCGAGGTTGGAGAATCCCAGCTGTGGGCGAGGTTGGACAATCCCAGCTGTGGGCAAGGTTGGAGAATCCCAGCTGCGGGCGAGGTTGGAGAATCCCAGCTGCGGGCGAGGTTGGAGAATCCCAGCTGCGGGCGAGGTTGGAGAATCCCAGCTGCGGGCGAGGTTGGAGAATCCCAGCTGCGGGCGAGGTTGGAGAATCCCAGCTGCGGGTGAGATTGGAGAATCCCAGCTGTGGGCGAGGTTGGACAATCCCAGCTGTGGGCGAGGTTGGAGAATCCCAGCTGCGGGTGAGATTGGAGAATACAGCTGTGGGCAAGGTTGGACAATCCCAGCTGTGGGCGAGGTTGGAGAATCCCAGCTGTGGGCGAGGTTGGAGAATCCCAGCTGTGGGCAAGGTTGGAGAATCCCAGCTGTGGGTGAGATTGGAGAATCCCAGCTGTGGGCGAGGTTGGAGAATCCCAGCTGTGGGCGAGGTTGGAGAATCCCAGCTGTGGGCAAGGTTGGAGAATCCCAGCTGTGGGCAAGGTTGGAGAATCCCAGCTGTGGGTGAGATTGGAGAATCCCAGCTGTGGGCGAGGTTGGAGAATCCCAGCTGTGGGCGAGGTTGGAGAATCCCAGCTGTGGGCGAGGTTGGAGAATCCCAGCTGCGGGCGAGGTTGGAGAATCCCAGCTGTGGGCGAGGTTGGACAATCCCAGCTGCGGGCGAGGTTGGAGAATTCCGACTGCTGTCTTTCCAACTAAATGCTAAACTGAGGATCGGTTCCTTCTAAAGGGATACAAAAGATACAATAGCCCTGATTTTACTAGCACACCTTGGGCACGATTTTATAAGCTTCGGGTGGGTGTGCTGATAAAATTCCGGACAATGAAATTATTTTGAAATAGAGCGGGAGTTACCCTTGCTGTCCTGGGCAACATTTATCCCTCAACCAACATCATTTAAATCAGATCATTTAGTCATTGTCACATTGCTGTTTGTGGGAGCTTGCTGTGCACAAATTGGCTGCTGCGTTTCCTATATTTCCACAACAGCAACTACACTTCATTGGCTGTAGAGAGCTTTGAGATGTCCTGTGGTTGTGAGAGTGTTATAGAAATATGTTTCTTTTTTCCAATTCCTTCTGTCTGTGATGTCTCTGGCAAATTTCATTCTGTGTATTAAGGTACCATTACCTTTACTTTTTAAGGTCCAGTATTTGAAAAATATCTGATGCATACTAAACAATTTCCTACCTGTCAGGCTGGGACTGTCCTTCTGCATTGAAATGTGATTGAAGGCTGGATTGCATCAATGTTTACCAATTGTTTGTAGCAACAAGTTTTTTCAATACGTCTGTCGTTGTTATTGATAATATGCACTTTTGGGGACAGTTTTGATTTGCTTATTACAATAAGATTGATTTTAATATCTGTAAATCAATGTTCTGTTAAATCTTTGGAAAATTAAGTGCTGGGAAGCCCAACAGAACAAGGGAATATAACTGAACCCAGTTTGTCATGAATCTGGGGGCACTTTGTGGCTATATAGCTAATTCCTAATGCCGAGAGGTTGTTTTCAGAAATAGCTTTCCAACCTGTCTGGAATATCGTGCCTGTTTCAGCTCTTAAATTGTTTGACAGTTTGACAGTTTCAAGGGATGGTGATGAAGATTTCTGGATGAGGAATACTCAGCATGAGAAGCCGGAGATTAGGTTGAAAGGTCTTTCAGAATTCCATCTGCTATCCAACAATGTAGAATCAACTATGACCATGTGTTAGCTTCATATGCGCAATTGAAACTAAGAGGTACGAACAGTAGCCTGGGTTTGTACTGGGCCTTTAGAGGGCTCTAAACATCAGAGGTATATGATCCTAGGTGATTATTCCATGGGATCAAAACACACTAGAGTCAGGATCAGTTCAGCAGTCCTTTATCATTCCATGTTTGCTTGTTTTGTCATTTGCTGTGATTGGCTCTGATTGAGGTCTCAAATGTAAAAGGACACCATGTACTGTGAAGTCTCCTGTGGTAACTCCCTTACGCTGTTACTCGCATCATGAGAGCTATACTGTACATTTTATTACTGTTGAAGTAGTGATGCTCACGTGAAAAGCCGATTGTGTTTCAATCAGAAATGATCGATTGTGACAACTTTATTAAATGTTACACGCACATATCAAAAGGCTTCACTTTCTATCTGAAATCAATGTACGCCATTAAACAGCCTCATCAGAGAAATGGCAGCACTCACTTACAGATGTCTTTTAAAAATGAACCTTGTTATTCAGTAATTTCCATAATTGTGGAGGCTTTGAGATTCATTCTGCTAATACAATACAACCAACTCACTTTAATCTTCAGTAAAATTATAATGAGCAGACTAACAGTGCATTCTTTCATTTTCACATTTGTTTGCTGCCTATATCAAATGCTTAAAATACTTTTTAGAATAATTAATTGACAAAATTATAAAGCATAATGATTATTTATTAAAATTTCCATGATTTACTTCATTCTGGCTAAATTTTAATTAGGTACATTTTTCTTTAACCTTTGAAGTATTCAATAGCTCCTCCTAAAATAATGGGGCTAATAATTAAATTTGCAAATCAAAAAAATCTGAAATGACTATGGTTTCAGATACTTGAATTAGAGGACAATGATGTGATGATTTGTGTTGAAGTGTAACAGATTGGGATGATTCATATTTAGACTTCTATCTGCCCTGTACCTTTTTGAGTTGATTTGGGTGGAAGCTGTAATGTCTTCTTGTAAAGTGGAGATAAAATCAAAAATGAAGAGTGTGTTGCTGCAGAACCGTTACATGCGATCCAGTTGGGACTGAGAAACATTCAACATTGGAAGGTAAATAATCTCCACAAAAAAAACTGGAACTATGGTTGAATCAACATAAAATGTAAAAGACTATAGAAACTTCAAAGGAAGCTTGCTTTTCCTACAACTAAGGAAGTAAAATAGTGCGGATGCTGGAGATCTGAAATAAAAACAGAAAATGCTGAAAAAACTTGGCAGGTCTGGCAGTGTCTGTGGAGAGAGAAACAAAGTTAATCTTTCAAGCCAGATTAAAAAGCAGAACGAAAAAGGTAATAATCTCTGAATTACTATCTAAGGCATGAGTGAATTGGCACAGGGTCAATAAGATTAAGGAAGTAAATGCATGGCTCAAAGATTGGTGTTGCTGGAATGAGTTTGAATTCATGGGACGTTGGCACCAGTATTGGGGAAGAGGGGACCTGTACCAATGGGACATCTTCATCTGAATCATGCCGGGACCAAATTATATAATTAGGGCTGTAGATAGGGCATTAAATTAAATAGTCAGGGGAGGGTTCAGCTGTATGGAAAATCAGAAAATCAAGGTTAAGGAAGAGGGGAGAAGTGCAGGTTAATGGAGCTGAGGGCTCAGGAGAGGTTAGTAAAGTTTCAAGACCACGAAATAGAACAGATTATAGAAGGTGGCAGGAATCTAACCTCAGGCAGAGCAAAATACGTGACAAGTATGAGAAGAGAGGTGGTCAATGCAGGACTGAGGGTGTTGTACCTAAATACGCGCAGTATACAGAACAAAGTAAATGAGCTGGTTGCGCTCATTGCAATTGGCCGGTAGGATGTTGTGGGCATCACAGAGACATAGCTGCAAGGGGACCGTGGCTGGGAGCTAAATATCCAAGGATATGTGTCCTAGCGAAAAGACGGGCAAAAGGGCAAAGGGGGCCGGGTTGCATTGTTAGTATGAATAAAGTTAACTCAATAGCAAGAAGCGATAATCGATCAGAAGGCATAGAATGTCTTGGTAGAGTTGAGAAATCACAAAGATAAAAAGACCTTAATGTGAATTATGTACAGGCCCCCTAGCAGTAGTCAGGATGTGGGGCCTGTACATAATTCACATATGAAAATAAATCAGGAGGTAGAAAAGGCAAATAAAAAAGGCAATATTATAATAATCATGGGGGACTTCAATATGCAGGTGGTCTGGGAAAATCAGGTGGTAGTGGATCCTAAGAAAAGGAATGTCTAAGAGGTGGTATTTTTTTGGAGCAGCTTGTGACACAGCCTACTTGGGAACAGGCAGTTCTGGATTTGGTGATGTGTAATGAGGCGACTTGATTAGGGAACTTAAGGTGGATGTAGCTGTTACCGGGGGCATAACTATAAGGTTCATGGTGCGAGATATAGGAGGGATGTCTGAGATAAATTCTTTACTCAGAGAGTGGTTGGGGTGTGGAATAGACTGCCTGCTGTGATAGTGGAGTTGGACACTTCAGGAACTTTCAAGCGGTTATTGGATAGGCACATGGAGCATTCTAGAATTAAAGGGAGGGAATGGCCTGATCTTGGGATTGGACATAGCTTGGCACAACACTGAAGGCTGAAGGGCCTGTACTGTGCTGTACTGTTCTATGTTTCTATGTTAAGGTGAAGGAACCCTTAGAGAGCAGTGACCACAATATGATAGAATTTACCCTGCAGTTTGAGAGGGAGAAGCTGGAATCAGATGTAACGGTATTACAATTAAATAAAGGTAACTACAAAGACATGAGGGAGGAACCAGCTGGAGTTAATTGGAAAGGGAGCCTAGCAGGGAAGATGATGGAACAGCATTGGCAGGAGTTCTGGGGGGTTATTCAGGAGGCACAACAGAAATTCATCCCAAGGAGGAGGAAACATGCTAAGGGGAAGACGAGGCATCCATGGCTGATGAGGAAGGTCAAGCACAGCATAAAAGCAAAACAAAAAGCAGACAAAAGGGCAAGGATTAGTGGGAAGCCAGAAGATGGGGAAGCCTCTAAAGAGGACAACTAAAAAAGCAATCGGGAGGGAGAAGATGAAATACACGTGTAAGCTAGCTAGTAATATAAAAGAAGATAGGAGGAATTTTTTTCAATAATAAAAGGTAAGAGGCAAAAATAGCCACTGGACCATTGGAAAATGAGGCTGGAAAAGTAATAGTAGGAAACAAAGCAATGACAGAGGAACTGAACAGTTACTTTGCATCAGTCTCATGGAAAACACCAGTGGGATGCCAGAGCTTCAGGAGAGCCAGGGGGCACAGGTGAGTGTAATGGCCATCATTAAGGAGAAGGTTCTGGGGAACTAAAAGGTCTGAAGGTGGATAAATCGCCTGGACCGAATGGATTACACCCAGGGTTCTCAGAGATAGCTGAGGAAATTGTGGAGGCATTGGTAGTGATCTTTCAGGAATCACTGGAGGCTGGGAGGGTGCCAGAGGACTGGAAAGTAGCTAATGTAACACCACTGTTTAAGAAAGGAGGGAGGCAGCAGACAGGAAATTATAGGCTGGTTAGCCTGACTTGAGTCATTGGCAAGATTTTAGAGATGATGTGGAGATGCCGGCGTTGGACTGGGGTAAACACAGTAAGGGGTCCGACAACACCAAGTTTAAGTCCAACTGATTTATTTGATAGTAAACTCACAAGCTTTCGAGGTTTCCCTCTTTGCCAGGTGAATGAAGGGTTCTGGCCTGAGACAGAGCATATAACAGCACAGACAGTTTACAGATTACTGATTAGAATGCGAATCTTTACACCTAACCTGCTATTCAAGTCTTAAAGTAGCTAACAATGTGAGTGGACGGAGTACTGAGGCCAATGTTGTCTACCTGATACGTTGCAAGAAAGGATGTCCCGAAGCATGGTACATTGGGGAGACCACGCAGACGCTACAACGGGTGAATGAACATCGCTCGACAATCACCAGGCAAGACTGTTCCCTTCCTGTTGGCGAACACTTCAGTGGTCACGGGCATTCAGCCTCTGACCTTCGGGTAAGCATTCTCCAAGGTGGCCTTCACGACACACGACAGCGCAGAGTTGCTGAACAGAGACTGATAGCCAAGTTCCGCACAGAGGACGGCCTCAACTGGGATCTTGGGTTCATGTTGCACTATCTGTAACCCCCATGACTTGCCTGGGTTTGCCAAAAACTCACTAACTATCCTGTCTGGAGACAATACACATCTCTTTAACCTGTGCTCAGTACTCCTTCCACTCACATTGTTAGCCACTTTAAGACTTGAATAGCAGGTTAGGTGTAAAGATTCGCATTCTAATCAGTAATCTGTAAACTGTCTGTGCTGTTAAATGCTCTGTCTCAGGCCAGAACCCTTCATTCACCTGACGAAGAGGGAAACCTCGAAAGCTTGTGAGTTTACTATCAAATAAATCAGTGGGACTTAAACCTGGTGTTGTCAGACCTCTTACAAGATTTTAGAGTCCATTATTAAAGATGAGATTGCCGAATACTTGGAAGTGCATGATAAAGTAGGACTGAGTCAGCACGGCTTCGTCAAGGGGAGGTCATGTCTGACAAATCTGTTAGAGTTCTTTGAGAAGGTGAAAGGAAGTCAGATAAAGGAGAACCAGTGGACATGATTAAGTTAGATTTCCAGGAGGCCTTTGACAAGGTGCCATAAAGGAGACTGTTAAATAAGTTAAGAGCCCATGGTGTTAAGGGTAAGATCCTAGCATGGATAGAGGATTGGCTGAATGGCAGAATGTAGAGAGTGGGGATAAAAGGGTCCTTTTCAGAATGGTAGCTGGTGACTAGTGATGTGCCTCAGGGTCCGGTGCTGGGACCATAACTTTTCACAATATACATTTATGATTTGTAAAGAAACATTGGGTGGGATTTCCCAACCAGCCCCATGGCATGTTGTCCAGCTGTGGAGATGCTGGCATTGGACTGGAGTAAACACAGTAAGAGGTCTCACAACACTGGTTAAAGTCCAACAGGTTTATTCAGTAGCAAATGCCACTAACTTTCAGAATGCTGCTCCTTCGTCAGGTGAATGGGAGTTCTAATCACTGATGGAATATTGACACTGACAATCTTAGTATCCCTAATCTTTTGAGGGGAAGAATCACTCAAGCAAATCCGAACATGACACTACATATCACTAGCGATAACGCCTCCCCGCCGGCTCTCAGCAGCCAGACAGAGTCATGTTCGAACTTGCTTGAGTGGTTCTTCCCCCCAAAGAATTAGGGATACTAAGATTGTCAGTGTCCATATTCCATCAGTGACCAGAACTCCCACTCACCTGACGAAGGAGCAGCGCTCCGAAAGCTAATGGCGTTTGCTACCAAATAAACCTGTTGGACTTTAACCTGGTGTTGTGAGACTTCTTACTACGTTGTCCAACAGCAGGGTAGCTCGCCATTGAACGTCAGTGGGCAGGATCTTCTAATTATGCTGAAATCAACAGCATTTTGCATTGCTTGCCCATCCCACCATGGGGAACCTGCCGCTGGAGCAGTGGGGGAGAGTTACAATCAGCGGGACTGGAAGAGCCTGCTGGTGGGAAAGGTCTCCCCATAATGTCTCCTAACTGATCACTGATGATAGATATATTCATCCAAGATATCATTTGGCAGTCTTAGAAAGAAAATGAAGATTAAATAAGGAAAAGCAGAATGCAAGGTCTCTATAATTTTGCAATAATAGTTCCTTGGGATAACTTCAAGATTGAAATCAGTGAACAACTGAAGGTTATGCTGGCAGTGTAACCCTAAATACCAGTATGAAAAAAATTCCCCACATTTTTCTCTCCATTGATCATCAAACCACAGCAGTCATGAAGCAGTGAGCTGCCCTGAAGTGTCCTCTGGTTTCAGACCCACTTGGTCTCTCAGAAGTATGGAAGCCTGTTGCAGTGAAACAGCGACCATACATGCCTGTTACATAATGCAAGAATACATGAGTTATTTTTGATGTCTTAAGAAAATGCAGCAATTGTAAAAGCACACAAATAATAGAGATAAATGATCAATTTCTCTGCTTCGGAGAGTGAATTGATTGAGGGAATAATAATTTGGAGAACTGTCTTCCTTTGACTCACTCCTTCAGTCATGAATGTAGACACTAGACTGGCAGGCCAGGCTTAACTATCTTAGCTCTGACCATGTATCATACCATAACAATCAGCTCCTGAAGTGGTGCTTCAACCCAATTCTAATCCTTTTCACCTTCAACCTTCAAGCTTGGTAAGTTTGGACCTGATGTCATAGTTATTAATATGGAATGACCTTCCAATAACGGAGGCAGAAGCTTATTCCTGAACCTTTCCATCAGTGATTGGAAGTTGTGAAGTTGCATCATTGATAGTTCTCAAAGTTATTTGTTTCTGGGGATGAAAACTACATTTGCTGGTGATTGCTTTAAGTCAAGTATTTGAACTATTTTGCTGCATGATATAAGTGACCCAAAACCCGCTGGTGCGTAGAGCTCATATTAGTGAATTCTGAAAAAAATGGTATTAACTATTTTGAAATTATTGATTTTATTGGACTGAGAGAACAGAGGCCTGTGAGAATTAAATGAAATATTTCTACCTAAACTGGTTACCTATTCTTTCTTTAGATAATCTTACTCCTGAATAATTCTAATTTATAACCTTCATGAGACTTACACCATTTCCAGTTTGCACCTCAAAGCTAAAAAGATGTATTTTTTGTCCAGTGGGATTGTGGTTAATATTACATTTCAGTTCATCAATAAACCTCAAATTACCCAGGGAAGCTGATTTTTGCAAGAAGTCCGGTTGTAAAGCATTGTGAAGAATCAAGGTGGAAACTGTCAGTGCAGTGAGATACTTGAATCAGTGAATTTGTGATCCAATGTTCACATCACAGTATCCTTCAAAGAGTACAGTCTTTTAAAGAAAGGATTTTCTTAGTAACATCCATTTTAAAATTGTGTAAAGGGGATTTTAAATTCTTTGGCTCAGTTTAATTTTTCTGAAAAGACTGCTTGTCTAAACAGATGTTAATCTCATTTGTATCTTGTCAACTGTAGTTTACAATAAAAACATATGGAATCGGAGCTTGAGTAGACCATACTGCTCCTTCAGCCTACTCGACCATTTAATAAGGTCATGATTGACCTCAGGTCTGCTTCTCAGCACTATCCCCATATCCTTAATTCCCTTAATCCCCAAAAATCTATCCACCTCAGCCTTGAATCTACTCAATTAGTGAGCATGACAGCTCTCTGGAGAATTCCAAAGATTCGTAGTCCTGAGTAAAGACATTTATCATCACCTCAGTCCAAAATGGCTGCCCCCTAGTCCTGAGAACTTTTGGGAGAATTTTCCCATCCTGCCTGCCACAGGAATTGGCGGGGGTGGACCATGCAGAGGTCCATTGACCTTGGGCAGGATTTTCTAGTTTTCGGATGAGCGCGGCCAGAAAATTCCACCTTGTGACTCTACATGTTCCACAGTAAGAAGTCTCACAACACCAGGTTAAAGTCCAACAGGTTTATTTGGTAGTAAACACCACTAGCTTTCGGAAAGTTGTTCCTTCATCAGGTGAATGGGGAGTTCTGATCACAAACAGGGCATATAAAGGCCCACACAGTTTACAGAATACTGATTAGAATGCGAGTCTTTACACCTACTCTGCTATTCAAGTCTTAAAGGTGCAGGCAGTGTGAGTGGAGATAGCATTAAGCATAGGTTAAAGAGATGTGTATTGTCTCCAGACAGGACAGTAAGTGAGATGTTGCAAGTTCAGGCAAGTCATGGGGGTTACAGATAGTGTGACATGAATCCAAGATCCCAGTTGAGACTGTCCTCATGTGTGCGGAACTTGGCTATCAGTTTCTGCTCAGCGACTCTGTGCTGTCGTGTGTCGTGAAGGCCGCCTTGGAGAACGTTTACCTGAAGATCAGAGACTGAATGCCGGTGACTGCTGAAGTTTTCACCAACAGGAAGATTATCTGTAAAGACTCGCATTCTAATCAGTATTTTGTAAACTGTGTGTGCTTTTATATGCTCTGTTTGTGATCAGAACTACCCACTCACCTGACGAAGGAACAGCGTTCTGAAAGCTAGTGGCATTTACCTCCAAATAAACCTGTTGGACTTTAACCTGGTGTTGTGAGACTTCTTACTGTGTTTACACCAGTCCAATGCCGGCATCTCCACATCATGTCTACACGTTCCAGACAAAGAGGATCTCAGCATCTCTGAACACAATCAAACACAGCTACTGACAAAATTGATGTCATACAATCACCGTTTATTTGGGCTGATTTCCTCTTTTTAAGGTAAGCAGAGCACATGTGAGCTTTACAATACAAGAATTCCCCATTGTGAGTGTGACTGGGAGAGTGAGAATGACAAATCAGGGTTTGTACTGATGTAAAGATTCAGTTTTCACATGTTTGCAACTGTCCCGACTATGATATCATTGATCTGACCACAACTGTTAAAAAAACAAATGTTTACAATTTCGTCACTGGTTACTGAAAACAGATAAAGCACCTCTTTGTGACACGTGATGATGTGATGTTCATCTTTCAGAGATATGCCCTGTTCCTAATTTATTCAATAAAAGTGTAGGCTAATAGTTAAGTAAGAAGGTCCCAGCTCATGGCTGTGATGGCTGAGCCCACTGATCTCACTGTCAGAGTCTGTGCCTTCAGCAGGACATGTCCCCACAAGCGCCCATGCTTTTCTTTGTTCAGCCATGGGACATGGGTGTCACTGGCTGGCCAGCATTTATTGCCCATCTCTAGTTGCCCTTAAAGAATCAACCACATTGCTATGGCTCTAGGGTCACATGTAGGCCAGACCAGGTAAGGACAGCAGATTTACTTCCCTAAAGGACATTAGTGTCAATTTTTCTGACAACAATGGTTTCATGGTAATCAGTAGATTCTTAATTTCAGATATTTTTCATTGAATTCAAATTCTACCATCTACCGTGATGGGATTTGAACCCAGATCCCAGAGCATTGATAATGCCACTAGGCCATCGCCTTCGTGGCAATGCAATAATAGGCTCCAGTGTTCTCCTGTTTCTTTCTGGGGAAATCTGGTTTCTACAGTTCATGATATCATAGGTAAGACCTAATAGTTCAATGGGTATCACCCAAGAGACGATTCTTCATTTCTGAGTTTAGGGACTGATGGGCACATCACACTTAATAGAAAGTTGAATTTAATATTGAGGAGTATGGGTTATGATGACACTGAGTTTTGTTCCAGCAATGTTAATGTATCTTTCAAATGTTAAATCTTCATGACTCATAATGCTTCAAATATCTTTCGGTTCCTGCAGTGAGAGTGGTCTGCCTTTCCATTTACATAGAATTACATTGAGCTGTAGTGATCATGTCATTGGACAGTAACCCAGTGCCCTAGACTAATGCTCTGGGGACACAGATTCAAATCCCACCACTGCAGCTGGTGGAATTCAAACTCAATTCATAAAAATCTGAAATTAGAAGCTAGTTTCAGTAATGGTGACCACAAACCCATTGCTGATTGTTGTAAAAATCCATCACTAATGCCCTTCAGAAAAAAAATCTGCTGTTCTTACCAATATGTGATTCTAGACCCACAGCAATGGTGTTGACTCTGAAATGGCTCAGCAAGCCACTCAGTTTTACCAAACTGCTATAAACTCTAAAATGAATGAAATCAGACAGACCACCCAGCATTGAAAATGGCAACAGCAAGCCCAGTGCTGTTGATTCTGCAAAGCCATCCTTACTAACATCTGGGGGCTTGTGCCAAAATTGGGAGAGCTGTGTCACAGACCAGTCAAGCAACAGCCTGACATAGTCATAATCACGGAATCAAACTTTATAAATAATGTCTCAGAGACCACCACAGACAGCCATTCCTGGGTATGCAATATCCCACCGGCATGACAGACCCAGCAGAAGTGGCAACACCGTAGAAGCAAGTAACATTCGTGTCACACGAGTGCCAGGTAATGACCATCTTTAACAAGAAAGGGTCAAACCGTCATCCCTTGACATTCAGTTACATTATCATTACTGACTCCCCAATTATCAACAACCTGAGGGTTACCATTGACCAGAAACTGAACTGGACTGGCCGTATAAATACTGTGGCTACCAGAGCAGGTCAGAGGTTAAGAATCCTACGCAGAGTAACTCATTCGCTGACTCTCCCAAAGCCTGCCCACTATCTACAATGTGGAGATGCTGACGTTGGACTGGGGTAAACACAGTAAGAAGTCTCACAACACCCGGTTAAAGTCCAACAGCATTTGCAAATGCATTTGCTACTAAATAAACCTGTTGGACTTTAACCTGGTGTTGTGAGACTTCTTACTGTGTCACTACCTACAAGGCATGAATCAGGAGTGTGATGGAATATGCTCCAGTTGCCTGGATGAGTGCAGCTCCAACAACACTTAAGAAGCTTGACACCATCCAGGACAAAGCAGTCCCGCTTGATTGCTATGCCTTCTGCCACCTTAAACGATCACTCCCTCCACTACCAATGTGTAGTGGCAGTAGTGTGCACCATCTATAAAGGTTCACTGCAGCAACTCACCGAGACTTCTTCAACAGCACCTTCCAAACCCACAACCTCAGTCACCCAGCAAGTCAAGAGCAGCAGATACCTGGGAACAACACCACCTGCAAGTTCCACTCCAAATCACTCACCATCCTGACTTTGAAATATATCACCATTCCTTCACTGTCACAAGATCAAAATCCTGGAACTTACTCCCTGACAGCACAGTGGGTGTACCTCCAGGAAGGCAGCTCACCACCACTTTCTCAAAGCAACTAGGGTTGGACAATAAAGTCTGGCCAGGCTGGCCATGCCTGTATACAATGAATGCATTACAAAAAATCGTAGGATACATAGCACATGACCAGCCATTCGGCCCATATAGCACTTGCGATTTTTCCATCTCCACTTGTGTCAATCCTTCACTGCATCTGTCAGCAGAACCCTCTATTCCCTCTCCTGAATGTGTTTGTCCAACACCCACTTACTGCACTGAAACTATCCACTCCAACCACTCCCTGTGGTAGTGAGTCCCTGGACAGGGTGTCTGAAAAGCAATGAGAAAAACATTGATCTGGGAGCAGAGTAGCAATTTTCATAAACATAAGCAAAGTAAGTCAAGGAAGCATAGGCAACTGAACAAAGGTTTGGGGCCATCAGAGACAGTGGTGGCATAAGGGAACTGGAAGAAAAATGCTCCACTCTGTCCAAATGTGAAATATAGTTGGATTAACAGCACAAATAGAAATTAATGGGTTTGCTCCAATAGCCATTCCAGAGACTAAGTGCAAGTTTAAATTAAAAAACACAAAACACTTGTCTTCACACATTAGTTCACCCTTTCCTGTTCAAGTGAATGTCTGTGGCTGTTTACTTCTAGTAAATGAACATTTTTTGGTCTGTAACATGCAGCTAGCCTTGTTTACAGGCCAATTTAACCACAATCTACTTTTGTAGATCATAGCTGCAAAACTCCTATTACTTAAACATTGGCTAAACCATGCTCAAAGTGATAAGCAATGAAAGGATATGAAACAGATTTTGAGAAAAGCAGAATATTGTTGATGCTGGAAATCGGAACCCTGCCAGAAATGGCTGAAAGTAGTCAGGAAGTCAGGCAGCACCTGCAGATTAATTGCCCACTGAAGGGTCTGAATTGACAGCGGGGCAGTAGAGCTTTCCATTGGCCTTTCTGCTGTAGACTTAATAGAGCTGGAGGTAGCAAGTGGGAACAATACTGCCTGATTAAATGAACCCCCCCATCACTCCCCCACACACCAAGAGCATTAAACATTGAAGTAACTGGACTTGATAATGCTTTGTGAGTACCAGTTAGTAATACAATCTAAATGATCTAAATGCATATTGAATACCAGCTTGTCCAGGACTACTGATTGATGGTATCACATTTACTGTTGGTTTTACTATTAGTTTTACATTATCTGCCCCAGTTAATTTAACCTGGGTGTTGGTTAGTGTAAATGTCAGAGCTCTATCTTCCATTATTTGTGAAGATCTTCGGCGATAGTAAGTGGTGGTTTGTTGGCTGTTGTCATTGCTGGGATTAGTGATGAATTCCAGAAAACTAAATGGGTAAAACAGATCAATGGTCGATGTGAAAATACATGGTGACCGCAAGAGTAATGGAAAATATTACTCACTCAATGGCCTTCTGTGGCCAGTAACTGCATGGGTCAAAGGGGGAGACACTACACCACTGTTTCCCCCTCCACAAGTTCCATTGTCCCAAAGTCAATCCCCCTCAGGATTTTAGGCCGCACATTCTGAACCAGGGCCTAAACTATTGGAAATTGTGGCACTGAAGATCCGAAAGAACAAATATCTATTTTCATCAGCATGGTCAGACTGCAGGTAAAAGCTAACCCTGCCAAGCACACCTAACACACTGAGACAAATGAGAATAAATGTTTCTGATGCCAAAATGCCAGTTTACTGTGTGTTCCAAGTATTCAATATGAAGCGTTTGTCATTGATACTCTAGTAACGCGGTGTAACACTGTTACAGAGATGTAGGAGCAGCAGTTCTTTTTCAAATAAACATCGGTGAATGGATGTTTTCTTCTCGGCAGTTCCACACTGGCTATTGTTATTATGTGATACATTGGTCATGTACAAAATGTATCCTGGTGGATGGGCATGGGAAGGTGTGTATGAGGAGCCATTGGGAGTGGCTGGAGGCATGAGTTGACATTGAGTTGGGATGGAGGTATGAGGGAAAATGGGGAGTAGATGTGCGGGTTCCTGAGGTGGTGTCAAGGGTGAAGACCAGAGGGTCTAACTGCTTTTGTTACAACTCAGCCACAGTCCCAGTCCTGGAGAACCAAGGTGGGCCTTCTAACTCAGGCACCTGTCTGCCTCGGATCCACAGGCCCATTTTGTACCATCTTCTCCCACCCCAAGTGTGACCTGGCACTTTTATCCCAGATGCGTCTCCCAGGTCACAATACTTCTCAATTCCACCTACCATCCAGTAGCGTAAATCTGGTCCTATATGTATAAAAATATTACTAATAACCACAGGTCTCTGAATCCAAGTTTGGATTGTACTTTTGAAGCCTTTGATTTCTGAGTCATACTCTGCCGTTAACTTCCTGAAGTTCCTGAACTATTACCAACACATTCAAACATAACTGAGCTGAATAGAATTTCCAGATTGTCAGATTAAAGATGTGAACAAATTTCAGTAAATCTGACCTGCAGAGACTTTTAAACTATTTGTCTTTTGTGAGGATCCATGCCTATTCAATTTAGACTTGTAAGTTATTCATGGTTAGTATTTATGTTGAAATGGAAGATCAGAATGAAATGACAGGGACAAGAGGTTGAGATGATTGTAACTGATAAATTGCTCTATTTATTTATTTGAATATTTATTCAGAAGATGTGGGCATCACAGGTGACGATGACATTTAGGGCTCGATTTTACCATTTTCGTTCTAATGCTGAACCTGGGCGTAATGCAGATCCAACTTAGAAATCTGCTTTCAGGTGCTCCCATACACACTCAGCCTGAAAAAAAACACTGCTCCCATTTGCGCTGTGGGTGGGGCTCTGAACTGTGCGTGCGCAGTTAGAAAAGAATTCAAAAAAACACGCCTGTGTCAGATCGTTCCCAGGCTGCAGAAAGCAGTCCGGGAGCAAAAAGCGGGAGCGGTGGCCCCCACAGACATCACTGTCCCCCTTATCCACCCCCCCACTGCCCACACACGTCACTGTCCCCCTTATCCACCCCCCCACTACCCACACACATCACTGTCCCCCTTATCCGCCCCCCCCACTACCCACACACATCACTGTCCCCCTTATCCACCCCCCCCACTACCCACACACATCACTGTCACCCTTATCCACCCCCCCGCTACCCACACACATCACTGTCCCCCTTATCCACCGTCCCCCCCACTACCCACACACATCACTGTCCCCCTTATCCACCGTCCCCCCCACTACCCACACACATCACTGTCCCCCTTATCCACCCCCCCCACTACCCACACACATCACTGTCCCCCTTATCCACCCCCCCCACTACCCACACACATCACTGTCCCCCTTATCTACCCCCCCACTACCCACACACATCACTGTCCCCCTTATCCAACCCCCCCCATTACCCACACACATCACTGTCCCCCTTATCCACCCCCCCCACTACCCACACACATCACTGTCCCCCTTATCCACCCCCCCCACTACCCACACACATCACTGTCCCCCTTATCCACCCCCCCCACTACCCACACACATCACTGTCCCCCTTATCCACCCCCCCCACTACCCACACACATCACTGTCCCCCTTATCCAACCCCCCCCACTACCCACACACATCACTGTCCCCCTTATCCACCGTCCCCCCCACTACCCACACACATCACTGTCCCCCTTATCCACCCCCCCCACTACCCACACACATCACTGTCCCCCTTATCCACCCCCCCCACTGCCCACACACATCACTGTCCCCCTTATCCACCCTCCCACTACCCACACACATCACTGTCCCCCTTATCCACCCCCCCCACTACCCACACACATCACTGTCCCCCTTATCCAACCCCCCCACTACCCACACACATCACTGTCCCCCTTATCCACCCCCCCACTGCCCACACACATCACTGTCCCCCTTATCCACCCCCCCACTGCCCACACACATCACTGTCCCCCTTATCCACCGTCCCCCCCACTACCCACACACATCACTGTCCCCCTTATCCACCCTTCCACTACCCACACACATCACTGTCCCCCTAATCCACCCTCCCACTACCAACACACATCGCTGTCCCTGTTATACACCTCCCACTACCCACACACAGCGTTGTTCCCCCTTGTCCACCCAACCTCCCCAGACCAATCACCATCCCGCCTCCTCCCTTCCCCACCTATCACCCATGGAGTGGCAGTGGACACCCTTCCCCCCCCAACCCCGTGCCCCTCTCAGAGAACCATCCACCCCCTTTACCCCACCAGAGATCCAGCCCCCTTACCCCCACCAGAGATCCCACCATCCCCGCCCACCACCTGCAGACAGTGACCTGGCCTTGCTCCCCACCACCCCCCCTCCCCCCCCCCGACCCGCCAGAGGAATATCTGACCTGCCTCCTCCTTTCTCCCCACCAGACAACGATCAGCCCTCCCATCCCTACCACCAGACAATGATTGGCCCTCCCCTCCTTCCCACCAGAGATACATCTGACCCCCCACCAGACGACGATCTACCATCTGGCCTCACAACCCCCCCCCTCCAGCCAGAGAATGATCGGACCCGCCTCCCTCCTTCCCCCACCACTGATCTGAGTCAGAGAGCTGTTGGAAGTGCTGAACACACTCTTCAGCAGCTGGAGTGCCCAATTCAGACTTTTATTCAGCAGGTCCATTACGGTGCAAACGCGGTGGTAAAGGGGGAAATGCTAATGAAGTTGGATGAGCAGTTCATTAATTCACTTTAAATGCATGCAGGCACAGATTGTGTTAGTGGCCTCACACCCAACTTTACCAAGTTTTTGCACCCAAAACGGGCATGACGCAATGGTAAAATTGGGCCCATAGAGTCAGAGAGGTTTACAGCATGGAAACAGGCCCTTTGGCCCAACTCGCCCATGGCGCTCAGTCTTTAACACTAAGCTAGTCCCAATTTCCCACATTTGGCCCACATTCCTCTATACCCATCTTACATAAGAACATAAGAACTAGGAGCAGGAGTAGACCATCTGGCCCCTCGAGCCTGCTCCGCCATTCAATAAGATCTTTTCATGGACTCAGCTCCACTTACCTGCCCGCTCACCATAACCCTTAATTCCTTTACTGTTCAAAAATTTATCTATCCCTGCCTTAAAAACATTCAGTGAGGGAGCCTCAACTGCTTCACTGGGCAGGGAATTCCACAGATTCACAACCCTTTGTGTGAAGAATTTCCTCCTCAGCTCAGTCCTAAATCTGCTCCCCGTTATTTTGAGGCATGCCCCTTAGTTCTAGTATGTTTTTGGACAGTTACCCACGTGACAGTCTAAAAGCTTTTTAAAAGACAAAATTGTACCCCCCTCTAATACTGCCTCTGGCAACTTGTTCCACTCACCATCCTCTGTATGAAAAAATTGCCCCTCTGGACACTTTTGTATCTCTCACCTCTCACCTTCAACCTATGCCCTCTAGTTTAGACTCCCCTACGTTTGGGAAAAGATCGTAAATATCTAGCTGATCTGTGCCCCTCATTATTTTATAGATTTCTATAAGATCACCCCTCAGCCTCCTACGCTGCAGAGAAAAAAGTCCCAGTCTATCCAGCCTCTCAAAACTCCAACCATCAAATCCCAATAGCATCCAAGTAAATTTTTTCTGCATTCTTTCCAGTTTAATAATATCCTTTGTATAATACGGTGACCAGAACTGTACACATTACTCCAACTGTGTCCTTACCAATTAACAAGATGTCCCACTTCCTGTATTCAGTGTTCTGACCAATGAAGCCAAGCATGCCGAATGCCTTCTTCACCACTCTGTCCACCTGTGACTCCACTTTCAAGGAACTGTGAACCTGTACCCCTGGATCTCTTTGTTCCATAACTCTTCCCAATGCCCTACTATTAACTGAGTAAGTCCTGGCCATCACCTCACATTTATCTAAATTAAACTCCATCTGCCATTCATCAGCCCACTGTCCCAATTGATCAACACCTTGTTGCAATCTGAGATAACTTTCTTCACTGTCCACATTGCTACCAATCTTGGTGTCATCTGCTAACTTACTAACCATGCCTCCTAAATTCTCATCCAAATCATTAATATAAATGACAAATAACAGTGGGCCCAGCACCAATCCCTGAGGCACACCGCTAGTCACAGGCCTCCAGTTTGAAAAGCCATCCTCTACAACCACCCGCTGTCTTCTGTCATCAAGATAATTTTGTATCCATTTAGATACCACACCCTGGATCCCGTGAAATTTAACCTTATGCAACAACTTACCATGAGGTACCTTATCAAAGGCCTTGCCCTAGTCCATGTAGACAACATCAACTGCACTGCCCTCATCTACCTTTATCATTACCCCTTCAGAAAATTCAAATACGTGAGACATGATTTTCCACTCACAAAGCCATGCTGACTGTCCCTAATCAGTCCTTGCATATCTAAATGCTTGTAGATCCTGTCTCTCAAAATACCTTCCAACAATTTACCCACCACAGATGTGAGACTCACTGGCCTGTAGTTCCCAGGCTTTTCCCTGCAGCCCTTTTCAGAGGAGATTTACAAGGATGTTGCCTGGATTGGGAGGCATGCCTTATGAGGATAGGCTGAGGGAGCTAGGGCTCTTCCCCCTGGAGAGACGAAGGTTGAGAGGCGACCTGATAGAGGTTTATAAAATGCTGAAAGGAATAGATAGGGTGGATTCTCAGAGGCTATTTCCCAAGGCTGAAATGGTCACTACAAGAGGACACAGGTTTAAGGTGCTGGGAAGCAAGTACAGAGGAGATGTTAGGGGTAAGTTTTTCACTCAGAGGGTGGTGAGTGAGTGGAATCGGCTGCTGTCGGTGATGGTAGAGCCAAACTCGCTGGGGTCTTTGCAAAGACTTCTGGATGAGTATATGGGATCTGATGGGATTGGAAGTTACAGTTAGTTCTATGGCTTGGTAGGTATAGATGTGATCGGCGCAACTTGTGGGCCGAAGGGCCTGTTTGTGCTTTAGTGTTCTATCTTCTATGTTCTCTGTTCTATAGAGAGGTCTGGTGCAAAAGTTAAAGTTCTAAATTGGGGCAAGACCAATTTTGATGGTATCAGGCAGTTAATTGGGAGAGTCTATGAGAAGACAAAGGGGTATCTGGTAAGTGGGAGGCTTTCAAGAGTGAGTTAACCAGGGTTTAGGGCAAGCAGATTCCACTTAAGAGTGAAGGGCAAGGCTGGTAGAAGTAGGAAACCCTGGATGACTTGGGATATTTGAGGCCCTGGTCAAGAAGAAGAAGGAGGCACATGATGTGCATAGGCAGCTGGGATCAAGTGGATCCCTTGAAGAGTACAGAGGGTGAAGGAGTAGAGTTAAGAGAAAAATCATGAGCGCAAAAAGGGGACACGAGATTGTTTTGGCAGATAAAGCAAAGGAGAATCCAAAGAGCTTCTACAAATGCATAAAGGGCAAAAGAGTAACAAGGAAGAGAGGAGGGCCTGTTAAGGATCAACAAGGTTATTTATGTGTGGATCCACAAGAAATGGGTGAGATTCTAAATGAATATTTCTCATGAGTGTTTTACTGTTGAGAAAAGCATGGATGTTAGGGAACTTGGGGAAATAAATGGTGATGTCTTGAGAAGTGAGCATACCACAGAGAAGGAGATGCTGGAAGTCTTAAAGTGCAACAAGGTAGATAAATTCCCGAGATCTGATGAAGTGTATCCCAGAACACTGTGGGAGGCTAGGGAGGAAATTACGGGTCTCTAGCAGAGATCTTGATCAATTGGGCCAGTGGTCTGTCAAATGGCAGATGGCGTCTAATTTAGATAATTGTGAGGTGATACATTTTGGTCGATTGAACCAGGGCAGGACTTACTCGCTTAATGGTAGGGCGTTGGGGAGAGTTATAGAACAAAGAGATCGAGGAGTACACATTCATAGCTCCTTGAAAGTGGAGTCACAGGTGGACAGAGTGGTGAAGAAGGCATTCGGCATGCTTGGTTTCATTGGTCAGAACATTGAATACAGGAGGTGGGACGTCTTGTTGAAGTTGTACAAGACATTGGCAAGGCTACACTTGGAATACTGTGTACAGTTCTGATCACCTTATTATAGAAAGGATATTATTAAAGAGTCCAGAAAAAATGTACTAGGATGCTACCAGGACGTGATAACTTGAGTTATAAGGAGAGACTGGATAGACTGGGGCTTTTTTCTCTGGAGCATAAGAGGCTTAGGGGTGACCTTACAGAGGTCTGTAAAATAGTGGGGGGCATAGATCAGCTGGACAGTCAATATCTTTTCCCAAAGGTAGGGGAGTCTAAAACTAGAGGGCATAGGTTTAAGGTGAGAGGGGAGAGATAAAAGGGTTCAGGGGAGGCAATATTTTTCACACAGAGGGTGGTAAATGTTTGGAACCAGCTGCCAGAGGTAATAGTAGAGGCGGGTACAATTTTGTCTTTTAAAAAGCATTTAGACAGTTACATGGGTAAGATGGATATAGAGTGATATGGGCCAAATGTGGGCAATTGGGATTAATTTAGGGGTTAAAAAAAGGGCAGCATGGACAAGTTGAGCCAAAGGGCCTGTTTCCTGTAAACCTCTATGACTGTATGACTGTCGCCTGCCCTTCCTTATTTCCCAGGAGGAGGTCAAGTTTTGCCCCCTCACTAGTTGGGCCATCCACATACTGAATGAGAAATTCCTCTTGAATACATTCAACAAATTTCTCTCCATCCAACCCTTTAATGCTATGACTGTCCCAGTCAATGCTGGGAAAGTTAAAATCCCCTACAATTACCGCCATTTTTTGAAGCTATCTGTAATTTCCTTATATTTTGCTTCTCAATTTCCGGCTGATTATTTGGGGGCCGACAGTACAACCCTATCAATGTGATCGCTCCCTTTTTATTTCTCAGTTCTATCCATATAGACTCAGTGGGCGAACCCTCAAAAACATCCCCTCTCAGAACTGCCACGATGTTTTTCTTAATCAAAAGGTTAATTCCCCCTTCTCTCTTACCTCCTGTTCTATCTTTCCTGGAACATTGAGCTGCCAGTCCTGTCCCTCTCTTAGCCATGTTTCAATAATTGCTATAATATCCCAGTACCACATACCCATCCGTACACTGAGTTCATCTGCCTTGCCCGTCAGGCTCTTGCACTGAAATAAATGCAGATTAATCGAGAATTCTTTTGCTCTCTGCCCTGTTTTTGCCTGATCTGTCTGATTACGAGGATTACTGACACTGCCTTTACTACTTGGTTGGACTATGAGATTACAGGGACTGGGAACGTCCGAAATGTGGAATTTTTTCAAGGAACAGCTACTGCGGGTCTGCAATAGGTATGTCCCTGTCAGGCAAGGAGGATTTGGTAGGGCTAGGGAACCGTGGTGTACTAAAAAAGTTGATTCGTTGGTTAGGAAGAAAAAGGAGGCTTATGTTCGGATGAGGCTTGAGGGCTCAGGTAGTGCATTAGAAAGTTTTAGATTGGCTAGGAGGGAGTTGAAGAGGGAGTTAAGAAGGGCTAAAAGAGGACATGAGATGACTTTGGCTGATAGGATTAAGGAGAACCCTAAGGCGTTTTACAGGTATGTCAAGAACAGAAGGTTGGTTAGGGCAAGATTAGGGCCAGTTACAGACAGTAGAAGGAAGTTGTGTGTGGAACCGGAGAAGATTGGAGAGGCGTTGAACCAATATTTCTCTTCGGTGTTCACGCAAGGGGACATGAATGTAGCTGAGGAGGACACTGGGGTGCAGGGGTGTAAAATAGATAGTATTGCAGTTGATACGGGGGATGTGCTAGATATTTTAGAGGGTTTGAAAATAGATAAGTCCCCTGGTCCGGATGGGATTTACCCTAGGATTCTCTGGGAGGCAAGAGAGGTGATTGCGGAGCCTCTGGCTCTGATCTTCAGGTTGTCGTTGGTCTCTGGTATAGTACCGGAAGATTGGAGGACAGCAAATGTTGTCCCATTGTTTAAGAAGGGGAGCAGAGACTTCCCTGGGAATTATAGACCGGTGAGTCTTACTTCTGTGGTGGGTAAGGTTTTGGAAAGGATTATTAGAGACAGGATTTATAGTTATTTGGAGAGTAATGAATTGATTAGAGACAGTCAGCATGGTTTTGTAGCGGGTAGGTCGTGCCTTACTAACCTTATCGAGTTCTTTGAGAAAGTGACCAAAGAGGTGGATAGGGGTAAGGCAGTTGACGTGGTGTATATGGATTTTAGTAAGGCGTTTGATAAGGTTCACCATGGTAGGCTTCTGCAGAAAATGCAGATGTATGGGATTGGGGGTGATCTAGGTAATTGGATCAGGAATTGGCTAGCAGATAGGAGACAGAGGGTGGTGGTTGATGGTAAATATTCGTCATGGAGTTCGGTTACGAGTGGTGTGCCTCAGGGATCTGTTTTGGGGCCACTGCTGTTTGTAATTTTTATTAATGATCTGGATGAGGGTATAGTTGGGTGGATTAGTAAGTTTGCTGATGACACCAAAGTCGGAGGTGTGGTAGATTGTGAGGAAGGGTGTCATAGTTTGCAGGGTGACTTAGAAAGGTTGCAGAGCTGGGCCGCGAGGTGGCGGATGGAGTTTAATGTGGAGAAGTGTGAGGTAATTCATTTCGGTAGGAATAACAGATGTGTTGAGTATAGGGCTAACGGGAGGACTTTGAATAGTGTGGAGGAGCAGAGGGATCTAGGTGTATGTGTACATAGATCCCTGAAAGTTGGGAATCAAGTAGATAAGGTAGTTAAGAAGGCATACGGTGTCTTGGCGTTTATTGGTAGGGGGATTGAATTTAGGAGTCGCAGCGTCATGATGCAACTGTACACAACTCTGGTGCGGCCGCACTTGGAGTACTGTGTGCAGTTCTGGTCCCCACATTACAGGAAGGACGTTGAGGCTTTGGAGAGGGTGCAGAGGAGCTTTACCAGGATGTTGCCTGGTATGGAGGGGAGGTCATATGAGGAGAGACTGAGGGATTTGAGGTTGTTTTCGCTGGAAAGAAGGAGGCTAAGAGGGGATCTTATTGAAACATATAAGATGATTAGAGGTTTAGATAGGGTGGATAGTGATAGCCTTTTTCCTCGGATGGAGAATGCTAGCACGAGGGGGCATGGCTTTAAATTAAGGGGTGGTAGTTATAGGACGGATGTCAGGGGTAGGTTCTTTACCCAGAGGGTGGTGAGGGATTGGAATGCCCTGCCTGCTGCAGTTGTAAATGCACCTAGTTTGGGGGCGTTTAAGAGATCTATGGATAGTTTTATGGACGAAAAGGGATTGGTTTAGATTAGTGGGTCAGTGTTTTTTTTAAAAAAAACTGGTCAGCGCAACATCGTGGGCCGAAGGGCCTGTTCTGCGCTGTAATGTTCTATGTTCTATGTTCTACTTAATGTATTCCCTTTAACTCCTGTGTTGTTCTCAACCTTTTCTTCTGTGTCCCTACTACTTTGGGTCCCACCCACCCCTGCCAAACTCATTTAAACCCTCTTGAGTGGCTCTAGCAAATCTCCCCGCCAGGATGTTAGTCTGCTTCTAGTTCAGGTATAACCCATCCCTCTTAAACAGGTCATCCCTTCCCCAGAAGAGATCCCAAAGATCCACAAATCTAAATCCATGCCTCCTGCACCAGCTCTCAAGCCAGGCATTCATCTGCCTAATCTTCCTATTCCTACTTTCATTAGCAAGTGGCAGCAGTACTAGTCCAGAAATTACTATCCTCAAGGTTCTGCACTTCAGCCTTCTACCTAATTCTCCATATTCACACTTCAGGACCTCATCCCTTTTCTTACCTATGTCGTTGGTACCAATATGTACAATGACCTGTGGCTGCTCACCCTCTTCCTTAAGAATAGAACATAGAACATTACAGCGCAGAACAGGCCCTTCGGCCCACGATGTTGCGCCGACCAGTTAAAAAAAACAATGACCCTCTAACCTAAACCAATCCCCTTTCGTCCATAAACCTATCCACATATCTCTTAAACGCCCCCAAACAAGGCGCATTTACAACCGCAGCAGGCAGGGCATTCCAATCCCTCACCACCCTCTGGGTAAAGAATGTCCGACAACCGCTCAGTGACGTCCTTGATTCTGGCAACAGAGAGGCAACACACCATCCTGGAGTATTGATCGCAGCCACCGAACTGCTTGTTTATTGCCCATTCGTTGCCCACCCCTAATTGCCCTTGGACTAAGTGGCTTGTTAAGCCATTTTCAGAGCAGCAGTTAAGAGTCAGCCTCATTGCTGTGTGTCTGGACTCACCTGTACGCCAGACCGGGTAAGGATGGTAGATTTCCATCCCTGAAGGACATTAGTGAATTAATGAGTTTTTATGAAATCAGTGATAGCTATATTACTGAGACCAGTTTTCAATGCCAGATTTATTCATTAAATTTAAATTCCATCAGTTGCTATGATGGGACTTGAACCTGGGTCCTCCTAGCATTAAACTGGGCCTCTGGATTATCGTCCAGTGACATTACCAGTATGCCACTGACTTCCTAATTTACAGCAATTATACTTTGAATTCTATCGACTTTGCACAGATTTGAGAATATCACACAGAAATAGCATATCTGATCTCCCTCTTAAAAAGTACAAAAATATGGACATAAAGATCCAGATATGTAAATATTATGTAAATGGGAGACTTGTCTTTTCTACTGAAGTGTCAGTAACTGGGTTACCAAGGCGTTTTCTGGATGTAATTAAAATTATAGAGATATGTTTGTATTTCATGGACTTGTTCAATTTGTTACTCACCATACATTTATTTTCCAAGGATACTGAACAAATTAAAACAGCATAAAGGGCAAGTCACTGTGTGGCTTCTAAAGGAACCCATTTACCCACAGAATTGTAAGCATTTGCTGCAATTGCTGCTGGGGTAATATCATATAACCTTTAAAAGGTGGATGTAAAATGACTCACCAACCACTATAAATAGCAGCATCCTGTCAGCTATTGGTTTTCATGTACAGATTGTTTCTTTTTAAATATACAGCATTTTGGTTTTGCTGCAGTTACAATGGAGGAGAGGAAAATGATTTGCTGGGCTGACAGAGTTCCATTTACCAGAACTTTAGTAGGCCAGAATACGAGAGAGTTTATTCACTGTGATGTTCGTAGTATTCAAGAGATTTTCATTGGCAATAAAACCCAAAGCTGGGAAAATGATATTTCTCATAACTGCAAGTTCTGTGGTAACATGAGCCACCAGTGAGATACTTGATCATTTGTGGGTTTTAAACACTTTTATCAGCTGTGTGATTATTTAAAGGGAAATTCCACCCTCAGGCACATTTTATGTTAAAAACTCAATTCTGCTAATTCCCACTTCCTAAACTAAGTTATAATTTTACCTACAAAGCTAACATAATTGCTAATGTCGATCTTTTTCATTTACCTGCAAGCAACCATCATTAAAGATAAGGGCGAACCAGTGGATGTGGTATACTTGGATTTCCAGAAAGGTTTTGATAAGGTCTCGCATAAGAGGTTAGTGTGTAAAATTAAAGCATATGGGATTGAGGGCAATATATTGGCATGGATTGAGAATTGGTTAGCAGGCAGGAACAGCGAGTAGGAATAAATGGGTCTTTTTTGAAAGCGCAGACAGTGACTAGTGAGGTCCCACAGGGGTCAGTGCTTGAGCCCCAGCTATTCACAATATACATTAACAGCTTGGGTGAGGAAACCAAATGTAATATTTCCAAGTTTTCTGGTGATGCAAAACTTGGTGGGGCATGAGTAGTGAAGAAGAAGTTTAGAAGTTTCAAGGTGACTTAAACAAGTTGAGTGAGCCAGCAAGTACGTGGCAGCTCCAGTATAACGTGAATAAGCATGAAATTATCCATCTCAGTGGGAATGGCAGTGAATTACTTAAATGATGATAGATTGGGAAATGTTGATCTGTAAAGATAAAGGTTTATGAGTGTCCTTGTACACCAGTCACTGAAAGCAAGCATGTAGGTACAGCAAGCAGTTATAGATAGAATCATAGAATCCTACAGTGCAGAAAGAGGCCCTTCAGCCCATCAAGTCTGCACCGAACACAATCCCACCCAGGCCCCACCCCCATACCCCTACATATTAAACCCACTAATCCCTCTAACCTACGCATCCGTGGACACCAAGGGGCAATTTCTTAGATGGCCAATCAACCTAACCCGCACATCTTTGGACCATGGGAGGAAACCGGAGTACCCGGAGGAAACCCATACGGACACAAGGAGAATGTGCAAACTCCACACAGACAGTTACCTGAGCTGGGAATGGAACCCAGGATCCTGGAGCTGTGAAGCAGCAGTGCTAACCATTGTGCTACTGTGCCAGTTAGGTAGGCAAATGGTATGTTGGCCTTCATTACAAGAGAACTTGAAAACAGGAGCAAGAATGTCTTACTGCAGCCAAACAGGGTCTCAGTGAGACCACTCCTGGAGTATTGTGTGCAATTTTGGTCTCTTAATCGAAGAAAGGATATATAGAGGGAGCGCAACAAAGGTTCACCAGACCGATTCCTGGGATGGCAGGATTGTTGTGTGAGGAGAGATAGGGCCTGTATTCACTGGAGTTTAGAAGAATGAGAGGGGATCTAATTGAAACATATAAAATTCTGACTGGGTTGGACAAACTGGATGCAAGGATATTGTTTCCTCTGGCTGGGGGGGTCACAGTCTCAGGATACAGGGTAGGACATTTAGGACTGAGGTGAGGAGAAATTCTTTCACTCAGAGGATAGTGAGCCTTCGGAATTCTCTACCACAGAAAGCTTTGGAGGCCAAATCAGTGAATCTATTTAAGAAGGAAATGGATTTCTAGACTTTAAAGGTGTCAACTGTTATGGGGAGAATGGTGATAGAGGATCAGCCATGGTCATATTGAATGGTGGAGCAGCCTCGAAGGGCTGAATGGCCTAACTGCTGCTCCTATTTTCTATGTTTCTATTAGGAAGAATAGCAGAAAATTTATTTTCATTTAAAGATGGTCAGACTGCAAATTCCTCATTTAAACCATTGAAACATTAGAAATGTTCTATTCCAGATAGTCAGCAGGTGAAGAATACAAGTGAAACCTCAACTTTACTTGTAAGCTTTTATTTACAAAGGCAGAGGAAATGGGCGAGGTATTAAATGAGTACTTTGTGTCAGTATTCACCAAAGAGAACATAAGAACATAAGAAATAGGAGCAGGAGTAGGCCATCCAGCCCCTCGAGCCTGCCCCGCCATTCAATAAGATCATGGCTGATCTGTCGTGTCTCAGTTCCACATTCCCGCCCTCTCCCCATAACCCTTAATCCCCTCGCCTATCAAAAACCTATCAACCCGCGTCTTAAATATATTTAGCGAGGCAGCCTCCACCACTTCAACGGGCAGAGAATTCCAGAGATTCACCACCCTTTGAGTGAAGAAGTTCCTCCTCAACTCCGTTCTAAACCGCCCCCCTTTTATCTTGAGGCTGTGCCCCCTAGTCCTACTGTCTTTTTTGAGCGGGAAGAGTCTCTCCACCTCTATCCTATCCATCCCATTCATCATCTTATACGTCTCAATGAGATCTCCCCTCATTCTCCTAAACTCTAACGAGTACAAGCCCAGTTTATTCAGCCTCTCCTCATAGCAGCGAGGGGGATTGAATATAAAAGTAGGGAGGTCTTGCTGCAGCTGTATAGGGCACTGGTGAGGCCGCAGCTGGAGTACTGTGTGCAGTTTTGGTCGCTGCACTTATGCAAGGATATTTTGGCCTTGGAGGGAGTGCAGAGGAGGTTTACTAGGCTGATACTGGAGTTGAGGGGGTTGAGCTATGAGGAGAGGCTGGATAAACTAGGCTTGTACTCGTTAGAGTTTAGAAGAATGAGGGGAGATCTCATTGAGACGTATAAGATGATGAATGGGATGGATAGGATAGAGGTGGAGAGGCTCTTCCCGCTCAGAAAAGATAGTAGGACTAGAGGGCACAGCCTCAAGATAAAGGGGGGGCGGTTTAGAACAGAGTTGAGGAGGAACTTCTTCACCCAAAGGGTGGTGAATCTCTGGAATTCTCTGCCCGTTGAAGTGGTGGAGGCTGCCTCGCTAAATATTTTTAAGACGCGGGTTGATGGGTTTTTGATAAGAGAGGGGATTAAGGGTTATGGGGAGAGGGCGGGAAAGTGGAACTGAGCAGCGACAGATCAGCCATGATCTTATTGAATGGCGGGGCAGGCTCGAAGGGCTAGATGGCCTACTCCTGCTCCTATTTCTTATGTTCTTATGTAATGAAGGCCAGCATCCCATTCGCCTTCCTGACCACCTGCTGCACCTGCAGGCTGGGTTTTTGCGACTCATGCACAAGGACCCCAAGGTCCCTCTGCACCACTGCCTGCTGCAGTTTTTCGCCACATAAGTAATAGTCCTTCCTACCATTATTCCTACCAAAGTGGACCACCTCACACTTGCCAACATTAAATTCCATTCGCCAGTTCCTGGCCCATTCGCCCAGCCTATCTAGATCCCTCTGCAGACTCTCCACACCCTCCACGCAATTTGCCGTTCCACCAATCTTGGTGTCATCAGCAAATTTCGACACCATACACTCGGTTCCCTCCTCCAGATCATCTATATAAATGGTAAATAGCTGAGGCCCCAGCACCGACCCCTGGGGCACTCCACTAGTCACCAACCTCCAATCTGAATAGCACCCATTGACTCCCACTCTCTGCCTCCTATTTGACAGCCAATCCCCTATCCACGCTAACACCCTACCCCCAACTCCATGCCCCCTGACCTTCTGCAATAACCTCTTGTGAGGCACCTTGTCAAACACCTTCAGAAAATCAAGAAACACCACATCCACCGGCTCTCCTCTATCCACCGCCTAGACACATCCTCATAGAACTGCAATAAATTCGTCAGACACAACTTCCCCTTAACGAAACCGTGCTGCGTCTGCTCTATCAAACAATTCTCCTCAAGATGCTTCGCTATTTTCTCCTTGATCACGGATTCTAACATTTTACCTACAACAGACGTTAAACTAACCGGCCTATAATTCCCTGTCTTTTGCCTGCCACCCTTCTTAAACAATGGCGTAACATTAGCCGTTTTCCAATCTAGAGGGACTTGGTGGATGATGAGTCTGGGAAAGGATGTGTAGACAGTTTGAGTCATGTTGAGATCGAAAAGGAGGAGGTATTGGGGTTCTTGAGAAACATTAAGGTAGACAAGTCCCCAGGGCCTGATGGATATACCCCAGAATACTGAGAGAGGCAAGGGAGGAAATTGCTGGGGCCTTGAGAGAAATCTTTGTATCCTCACTGGCTACAGGGGAGGTCCCAAAAGATCGGAGAATAGCTAATGTTGTTCCTTTGTTTAAGAAGGATAGCAAGAATAATCCAGGTAATTACAGGTCGGTGAGCCTTATATCAGTGGTAGGGAAATTATTGGAAAGGATTCTTTGAGACAGGATTTATTCCCACTTGGAAATAAGTGGACGTTTTAGTGAGAGGCAGCATGGTTTTGTGAAGAGGAGGGGGTCGTGTCTCACAAGCTTGATTGAGTGTTTTGAGGAAGTGACGAAGATGATTGATGAGAGTAGGGTAGTGGAAATTGTCTACATGGACTTCAGTAAGGCCTTTGACCAGGTCCCTCATGGCAGACTGGTGCAGAAGGTGAAGTTGCATGGGATCAGAGGTGAGCTGGCAAGGTAGATACAAAACTGGCTCGGTCAAAGAAGACAGAGGGTAGCAGTGGAAGGGTGTGTTTCTGAATGGAGGGCTGTGACAAGTGGTGTTCCTCAGGAACCAGTGCTGGGACCGAGATCAGTTGGAGACTTGGGCAGAGAGATGGCAGATGGAGTTTAATCTCGACAAATATGAGGTAATGCATTTTGGAAGGTCTAATACAGATAGGAAATATACGGTAAATGGCAGAATCCTTAAGAGTATTGATAGGCAAAGGGATCTGGGTGTAAGCAGTGGCAATGCGGGTAGAGAAGGTAGTCAAGAAAGCATACGGCATGCTTGCCTTCATTGGCTAGGGTATTGAGTTTAAAAATTGACAAGTCATGCTGCAGCTTTATAGAACCTTAGTTAGGCTGCACTTGGAATATAGTGTTCAATTTTGGTCGCCACACTACCAGAAGGATGTGGAGGCTTTGTAGAAAGTACAGAAAAGATTTACCAGGATGTTGCCTGGTATGGAGGACTTCAGCTATGAGGAGAGGTTGGAGAAACTTGGTTTGTTCTCACTGGACTGATGGAAGTTGAGGGGAGACCTGATAGAAGTCTACAAAATTATGAGAGGCATGGGCAGAGTGGATAGTCAGAAGCTTTTTCTAATTATCTGAGGGTGGAAGAGTCAACTACTAGGAGGCATAGGTTTAAGGTGTGAGGGGTAAGTTTTGAAAGAGATGTACAAGGCAGATCTTTTACACAGAGAGTGGTAGGGGCCTGGAACACATTGCCATGGGAGGTAATGGAAGCAGATACGATAGTGACTTTTAAGGAGCATCTTGACAAATACATGAATAGGATGGGAATAGAGGGCTATGTCCTCAGAAGGGTAGAGGGTTTTAGTTGAATCACAATCACAAAGAAGAACAGTACAGCACAGAAACAGGCCCTTTGGCCCACCAAGTCTGTGCCAACACAAACGCCTCTCTAATGTAATATTTTCTTGCCTCTATGTGGTCCATATCCCTCTAATCCCTACCTGTTGATTTATCTATCCAGATGTCTCTGGATAGATACATGTTTCCACCACCACCTCCAGCAGTGCGTTCCAGGCATTCTCCACCCTCTGTGTGAAAAATTTGCCCCATACATTTCTTTTTCCCCTCTCACTTTCAACCTATGCCCCTGTGTAATTGACCCTTCAAATCTGGGAAAAAGACTGACTATCCATCTATCCAAGCTTGTCATAATCTTGTAAACCTCTAGTTAAGTCAGGCAGTATGGTCAGTGCAGGCTTGGAGGGCCGAAGGGCCTGTTCCTGTGTTGTAATTTTCTTTGCTCTTTGTTCTTTGTACATATGTTACAAACATGCACCTCTAAGCCCAACAACCAGTTTTGCTCTGCTCCTGTGTACACTGAATAATATGCACCACCCTCACCCCCACCCCATCCCCTACCCACACCCTCACCTCCACCCATATCCCCACCCCCATGCAATGGGTGGGTGCCCAGGTGGGTATCCGGGTGGGTGTCTGGGTGGGTGCCCCAGTGGGTGCCTGAGTCAGTGCCCACACTCTATTACAGGCCTCCATAAGGGAGGCATATCCGCTGGAGGACACTTGAAATGTCGCCTAGGGGCACAAGTGACTCCCCTGTTAATATCCACCTCCTAAATACAACCAAATGTTCAATTAATATACAAATATAGGGTTCTTAAAAATCACCCTCTGTAAAACTTCCTTCCTTTGCAAGGCAACGAAGAAGGTTAATTTCTGTGTTGATTAGAATCCTGTGCACTACTTGAAAACAAAACACTTGTAAAGGTGCTGAATATTTTGTTTATACGCAGTTACTGAGAGATGTCCGGGTGGAAGCTCACTGGCAATATCATACTTGCTGCTGGAATTAGAATAGTAAAAAGTCTGACAACACCAGGTTTTAGTCCAACCTATTTATTTGATAATATTCTCACTAGCTTTCGAGGGGACAGCCTCTTCGTCAGGTGAATGGAACTCTCCATTCACCTGACGAAGAGGCTGTCCCCTCGAAAGCTAGTGAGAATATTATCAAATAAATAGGTTGGACTAAAACCTGGTGTTGTCAGACTTTTTACTGTGTTTACGCCAGTCCAACGCCGGCATACCCACATCATGACTACTATCGGAATTAGAATAGGCCAGAATAACACTGGGTACATTCCTGGCCTCACTTGACACTGTCTCTCACCCACTGTTTAAATACCTGAACGTTTATACAGTTTAAATTGAAATGAGCTGGCTTATAGAATGCTGGGACCCAAAGAGTGGGGGCTCTGCTCCAAACCCTTCTCTGCTTATCGTTCTGGAAGTGGGGGGAGAGGAACACAGCTCCTCGAGATGGTAGTATGGTGCCTGTGTTTATTTAGACTAAAAGCCACAATAGACTGGATCAAGAATCAGGTTACCCTGTTTATCGAGGTCCCTAAATAAACTGACTAACATTGCATCCGGCTGCCTGTCTCTGCTCTCAGTATCTATAGTAAGAAGTCTCACAGCACCAGGTTAAAGTCCAACAGGTTTACTTGTAGCAAATGCCACTAGCTTTCGGAACTGGCTGTTCTTTCATCAAAAAAGCGAGTGGCGTTTGCTACAACCTGTTGAACTTCAGCCTGGTGTTGTGAGACTTCTTGCTGTGTTTACCCCAGTCCAACGCCAGCATCTCCACACCATGACTACCATCAACTCAGTATCTATGACAGACAGGTGGCATTGTAGGATTTGGAGGAAGATCAGGCAAAAGGAGAAAAATTACCATCAGAATGTTGCTGTATTGACCAGTAAACTGCTGTGATACTCGCGATTTACACCCTGGGCAGCTGGCAGCTGTGTGAGTTTACTCCTCTAGTGACTGTTTCATTGCATTAGCAATTCAGACGCCTAGACAAATACTCCAGAGAGTTTGATTATAAATTCCTCCCTACAGCTTCAGTTAAAAAATTGGTTACCAAGCTGTAAAAGTGACTGTGAAACTTTCAAGTATTGTTACAACCCACCATGTTGACATGACAGGCTGAGTGGCCTCCTTCTGCACTGTAAAGGGCCTATGATTTTGTTTTATAATGTTCTCTTGAAGGAGCTGTAACGCTTCCCCTGCCTGGTCAATATATAACCCCACCTCAGCATCAGTGTGAGGTGATGCAACACTGCCCCTGGATTTTACCTAGCGGTTATTAATTATAGATGTCCCAGCCAGCCATCCTCCCCATCCCTAATACGATTCTAAAATACTGCTACTTCCCCAGCCACAGTACCGGCACCTCGCTTTTGAATTACTGACCTGTTCGAGAGGGATGGGTTACATCTGAACTGGTGGGGAGATTTGCTAGAGCCACTTGGGAGGGTTTAAACTAGTTGGCAGGGGTGTGGGATCCAAAGCAGTAGGGAGACAGAAGAAACGTTTGAGGATAGCACAGAAGTTAAGGAGAACATATTAAGTAGTAAAGTCAGTGTCAGTAACCTTAGTACCAGACAGATCAGGCAAAAGCAGGGCAGAGAGCAAGGGGAGTCATAAGAACATAAGAAATAGGAGCAGGAGTAGGCCATCCAGCCCCTCGAGCCTGCCCCGCCATTCAATAAGATCATGGCTGATCGGCCGTGTCTCAGTTCCACATTCCCGCCCTCTCCCCCTAACCCTTAATCCCCTCTCTTATCAAAAACCTATCAACCCGCGTCTTAAAAATATTTAGCGAGGCAGTCTCCACCACTTCAACGGGCAGAGAATTCCAGAGATTCACCACCCTTTGAGTGAAGAAGTTCCTCCTCAACTCCATTCTAAACCGCCCCCCCTTTATCTTGAGGCTGTGCCCTCTAGTCCTACTGTCCTTTCTGAGCGGGAAGAGCCTCTCCACCTCTATCCTATCCAACCCATTCACCATCTTATATGTCTCAATGAGATCTCCCCTCATTCTTGTAAACTCTAAGGAGTACAAGCCTAGTTTATTCAGCCTCTCCTCATAGTTCAACCCCCTCAACTCCGGTATCAGCCTAGTAAACCTCCTCTGCACTCCCTCCAAGGCCAAAATATCCTTGCGTAAGTGTGGCGACCAAAACTGCACACAGTACTCCAGCTGCGGCCTCACCAGTGCCTAGAGTCCAGATTAAACTGCATTTATTTCAATACAAGAGGCCTGACAGGCAAAGCAGATGAACTCAGGGCATGGATGGGTACATGGGATTGGGATATTATAGCAATGACTGAAACATGGCTAAGAGAGGGACAGGACTGGCAGCTCAATGTTCCAGGGTATAGATGCTATAGGAAAAATAGAACACAAGGTAAGAGAGGGGGGAGTTGCACTTTTGATTAGGGAAAGCATCACGGCCTTACCGAGGGGGGAGTATCTGAGAGTTTGGCCACTGAGTCTATATGGGTAGAACTGAGAAATAAGAAAGGGGAAATCACTTTGATAGGGTTGTACTATAGGCCCACAAATAGTTGGCGGAAATTGAGGAGCAAATATGTAAGGAGATTACAGGTAGCTCCAAGAAAAATAGCGTATTTTGAAAGACAGGATCTAGAGGCATTTAGAGATGCAAGACTGATTAGGGACAGTCAGCGTGGCTTTGTGAGTGGAAAATCATGTCTCACATATTTGATTGAGTTTTTTGAAGGGGTAGCCAAGAAGGTAGATGAGGGCAGTGCAGTTGATGTTGTCTACATGGACTTTATCAAGGCCTTTGACAAGTTAACTCATGGTAGGTTGTTTGCATAAGATTAAATCTCATGGGATCCAGGATGAGATATCTAAATGGATACAAAATTGCCCTCTTGACAGAAGCCAGAGTGGGGCTGTAGAGAGTTGTTTTTCAAACTGGAGGCCTGTGACCAGCGGTGTGCCTCAGGGATCAGTGCTGGGTCCACTGTTATTTGTCGTTTACATTAATGATTTGGATGAGAATATAGGAGGCATGGTTAGTAAGTTTGCAGATGACACCAAGGTTCGTGGCATAGTGGACAGTGAAGAAAGTTATCTCCAATTGCAATGGGATCTTGGTCAATTGGGCCAGCGGGCTGACAAATGGCAGGTAGAGTTTAATTTAGACAAATGCGAGGTGATGCATTTTGGTAGATTGAGCCAGGGCAGGATTATTCAGTTAATGGTAGGGTGATAGAGTTACAGAACAAAGAGATCTAGGAGTATGTGTTCACAGTTCCTTGAAAGTGGAGTCGTGGGTAGACAGAGTGGTGAAGAAGGCATTCAGCATGCTTGGTTTCATTGGTCAGAACATTGAATACAGGAGTTGGAATGTCTTGTTGAAGTTGTACAGGACATTGGTAAGGCCACACTTGGAATACTGTGTGCAATTCTGGTCACCCTATTATAGAAAGGATATTATTAACTAGAAAGAGTACAGAAAAGATTTACTAGGATGCTACCGGGACTTGATGGATTGAGTTATAAGGAGAGGCTGGATAGAGTGGGACTTTTTTCTCTGGAGCGTAGGAGGCTGAGGGGTGATCTTATAGAGGTCTATAAAATAATGAGGGGCAAAGATTAGACACATAGTCATTGTCTTTTCCTACAAGTTGGGGAGTCTAAAACTAGAGAGCATAGGTTTAAGGTGAGAGGGGAGAGATACAAAAGTATCCAGAGGGGCAATTTTTCACAGGGCATGGTGAGTGTCCAGAACAAGCTGCCCGAGGTAGTAGTGGAGGTGAATACAATTTTGCGTTTAAAAAACATTTAGACAGTTACATGGGTACAGTGGGTATAGAGGGATATGGGTCAAATGTGGGCAATTGGGATTAGCTTAGAGGTTTTAAAAAAAAAGCACAGCATGGACAAGTTGGGCTGAAGAGCCTGTTTCCATGCTGTAAACCTCTATTTATTCTATGACTAATTCAGAAAATTATATATTTCATAAACTTTTGTCGTCAGTGAATGGGTCAAATCTTTGGAGCATTTTCATTGGATGATGCTGCACACCAACCGATGCCATAATGTTGATTTGATTTTTTGTGTTTCTGAAACAAGAAAAACCTTGTCTTTAAGTCAGCAGCCTTCTTAACACTTGTAATAGCCGGAAGAATTGGAGTTATGATCAGAACCTTTCAATGAGGAAGTGCAGCTGAGAGCCAGCTCTCACCACAGACATCAATTACAAGCTTTGCAGTCCTGAATGTCTCAATGACATTTCAAATTTATCTTCTGGCCTCAATATTTCTCCTTGGAATTATATTAAATACAATCGGACCTGGGTCAGAGGGAGAGCTAAAAATGGAAAATAAATATTTCTACAATATTTAAATATGTAATAACAAAGTAAAATGATCTGTGAACAGTGTCAATACATTATTGAGCCATAGAGTTTTAAATTCCAGAAAAAGGCCCTTTGCTCCATGTGTCTGCACTGGTTATTAAGCTCCAATCTATTCTAATGCCATTTTCCAGCATTTGCTCCATAGCCTTGCACGCTTTGGCATTTCAAATGCTCATCTAAATGCTTCTTAAATGTGAGGGTTCCTGTCGCTACCACCCTTTCAGGCAGTGAGTTCCAGATTCCCACCACCCTCTGGGGGGAAAAGGCTTTTCCTCACATCTCCGATAAACCTCCTACTCCTTACCTGAAATCTACACCCCCGGGTTATCGACCGTTCTAATAAAGGGAAATGTTTCTTCCTGTTTACCCTATCTATATCCCTCATAATTCTGTACACCTCAATCCGGTCCACCCTCAGCCTTCTCTGCTCTAAGGAAAACAGCCCCAGCCCAACCAGCCTCTCTTCATAGCTGAAACTCTCCAGCCCAGGCAACATCCTGGTGAATCTCCTCTGCACCTTCTCAACTGCAATCACATCCTTCCCTTAGTGTGGTGACCAGAACTGCACACAGTACTCTTGCTGTGGCCTCAGCAGCATTTTATACAGCTCCATCATAACCTCCCTGCTCTTATATTCTCTGTTATGATGTGGATATGCCGGCGTTGGACTGGGGTAAACACAGTAAAAAGTCTGACAACACCAGGTTTCATATGCTTTTGTCTGAGGCCAGAACTCTCCATTCACCTGACGAAGGGGCTAACCCGAAAGCTAGTGAATTTACTATCAAATAAATCGGTTGGACTGAAACCTGGTGTTGTCAGACTTTTTACTTATATTCTCTGCCATGGCTAATAAAGGCACATATCCCGTATGCCTTCTTATCATTCTCTTAGTAGGAATTGCTAGCTGAAATATTTTGGCTGCAACATTCCCTCTTCAGGGTATCAGAATTTGACAAATGCAGCAAGTCCCTGCTCCACTTTAAAGGAGCAGTATCCTGTAGCACCAGCCTCTGGTGACACTGGACTCTGTTAATACTGGACTAAGAATACACTGGACTGAGATAACACAGGAATCTGTGAACACTGGGCTCTGTTAACACTGGGCTGAGCTAACACTGGAGTCTGTTAACACTGGGCTGAGCTAACACTGGAGTCTGTTAACACTGGGCTGAGCTAACACTGGAGTCTGTTAACACTGGGCTGAGCTAACACTGGAGTCTGTTAACACTGGGCTGAGATAACACTGGAGTCTGTTAACACTGGGCTAAGATAACACTGGAGTCTGTTAACACTGGGCTGAGATAACACTGGAGTCTGTTAACACTGGGCTGAGCTAACACTGGGCTGAGCTAACACTGGGCTCTGCCCATACCTGTGCAGCCCATTTTATAATTTTAATCGGAAATTTTTGAAGAATTCATTATTTGAGTCAAAATTGAGCATTTAAACATTTTTAGATTGGTTGATGTATTTTGAGTACCACTTAAATTGAGCTCAGTGTTTTGACTGTAGCATTATCATATCAATGATCTGTTTGACATTAGCATCAAGTTATTTCAACATCCCAGCTGCCAAATTCACTGCTGAATAAAATTGATGTCTCATTTTAACATTAACTTCCTGTGAATGTTTGTGGGAGATTCCTGTCATTATAAGGCCAAGACTTTCCTCCATATTTATCGAAAAGCATTATCATATAATAACCGTAAAACGGTCATAACTTAATGACATATTTAGAGGTTTTGGATCAGAATGAGTTGGTTAAAGGATTATGGACATATTGAGAGACTTTTATAAGACCTTTCTGCTGTTCAGCCACAAGTCAATGTTTCACAAAGTCAAATTGGGACTTTCAGCACTGTCTGTCAAACCTTTATCAACCTGACCTTTTAATAAGATTCCTGGGATCCCTGAGAATGGCTAAGAGAATTTTTCAAATGAATTTTACAGTAAATGCCAAAATAGTTCCATGTAACCCCTCTGTCTGCCAGAGAGTCCCTGTACTTGGGAAATGGACAACACTGTTATTCACTGGCCATACCCATTGCTCTAAGGAGGTGGGGATGGACCTTGTCCTTGGCTAACTGCAGATGGAGTTCCCATGATAGTAAGGAATCCCAGGACAGTGGCCCAGTGACAATGAAGCATGGTGATATACACTCGAATCAGATGCTACGTGACTTGGAAAGGAAATGTCGTTGCTGGTACTCTGAGCTGTGACCTGATCCTTCTCATCCTTCGCAATGGTAGAGATCACCGGTAGAGCTGAAGTGGTGAGTTGCTGCTTTGCATCTCGTAGATTGTTCTTCAGCTGTTGTGTGCTGGTGACAGCTGAAAGGAATATCCAGCTCATTGAAAGGGCTTTGTTGTACAGTGTTAGTTAAGCTCATTAAGCCAATGAGACTTCAATGGAGGACTCTTTATAGTCATATGTAAGTTAACTGTAAGTCTTTATTGACTTGGTTGGCTGTTTTCTAAGTGGCCAAAGTAATCTATTTAGGCTACTGAATAGATGGCAAGTGGTTACGTCCAGTAGGGGATAAAGTAAAAGCCATCAAGGAAGCATCAACCCTTAGGAACAACACAGAGTTAAAATCCTTTTTGGGATTCTTCAACTATTATGGAAAATGTATCCTGAATTAGGCTCCCATGCTGGCCTCCTTGCAATATCCTACCATGAAAATACCAGAGATGATCCTGGGAAGCTCAGAGTTTGTACATTTGTAATAATAATGTTCATGAGTTCCTCCCTCTCTTTACTTGCCATTATTAATCGAGGCATAGAGTATACGATCAGGGAGGTTACGATGCAGCAGTACAAAATACCCGTTAAGCCACAGTTAGAATACTGTGTGCAGTTCCGGTTGCCAAACTAAAAGAAGAATGTGATGCACTGGAGAGGGTGCAGAGGAGATTCACCAGGATGCTGCCTGGGCTGGAGAGTTTCAGCTATGAAGAGAGGCTGGTTGGGCTGAAGCGGTTTTCCTTAGAGCAGAGAAGGCTGAGGGGGGGGGGACCTGATTGAGGTGTACAGAATTATGAAGGATTTGGATTGGATAGATAGGAAGGAATATTTCCCCTTATTAGAGGGTCAATAACCAGGGGGCATAGATTGACGGTAAGGAGCTGGAGATTTAGAGGAGATTGAAAGAAAATCCTTTTCGCCCAGTGGGTGGTGGGAATCTGGAACTCGCTGCTTGAAAGGGTGGTAGAGGCAGGAACCCTCACAACATTTAAGAAGCATTTAGATGGGCACTTGAAACGCAATAGCATACAAGCCTATGGACCAAGTGCTGAAAAATGGGATTAGAATAGATAGGCTTTTGATGGCTGACACAGACATGATGGACCGAAGGGTCTCATTTTATACTGAAGACCTCTATGACTTTATGACTTAACTGAATTTGTGGGTTCATGTGAGTCACTTCAGATTTCCATGCCCTCATAATTGCCCCCATTTAATTTTTCTCCCTCAAATGATTCTGAGATACAGCCATAACTTAGTCTCTGCTATCTAGGAGCACCTTCACTCTGAGATCATGAATTAATCCTATCTCATTGCATAATGCCAGGTCTAGTATAGGCTGCTCTCTGATTGGCTCCAGAACATGTTGTTTATAGAAACTATCCCCAAAGACGTGCTGTGAATTCCTCAGGTATGCTACCTTTGCACACCTGACTTTTCCGGTCTATATGCAAATTTAAACCCCCCCACCCATGATTATCGCCGTGCCCTTCTAATAAGTTCCAATGATTTATTTTCCTTTATGCTCCACCTTACCATGTGGTTACTGCTAGGGGATTGATACACAACTCCCAGCTGATTCCTTGTCTTTGCCATTTCTCATCTCTACCCAAACTGTTCCCACATCCATTGTTTTTGTTTCTGTCTTCACGGAGGAGGACGTGAATAATTTGCCGGGTGTTAGTGATGGAAAGGTGGTAGGACTGGAGGGTCTTAATGACATTACTGTTACTAGAGAGGCGATGCTCGACAGACTGGAGGGGCTGATTGTGGACAAGTCCCCAGGACCGGATGGAATGCATCCGAGGGTCCTGAAAGAAATGGCAGAGGTGATAGTGGATGCCTTGGTGGTTATTTTCCAGACGTCGCTGGATTCCGGGGAAGTGCCGGAGGATTGGAAAACGGCTAATGTTACGCCGTTGTTTAAGAAGGGTGCCAGGCAAAAGGCGGGGAATTATAGGCTGGTTAGTTTAACGTCTGTGGTAGGTAAAATGTTAGAATCCGTCATTAAGGAGGAAATAGCGAGGCATCTTGAGGGGAATTGCTTGATAGAGCAGACGCAGCACGGTTTCATTAAAGGGAAGTCGTGTCTGACAAATTTACTGGAGTTCTATGAGGATGTGTCTAGGGCGGTGGATAGAGGAGAGCCGGTGGATGTGGTCTTTCTGGATTTTCAGAAGGCGTTTGACAAAGTACCTCACAAGAGGTTATTACAGAAGGTCGAGGGACATGGAGTTGGGGGTAGGGTGTTAGCGTGGATAGAGGATTGGTTGTCAAATAGGAGGCAGAGAGTGGGGGTCAACGGGTGCTATTCGGATTGGCGGATGGTGACTAGTGGGGTGCCCCAGGGGTCGGTGCTGGGGCCTCAGCTTTTTACCATTTATATAGATGATCTGGAGGAGGGAACCGAGTGTAGGGTGTCGAAATTTGCTGATGACACCAAGATTGGGGGAACGGCAAATTGTGCGGAGGGTGGGGAGAGTCTGCAGAAGGATCTAGATAGGCTGGGCGAATGGGCCAGGAAATGGCAAATGGAATTTAATGTTGGCAAGTGTGAGGTGGTCCACTTTGGTAGGAATAATGGTAGGAAGGACTATTACTTACGTGGCGAAAAACTGAAGCAGGCGATGGTGCAGAGGGACCTCGGGGTCCTTGTGCATGAGTCGCAAAAACCCAGCTTGCAGGTGCAGCAGGTGGTCAGGAAGGCGAATGGGATGCTGGCCTTCATAGCGAGGGGGATTGAATATAAAAGTAGGGAGGTCTTGCTGCAGCTGTATAGGGCATTGGTGAGGCCGCAGCTGGAGTACTGTGTGCAGTTTTGGGCGCCGCACCTGCGCAAAGATATTTTGGCCTTGGAGGGAGTGCAGAGGAGGTTTACTAGGCTGATACCAGAGTTGAGGGGGTTGAGCTATGAGGAGAGGCTGAATAAACTGGGCTTGTACTCGTTAGAGTCTAGAAGAATGAGGGGAGATCTCATTGAGACGTATAAGATGATGAATGGGATGGATAGGATAGAGGTGGAGAGACTCTTCCCGCTCAAAAAAGACAGTAGGACTAGGGGGCACAGCCTCAACATAAAGGGGGTGCGGTTTAGAACGGAGTTGAGGAGGAACTTCTTCACTCAAAGGGTGGTGAATCTCTGGAATTCTCTGCCCGTTGAAGTGGTGGAGGCTGCCTCGCTAAATATTTTTAAGACGCGGGTTGATGGGTTTTTGATAAGAGAGGGGATTAAGGGTTATGGGGAGAGGGCGGGAAAGTGGAACTGAGCAGCGACAGATCAGCCATGATCTTATTGAATGGCGGGCCAGGCTCGAAGGGCTAGATGGCCTACTCCTGCTCCTATTTCTTATGTTCTTATGTTCTTATCCTGATTTCTGGGACTTAAGGCAATCTGTTGTATTGTGTTAATACCATCATAAGTTAACAGAGCCGTTCCTTCACCTTTTCCTCGCTGTCTGTCCTAAGTATTCTTCAATATTCAGGCACCAATCCATGTCCTCCTGCAGCCATATCTCCATAATCACGATCAAATCAAACATTTCTATTTGCACTCTCAGTTCAACTGTTTGGTTTTAAATTCTTCATGTATTCAGATACAGAGTTTTTAACTTTATCCTTTTATTCTTTTTGTAACTTCTATTCACATCTGTTGATTTATTGTTAGATTTGTGATCATTGTCCCTTCCTGTAATGGGCTGTTTTTCATTTCCCGTATTAATGCCTTTATCTTTTGAATGTTCTTTGTTCTTTGATTTACCCCACTATCCCAATTTAATCCCTTGTCCCCACTATTTAGTTTAAAAGCATTTCTGCTTCCTGATATAGATCCCACTTTCCCAATACTGGTGCCAGCATCCCACAAACCAGCACCCACATCCCCCATACCAGTCAATTAGCCACACGTTCATCTCTCAAGTCTGCTTTGTTTACGTTTAGAACTTTAGTGTTTGATGAAAATCCTGAAACGATGTTTAAAGACACATCTCCAGCACAGTGCTGCCACCATTAGTTGTCTGGCAATTTGCCTTAAAGCCCCGCAGAGGTTTTTCTTATTTGTGATGCTGGGTGAAACACAAGGGAGACCCAAGTAGAATCTATAGAATTTGATCTGTTTTTAAAAGGAATTTTTTTAAAGAAGTACAGGGAATAGCGAATGAAGAAACTGCCATAGTAAAGAGACATTTGGCCATCTCTTGGCTAAACATCAGATTATAACAGTGCTCAGAGTCTTCCACATTGGCAAGTGGAATTGAAAGCTCAGGAAGTTTTGGAGCACACAGTCAGGTGGTGCCGATCATTGGTAAAAGGATTGCAATCTCTGCGCCTTCATCAGACACATCATTAGGATTTGAGGCCACAGCAACTGGACAGAGCTACGGACATGAAATGTAACTGATGGACATGTAGGTGGCGATAAACCTGAGAACCATAGAATCCCTACAAGCAAAAGGAGGCCATTTAGCCCATCGAGTCTGCAGCAATTCTCCAAAAGAGCATCTTACCCAGGCTCACGACCCCCCGCCCTATCCCCATAATCCCACGCATTTAAACAAAACACTTTAGTCTTGTAATGGATGTAAATGGTAGACTCATTGAAGAGTTCTGACTAATGGAAGTGTTGTATGTGCATGGTGATGTATTGCACAGCACTCCACATCATAACGAATTGGTTTAACTATTGCTCCTGCATCTTTGAATCGATTTGAATCTTTGTCAGGGAGCACACAAGATTTGTGTGAGATACTAAATACAATGTGCAGCAAATCCTATTTACAATATTGTGAATAGACTAAGAAGTAACTTTAACCTTTAGATTAGTAATGCCGTTACACTTCATTTGTAGTCATGCTGTGTTCTGTTGCTTCTGCTTGCAAATATAACAGCTTTTATATAAACAACCACATCTCACCAACACAGAAGTCCAAATTCTTGCTGCAGCAAAACATTTAATACTTGAAAGAACTTTTAATAATTTATCATTAATGTGAGAAGCTTCAACATGATTAAATTTCATAAAGGCCTTAATAGCACATACAAATTAAAGCAAGGTCTTTGTTGTGTCAATTAGTTGATTAACTATCAGATGGTCTGTGAGCTGAAGCAATTTGATCTGTTTTTAAAAGGGATTTCTTTAATGAAGTACAGGGAATAGAGAATGAGAGAATTTCAATTAAATATTGGCATGCATTGAATGACAGTATATATTAGATATTAAAGCTTTTAGTCTAATTACATGCAGTTTCATTAAGGGATGTATTTAACAAGAGGATTCTACACTTGTCAAACAGCCAACAGTATATCATCTGCTGGTGCGATCTTTCTCCAGTATTTTTTGGAGAATTGTCGTGCTCATTAATGCAAGTCTTGTCCATCACAGAGCCAAGTGCAAAGGAAAAACCCACTTCACAATGTATCCAGAATTCCTCTTTTAATGAAAAATATTGGAATGTTTTACTTTCTATGTAGTTATAAAATAAGTCACAGTAACAGGTTGTTTTGAAAGGGCAATTTCTCAGCAGAATTTCATTAGCAAATCAATAAATGCAGAGAAGGTTATGCATTTTCCTGCATCCATGAGAACTTTCACTCTGAATATGTGTTAGTATCACCCCCAAAAGAGAAGCCTCCATTGCATTCTGTAACATTTCCTGTACACACACCATCTGCCATGTGACTTCTCTGAATGAGATTGACAACTTGGTGTTCTAGCGCTATCAACAACACTTAAGAAGTTTGACACCATCTGAGTCAAAGCTCTGTCAGAACTCCACCAACCACACTGAGCATTCACTTCATCCTTCACCAATGCCCACTGGCAGTGGTGTATGCCATCTATAAGATGCACTGCAGCAACTTGCCAACATCTTTTGACTGCACTTCCCAAACCCATGACCACCACCATCTAGAAGGACAAGAGCAGCAGATACAGGAACACCACAACCTACAAGTTCCCTACAAGTTACTCACTGTTCTTACTTGGAAGTACATCGCCATTTCTTTACTGTCGCAGAGTCAAAATCTTTCCTAACAGCACTGTGGATGTACCTACACCACATCAACTGCTGCAAATGAAGAAGGTGGCTCACCACCACTTCCTGAAGGGCAATAAATCCTGCCTTGCCTCAAATGCTATGAACAAATGAAGAAAACCACTCAAATTTGGCATAAATATAAGGTTCATAGTGGGAGATATAGGAGGGATGTCCAAGGTAGGTCCTTTACTCAGAGAGTGGTTGGGATGTGGAATGGACTACCTTTTGTGATAGTGGAGTTGGACACTTTAGGAACTTTCAAGCGGTTATTGGATAGACACATGGAGCACACTAGAATGATAGGAGTGGGATAGCTTGATCTTGGATTTGGACATAGCTCGGCACAACATCGAGGACTGAAGGGCCTGTACTGTGCTGTACTCTTCTATGTTCTATGTTCTAAATTGTAGGTTCACCAAAATGATGCCAGACCTGGCACCTTGTAGATGGTGCACAAGGCTGTCACTGTGCGTTGCTGGTGGAGGGAGTGAGTGTGTCAGGTGGTGAATTGGGCTGTTTTGTCCTGGATGGTGTTGAGTTTCTTGAGTGTTGTTGGAGCTGCACTCATCCAGACAAATAGTGGGTATTCCAACACACTCCTGACTTGTGCCTTGTAGATGGTGGACAGGCTTTGGGGAGTCAGGAGGTGAATTACTCGCCGCAGTATTCACAGTTTCTGATCTGCTTTTGTAGTCACAGCATTTATGTAGTTAATCCAGTTCAGTTTCTGGTCAGTGGGTGAATCCCACAATAATGACGATGAGAGATTCAGTGATGGTAATGCCAAGGGGTGGTGGTTAGATTCTTTCTTGTTGGAGATGGTCATTGTGTGGCACAAATATTACTTGCCACTTATCATTTGAAGCCAGGGTGTTGTCCAGGTTTCCCCCAACTCACCTGACTTCCAACACACCAGTTTTTCAGGGTTAATACTGCCCCCAACATCTCAATAAAATTCCAAAATTGAAACCATCCTTTCAAAGATAATATTAAAATCCTGACAGACTTTAGTGTGTTCCAACTTCAGACTTGTTTCCTGTTATCAGTTAACTAATCAAGCTGATTTGTAAAAACATTGTCCTTTTTAAATTTTACGATTAGAAAACCTATGGGTGGGACAGGCAAAAGGCAGTAAAATTCCAGCCTATTGCTTGCATGTAGGCCTGATCGGAGCTCTGCATTAGTGAATGGAGAAATTCGATCTCCACCATCACCATCTATAGCTCCAGGCTTTACAAGTGGGGTATAGAATATAAAAGCAGGGAGGTCTTGCTACAACTGTACAGGGTACTGGTGAGGCCGCAGCTGGAGTACTGTGTGCAGTTTTGGTCGCTGCACTTGCGGAAGGATATATTGGCCTTGGAGGGAGTGCAGAGGAGGTTCACTTGGCTGATACCGGAGATGAGGAGGTTAGCCTATGAAGAGAGACTAAATAGACTGGGTCTGTACTCGTTGGAGTTTAGAAGGCTGAGGGGGGATCTTATAGAGACGAATAAGATAATGAAGGGGATAGATAGGGTAGAGGTAGAGAGATTCTTCCCGCTTAGAAAGGATAGCAGGACTAGAGGGCATAGCCTCAAGATAAGCGGGGGACAGTTTAGATCAGAGTTGAGGAGGAACTTCTTCACTCAAAGGGTGGTGAATCTCTGGAATTCTCTGCCCATTGAAGTGGTGGAGGCTACCTCGCTAAATATATTTCTGATATATATAGATTTCTGATAGACAAGGGAATTAAGGGTTATGGGGAGAAAGCTGGAAAGTGGGACTGATCCACTTCAGATCAGCCATGATCTTATTGAATGGCGGGGCAGGCTCGAAGGGCTAGATGGCCTACTCCTGCTCCTATTTCTTGGCTTCTTATGTTCTTAAGTGTGTAAAGGTGCATCTTGCCACAGTAACTCAGACTCCTTGGAGGAATGGTTGATTCATTTGGCTGGACAGCTGGAGTGGGTCTAGTTGATGCGAACGGTATGTTCTATCTGGTGGATTCAGGACCTTTAGCCTTGCTCTACTCGGGGTGGAGACTGTGATGCTCGGGGTCAGCCCTGACTTCAGACAGAGACTTCCAGAAGAAATGAGTGGGTTTCCAGTGTATTAAAATCCCGTCCAAGAGGGTCACGAGATGTGAGTGCAGGATTGGCTCTGGCTCTTCTCCGCCTGAAATCCCTTCATTTATTGCATTTACACATACTTACCTAATCCTGGTGTGAGAACTCCATATTGTGTTCCTGGAAGATTTCTGGTTAAACGTTGGTGACAAAATGCTGAGAAGTATCAAGAAAATTACAAAAATACTAAAATTAAAGTCGATAAAGGAGAGTAGTCAGGAGTAACTGGGGTGGAGCTGACACCTTCCACATGGTGACTGAGTGAATGAACAGGCTCTCAATCCAGCACTCTCACTCAACTGGCAAAGGCATGGGCATCGATATGCGAGCAAGTGGGCTCCTTGGATGTTTGAAGAACATGGTATCAAATTCACCTTCTTCTTCACTCCCCACCAATGCAATACTGGAATTGATTATTGTTTCATTCCAAAAACAGTATTACACTCAGTGAACAAAGAACAAAAAGTAGTTAAGCACAAGAACAGATCCTTTGGCCCTCCAAGCCTGCGCCGATCACGAAGTCCTAACTAAATTAAAACTATATGCACTTACAGAGTCCACATCCTGCAATTCCTGTTCATGTATTCCTCTAGATGCCCCTTAAATGCCACTATCGTACCTGTTCCCATACAGAGAGGGGGTATGGTAAGAATCTCGAGAGAAAGTTTGAGGGAGAAAGAGAGGGAGTGTGGTAAGAATCCTAGCCATTCAATGCTAAAAGAAATAAATGCAATCCAAATGGCACTGGACTCCTTGCCAACTCAATGTGCTGAGAGGAGTATAAAATCCGCCATCAAAAACTATACGAGTTTGGAAATAAACCGAGTAGGTATTTGACTCTCTTTACGAAGAAGAAGGCAGACTCTAGCATTATTTCCTAGATTCTAAGGGTAATAGGATGATTAAGACAGGGGATATTAAGGCAGTTAATGGCTTTCATGCCGATTTATATGAAACAGATCAGTCTGGAGATACACTAGTATATATGGAACATTTCTTATCTTCCTTTAAACATGCAACAATTTCTAAAGATCAAAAGTTGACCCAAAATGCCTCCATTTCACAGGAGGATGTGGTTTTTGCATTGAAGAATCTACAGTAAGGTTCTGGGGCCTGATGGTTTTGGGAGTGAATTTTATAAGGTATTTAAAGACTTGCTAGCAGATCAGCTGGTTGGTGTGTAAAACCATTCATTCAAATCAGGTCGGCTGTCTCAGTCACCTTGAGAAGCAAATATTTCCTTAATTTTGAAGGCAGACAAGAACCGTGAGGAATGTACATCCTATTGGCCAATTTCACTCCTGGACGTAGATTGAAATTGTTGTCTAAAAACTGGCATTATGTCCAGAAAAAAAAACCCCTCTGATTATCCAGGGCCAAAAAAGATAGGCTCATAAAGGGCTGGAATTTATTTGTTCAGTGTATACAGGTGCTTTCTAAAAATCTGTTACAGATCAGATCATCTTAGTCTTCACCGAGGGATAGGCAGGGTTGCCAGTTATCCTGTTATTGTTTGCAATAGCTATTGAGCCCCTAGTGGAGGCATTAGTATTTGGGTTGTCTATTGATGGAAAACAACACAAAATCATGTTATATACGGATGGTGTGTTGCTATTTATGACGAAGCCAGATGCTTCAGTTCCTGCTATTATTGATACTGTGGGTCTGTTTGGCTCCTTCTCGAGGAATTAAATTAATTTGGCAAAATACAAGGCAATGGCTCTGGGAAGGCTCAGAGGGAGAACTCCCCCCTCCCCTCCCACCCCTTCCCCTATAGATGGTTCCTCTCAGGGTCTACTTATTTGAGTATTTCTGTCCAACAGTTATATAATGCAAATATTCCCACCTTTTACTTGCGTCTATTAAGTGGGACCTACACCGTTGGCCCTCCTTACCAATATCAGGCTAATGTGTCTTTACTTATTTGATTTGAGTTCATCCATACAATTAGCTTCAATAACTCTGCTGAGACTGTATTTCAATAATAACAGCAACACTCACTGCTTAAAAACCAACACAAACATCAGCTAAAATGCAAAAGCCATGGCCTGTGCTACGATTCTTTCTCATGTTCACTGCTGGTGCCAAACAGGAGAAATGAGTGAAAAATATTTCCTGTAAAAAGTTAAATCTTTGTCACTACTTTCCTTGTAATTCCCTCCCTATTTTTAACCTTCTCATTCATTGAGACACGACAGACTGATATTGGGGGATTCCACTATTCAAATAGCTTCTTTTAATCTCTGGTTATGGCTGAGAGGTGCTAATCATGCACTCATATCCTCTCATTTTCTGGATCTGATTTAACTTTGAATAATACGCTTACATCTGTATTATCTTATGATTGTGCTGATATTTGACTTTTGGAAAGTCCCCAAGTCAATATAAATGACATGGATATAATCAGCTGCAGTGAAGGAATTAGCTCAGTGCAAACCTAAAGGGGTTGTTCTGTAGCCCTCTCCGAAACAAAGGACATGTTCAAATACCGCAGATGCAATCAAATCCCAAACAATAATCCTAACTCTAAAACTAACCCTAACCTTATTCCTAATTCGAACCCTTTTCCAAAAAAAAGATATGTTGAAAAACTCAAAATGTAGCCATAACTAGCCCTAATCCTAACCCTAATCCTAACCCAAATCCTAACTTTAACTCTAATCCTAATCCTAACCCTAAATCTAACCCTTATCCTAACTCTAACCCTAATCTTAACCCTAACTCTAACCCGAATCCTAATCTGAATCCTAATCCTAATCCTAATCCTAATTCTGATCTTCCATCCATCATTGATGAAACCACCTATTGATGTAATTAGATAATTTTGGAAGATTATTGGCTGTTTTATTCTTGGCAAACGATTTGACCAGAGGCAAATATCTTTTCTTAAAGTATTTTTATTCACATACTCCACTATTGGCAGGACTACAAAGCCTAGGACAGAGCAACTGCTCATCTTTCAGATTCCCCTTACCTGTAGGTAAAGTTCAGGCAGCAAAGGATCTGCTGAGGGTGACTGCAGAGTGATGAATTGGGCCTATTGGATAGTGTGCCAAGTTCATAGCACAAACCAGCAGAGAACACTTAGCCTGATGTCAATAGTGGGGAAACTTCTACAGTCCATTATTAAAGCAGAGCACCCAGAAATCGGACAGAATCAGCATTGATTTACAAAAGGGAAATCATGCTTGATAAATTTGTTGGAATTCTTTGAGGGTGTAAATAGTAGAGTTGATGAGAGGCAACCAGTGGATGTGGTTTATTTGGACTTTCAGAAGGCTTTCAACAAAGTCTCATGTAAGAGATTAGTGTGTAAAATTAAAGCCCATGAGATTGGGAGTAGTATATTGAGCTGGATAGAAAACTGATTGACAGTCAGAAAACAAAGGGTGGAATTTTCCCGTCCCACTCACCATGGGAATCATAGTGGGCAGGGGTGAACCATGCAAAGATCCATTGGCCTCGGGCAGGATCTACCTGTCTTGGGGTGAGCGTGGCTGGAAAATCCCATCCAAGAGGAATAAATGGGTATTTTTCCAAAAGGCAGGCAGTGACTAGTGGGGTACTGCAGGTACCTGAGATATTAATGATTCAGATGAGGGAAGTAAATGTAATATTTCCAAATTTGCGAATGACACAATGTTTGTGGGAGGGTGAGCTGTGAGGAAGATGCAAAGGTGTTTCAGTGTGATTTGGACAGCTGAGTGAGTGAGTAGGCAAATGCATGACAGATAGGGGCATAGGTTTAAGGTTTAAAGGAGATATACCCACACAGAGACTAGTGGGTGCAAGGAACTCGTTGCCAGGAGAAGTAGTGGAAGCGGATACAGTACTGACTTTTAAGGAGCATCTTAAAAGTGCATGAAGAGGATGGGAATAGAGGGGTATGGTCCCCAGAAGGATAGTGGGTTTTAGTTAAGTCGGGCAGCATGGTCGGTGCAGGCTTGGAGGGCCGGACCTGTTCCTGGACTGTAATTTTCTTTGTTCTTTGTTCTAGATTCAGTAAAATGTGGAAAAATGTGAGGTTATCCGCTTTGGTAGCAAAAATGGGAAGGCAGATTATTACCTGAATGGCTGTAAATTGAGAGAGGGGAATGTGTAATGAGACCTGGGTGGCCTTGTAACCAGTCATTGAAGATAAGCATGTTTTCAAGAAGCACTTAGATATATCTCCTGGGGCAAAGGGGATGAAAGGACATGGGCCGGGGGGGTGGGGGTGGGGGGGTGGGGGGGGAGGGAAGGCAGGATCAAGTTACTGAGTTGGATTATCAGCCATGATCATAATGAATAGGGGAGTAGACTCAAAGAGCCAAACAGCCTCCTTCTGCTCTGAGTTTCTATATTTCTATGCATTGTAATGTTTTGATTTCTGTTCAGAGAGTTTCTAGTTCATTGCTGTAATCAATGTGGGTCGGATAGGAACTCTTGTGGCTGTACCTCGTCTGCTCTTTATAAAATTGTCCTGTCCCAGGACCAGCATTTATGGTCTCAGATAAATTCCATGTCACAGGACATTTGCCTTTTCACCCTCATAGCTATGGCCTCTCCAGAAGGCATCCTGCAGGCAACATTGTGCAAATGATACTCATTGGTGCAAATGATTACCACAGCGCTGAGTCTTTACACCACTCAGTCCTTCCAAACTGATGCCAGTGATAAAACCAGGCTGGCAGTCAGCTTAAGAACATAAGAACATAAGAAATAGGAGCAGGAGTAGGCCATCTAGCCCTTCGAGCCTGCCCCGCCATTCAATAAGATCATGGCTGATCTGAAGTGGATCAGTTCCACTTTCCCCCCATAACCCTTAATTCCCTTGTCTATCAGAAATCTATCTACCCGTGACTTAAACATATTCAACGAGGTAGCCTCCACCACTTCAAGCGGCAGAGAATTCCAGAGATTCACCACCCTCTGAGAGAAGAAGTTCGTTCTCAACTCTGTTCTAAACTGTCCCCCCCTTATTTTGAGGCTGTGCCTTCGAGTTCTGGTTTCCTTTCTAAGTGGAAAGAATCTCTCTACCTCTACCCTATCCATCCCCTTCATTATCTCGTAAGTCTCTATAAGATCCCCCCTCATCCTTCTAAACTCCAACGAGTACAGGCCCAGTCTATTTAATCTCTCCTCATAAGCTAACCCCCTCATCTCCGGTATCAGCCTGGTGAACTTTCTCTGTACTCGCTCCAAGGCTAATATATCCTTTCGCAAATAAGGGGACCAAAACTGCACACAGTACATAAGAACATAAGAAATAGGAGCAGGAGTAGGCCATCTAGCCCTGCGAGCCTGCCCCGCCACTCAGTAAGATCATGGCTGATCTGTTGTGTCTCAGTTCCACTTTCCCGCCCTCTCCCCATAACCCTTAATCCCCTTGCCTATCAAAAACCCATCAACCCGCTTCTTAAATATATTTAGCGAGGCAGCCTCCACCACTTCAACGGGCAGAGATTTCCAGAGATTCATCACCCCTTGAGTGAAGAAGTTCCTCCTCAACTCTGTTCTAAACCGCCCCCCCTTTATCTTGAGGCTGTGCCCTCTAGTCCTACTGTCCTTTCTGAGCGGGAAGAACCTCTCCACCTCTATGCTATCCATCCCATTCATCATCTTATATGTCTCAATGAGATCTCCCTTCATTCTTCTAAACTCTAACGAGTACAAGCCTAGTTTATCCAGCCTCTCCTCATAGCTCAACCCCCTCAACTCCGGTATCAGCCTAGTAAACCTCCTGTGAACTCCCTCCAAGTACTCCAGTTGCGGCCTCACCAGTGCCTTGTACAGTTGCAGCAAGACCTCCCTGCTTTTATATTTTATCCCCCTCGCGATAAAGGCCAACATTCATTCGCCTTCTTGATCATCTGCTGCACTTGCAGACTGAGTTTTTGCGACTCGTGCACAAGGACCCCCAGGTCCCTCTGCACTGTAGCATGCTGCAACTTTTCACCATTTAAATAATATTCCATCCTACTATTATTTCTTCCAAAGTGGATAACCTCACATTTGTTAACGTTGTACTCCATCTGCCAGGTCCTCGCCCACTCACTCAGCCTATCCAGATCTCTCTGCATACTTTCCACGTCCTCCACGCAATTCACTTTTCCACTCATCTTCATGTCATCAGCAAATTTTGTTACCGTACACTCAGCCCCCTCCTCCAGATCATCTATGTAAATGGTAAACAGTTGAGGCCCCAGCACCGATCCCTGCGGCACTCCACTAGTCACCAACTGCCAACCAGAAAAGCACCCATTTATTCCAACTCTCTGCTTCCTGTTAGATAACCAATCCTCTATCCACGCTAACACCTTACCTTCAACTCCATGTACCCTAACCTTCTGCAGCAACCTTTTGTGAGGCACCTTATTGAACGCCTTTTGGAAACCTAAAAACACCACATCCACTGGTTCCCCTCTGTACCGCACTCGTCACATCCTCATAGAAATACAGTAAATTTGTTAAACACGACTTCCCCTTCATGAATCCGTATCTGATTTGTGCATCAGGTACATCACATTGTAATGAGTTTAACGCGGCCCACCATGTGGACCTCTGACAATACAAAGCTCTCAGATGAAGCCAGCAATGGCCTGTCCAATCAGAGAGCCCTGCATGTGTAGATAATGTGTCAGGGTTACTGGCACTCTGGGTTTATACTCCATAGCAGAAAGTACCTGTCTGAGTATTGCTGACTATGTAAATAAATCTAAATTTGGTGAAGGGACACTGGCCTCGGAGGAGTCATTTCACCTGCAATGTGCAAGCTGTCAGAGAATTCAGGTTCTATGTTTCCCATGGACTGAAATTCTGTGGTGGCTGTTCAGGGTTGGACTGTAACCCCAGGAGGATATTGATGACCCTTCCCCTAATCCCCACCCAGACATAAGGCTTAATGTTCACTTTCAGTCGTTTATGGCAGTACGATGGCACAATGGTTAGCACTGCTGCCTCACAGACTCGATGGCCTGAATGGCCTCCTTCAATACTGTGGGAGTTCTATGATTTCCCAGGAACTCTGCTACTGTCAGGGGAGTTATTTTTGGAGACTGTGTGCCGTTTCAATTTTTTACCAGGCAATACCCTCTCACCTCATCCCCACACAAGCAGGCAAAAGTTGACATATTAAACACCTGCTGAAACTTTATAAAAGCTGAAATGATGTCTGTACCCGTATTTAGTCAGTGACCTTTAAATGACTGCTAACATGTTTCAACTTTTATCAGATGCTTTCTCATATTTTACACAAAAGACAACTCTTAAGGAAGAACTCTCATTCCCAATGGTCTCAGATTTGATGGGCGTAAAGTAAGCTGGCATGAATGAGGAGGAACAGCAGACCTGCTTACTGTTACTGATGTAGGATTCTACTGTGTTCCTCAATTTTTCCGAGAATGATTAATATCAGTTACTCCGCACATGTTAGTATCAGACTGAAAGAGGTTCATTCTTAGGCAATGATGGTCAGATGTAAGCAGCTGTTAAAGACAACTCAAATAACACATTACTTTGGAATGAATTCATGAAAGAGTTAAACAGTTCCATGAATTGGTAAAAATGAGTTACCAATTGCCTTTCATAGTCCCATGATATCTGGGACTTTACAGCCAATGATGTACTTTCTGAATGTACTGTTGTAATTTTGGAAATGTAGCAGCCAATTTTAACACAGCAAGCTCCCACAAACCCCAGTGAGATAAATGAGCTGATAATCTAGTTCAGTAATGTTGATGAGGAATAAATGTTGTCAAGGTGGCAGGAAAATGTTCCTCTTCAAACACAGATATAGGGCCATTTGTGCTGACCTAAGAGAGCAGGAATGATCTCAGTTCACCTGTAGGTCAGTAGAAGTTCATTTTTGTGAAATGGTGAATACAGGCGTTGAATGGTTGCTGTAGTCATGAAAACTGCTTGTTTGAAAGTCTGGAATTTCAGCCAGCAATTCTGGGACTGAATGATGATTCCTGGGGAACTTGCCAGGAAACATTAAAACTAACACTTGCAGAGTTAGTACCCCAGAACACTTCTGTAGGAGTTCCTCAGAGTAGTGCTGTGACCCAGTCATCTTTATCTACTTCATCAGATGTCTCCATCAGAAGTTCAGAAGTAGGGATGTTTATTGATGAATGCACAATACTCAGCACCATTTGCTACTGTTCAGATAATAAAATAGTCCTTGCCCACATTCAGCAAAGACGCCAGGCAATGAAATGCTTCAAGACACTTTGTAGAAAATTTGATCAAAGCATCCCCTAAATTCATGTTATTATCCACCCACCTATAAGACTATAAGAGGGCACAGGTTTAATGCGAGGGGTGGTAAGTTTAGGGGAGACAAAGAACAAAGCACAGACCCTTCGGCCCTCCAAGCCCATGCCGAACATGATGCCCTCATTAAACTAAAAAAAACTTACTGCCCTTACACAGTGCATATCCCTCTATTCCCTCTCTATTCATGTACCCATCCAAATGCCTCTTAAATGTTGCTAATGTGCCTGCTTTCACCACCTCCTCTGGCAGTGTTCCCAGCCACCCACCACTCTCTGCGTGAAAAACTTCCTCCTCACTTCTCACTTAAACCTTGGACCTGTGCCCCCTTGTAATTGATATTTCCACCTTTGGAATAAGCTTCTGATCATCCACCCTGTCTATGACTCTCATAATTTTGTAGCCCCCTATCAGGTCTCCCCTCAGCCTCCATCCATAGGCACATGAACAGGAGGCCAACAGTGCGATAGAAACCAGCTGTCGGCGCAGGCATGGTGGGCCAAAGGGCCTGTTCCTGTGCTGTATAGTTCTTTGTTCAGCTTGATCCATTTGTCTTGTCACCAAAGGGTCATCACCTGAAAGAGTAATGACCTTCTCTGTAGTTATATTTTCATGAGCTTCTTCAGAAAACCAAGGCACTCTGTAGCTTGCACAGCAGCTAGTTGAGATGAGTGAAAGTTTCACTATGATCTTCTCTTCCCCTTTGCTGAGAAAACATTAACTTTCTGTAGCAACTACAATTTCCTACCCACTGTTGGTGAGCTCCCAGTCAGAAGTGTTCCTGAAGCATGAAACCCCCTCACAAAATGCTAAGCACGTTGAACCCATAACGATAGGACAATTCAAGAAACTAAGATCACATCAGTAGATGTGGACCCAATTCCAGAAATGCCACAGTAGTAACCCCGGGTGCCTGGAGTCACGCAAACTATTTCCAACAATAAATTCTGTTGCATACAAATATAATGTTCATTAGTTTACATATTGGAATGGAACATTCCTTTCTGTATCATCAATCCCCTGTATCAATACACATGGAAAGAAGAGAAAAGGTAATCTTCAGGGGATTTGAGCTCTGTAATTCCCTCCCTAAACTTCTCTACCTCTCTACCTTCCTCTCCATCTTAAAACCCTCACTCAAATCTACATATCAGACCAAACTTCTGGCCACCAATTTAAATTGCTCCACAGTGGGTTCATTAATGTCCTTTAGGGAAGGAAATCTGCTGTCCTTTCCCAGTCGGGCCAAATGTGGCTCCAGAGTCACAGCAATGTGGTTGACATTTAACTGCCCTGTGAAATGGCCAAATGAGAGACTCAGTTCAAGGGCAATTAGGGATGGGCAGTAAATGCTGGCCCAGACTGCAACACCCACATCTCGTGGAAGAACAAATTTTAATAATTTTCAGTTGCCTGCCCTGAATTTTGACATTCTCTCATCAAATCTTCCTGGGGAATGAGAAAAGTTCCCCAAATCTTCCTGCCTCTCTGTCTCCTCCTTTTAAAATTCTCCATAAAACCTGTGTTATTACCAAGCTACTGGCTACATAATTACTCTTTATGTGGCTGAATGCTGTTTAAAAATGCACCTGAAAAGGGCTTTGGGATATTTTTCCAGCTTAATAGTATATAAATACCAGTTTTTGTGGAGATAATTGGGGATAAATCAATCAAAACCATTAATGCATTTTTTTTTGCATCTACAGCTGGTAGGAAGTAAATTTCAGCGGTTTTATTTTTAATCAAATATCTGCTTGAGGTTTGGTTAATTTAAAGATGTTTCCAAGAGCGACATTAATTGTGCTGTTTATATTGCTGATTCAATTCGCAGAATGAAGGTTACAACTGCATTATAGCATTTGCTGTACTATTCACATCTTTAAACAAACATCGCAGGGTTAATGTGCTAGTTGGTAAATCTTATGTAATGACTTTATTCATAAAGACAAAGGTTGAAACCTACAGTATAACAAAACAATTGTAAAAATATCTACCTTCCATTGTGGTCCCGTAGAAGCAAGTTGATGGAGGGAAGATGAAATAGTGTGTCATGCACACATCAAGTTATTGAACCAAGAAACAATAAAGCATTTAAACCTGAATTCCCTGCTGCCATCAGACTTTTGAAGGGACCTACCTCGCACTAAGTTGATCTTTCTCTACATCCTAGCTACAACTGTAACACTATGTTCTGCGCTCTCGCCTTTTCTTCTCTATGAATGGTATGCTTTGTATAGCACGCAAGAAACAATGCTTTTCACTGTATCTTTATACATGTGATGATAATAAATCAAATCAAATCAATTTATTTACATTTATTTGGGTCATTCTTTAGTAATGACCCTAGAGCAAAAACCATTTAGAAAAATTTTTAACATTCAGGTACATCATTTTGACTTTGACAGCAATGAATCTTATGGTTCAATCCTAATTCTATAGGTCAGTGATTTAACACAACCTGATTCCACTCCTGGTATTGGATTAATTGTTAATCCTCAGATCTGTGTGGTCTGTAGAGTTGAAAGCATATTTCTGATCCTAAGGAATGTGACCTGCTAATGCAAATTGTTGCCAAATTGTTGAATAGGAAATCGGTGCGAATCATCCTGGACTGTTCACATTGGTGACCATCACTTAAAAATAATCACTTCAAAACTGACCAGGTTGTTAAATGTTTAATCAAAGTGAGGAAATAATAATGATATGAGGACAAAACCAGAAAGATTTACAAGGTGAGATTGATAGTAAGGAGAGACAACATAAATGGAAGATGGAAAGTTCCAGATTGTGAAGGGAATGAGCAGATTCCAGGTGGGAGGAAGGATCTGAAAGAGGAGTGTGATGTTAAATGGTGCAGAGTGAAACCAGTGGAAGAGAGGCTGAAACAAAAGCTCAAACTGGTAACACAATGAGGATCTGACAGGACCAGTGAGTGACGTCTCACCAATCCATCCCACAATGGAGTGGCATGGTGGCACATGGTTAGCACTGCTACCTTACAACGCAATGGCCTGGGTTCACTGTCTGTGTGGAGTCTGCATGTTTTTCTGCATGTGTTTCCTCCAGTGCTCCGGTTTCCTCCCACAGTCCAAAAGACCTGCTGGTTAGGTGCATTGGCCATGCTAAATTCTCCATCCGTGTACCCAAACAGTCCCTGGAATGTGGTGACTAGGGGACTTTAACAGTAGCTTCATTGCGGTGTTAATGTAAGCCTACTCCTGACTAATAAGTAAACTTTAAACACATAATTAGCTGCTTTTCCTCATAATCACAGGGAAGGGAATAACACATCGATTCAATCTCACTCCTAGAAGCAGACCAGAAGACAGTAATCATGATAACTAAAAATAAAATACTATGAATGCTGTAAATCTGAAATAAAACAGAAAATGCTGGATAACCTCAGCAGGTCTGGCAGCATCTGTGGAGAGGGGGAAAGTTTAAGGGAGATTATGTACATGGGACTTAATAGGATTGAGGGTTATAGATAGGCCTAGTAGGAAGAGATATGATCAGTGCAACTCGTGGGCCTTAGTTTTTCTATGTTCTGTGTTGTAGATGTGTGATGGATGTTTTTCACACAGAGTAGTGGGTGCCAGGAATGCACAGCAGTGTCTAGGCTGATACTTACGTGCAGTACCAAGGAAATGCTGTACTGTCAGAACTGTCATCATGTGGATAAGATATTAGACTGAGGATGTGTCTGTCCATTCAGCTGGATGTAAAAGATCCCATTGCAGCATCACTGGAGGAAGGGCAGGGGAATAATCCAAACCAATATGCACTGGCAAGGAAGTATTTCCACAAGCTCAGCCATTGGTTGGCATGGGGATCTGGCAGAAGATCAGTAAAATCCCATTTACATTTTCATTGAAGTTACAGCGACAGAGTGGGAGAGAAACCCCCCCACCCCGCCCCCGGCAAATATCCAGTCATTTATCTCATTTGATACTGTCTGCCCTTGCCGTCTGCATGGTAGCTATGGCATTTACCTCGATGTTAACAGCCACTACAATTTGCGACTAATTCCCAGCGCAGCTGTGAGGTGCTTTGGACATGATGGGAACATGTCAGATGCTATATTAAGTAAAAATTTCCACAGAGACGTTAATAAGTTGGGGGTGGAGGGGAAAAGAAAATTGATGGAGAAAAATGTGGTTCAACTGTGACTTGTCAAATTGGGGTTAGATAAGAGAAGCGTGTGGGGTATCGAACAGGTGTCAGCTGTGCCACAGTTGGTAGGTGCAGAGGAGGGGGAGGAATTCTCAGACACAACAGTTCTAACACTCGCAGCTCTCAAGTGCTTTTTGCAGTGACTGAGAGCAATGTCATGGATTTCTCTTCCTTAGGGGAATTTTTTTGACGTGCTACATGTACTCAAGCTGTTTATTTCTAATAATTCACTGGGAGGATGCAGAGAAGGGCTGTCACATTCAGTTAACAGGACAAACCAGCAGGCAGCTACTAAACCCTCAAATTATGATGCAAGGTATGAAACCATGGTGTTCTGTGCAATCATAGAAAAAGTATTTAGTCAGCAAGTAGCAGGAGTGATGTCGCAGAAGAAATAGTGATAGGAATAGATTTAATTAATGTGGCAACTGTGGCTTTTTCCCACACAGAACCACACTGCCTGACAAGAACTATTTCCAGATTTAATTAATGGAATGTTTGTGAGGTGTGTCATTATAAAGCTGCCAGAACCAATCAACTGGAGCTGGAATAATAAAGCTGAGTTTGTGATATGAAACCTTGGAGTTTGTGTTCTGTTTTTATATATTTATCTGGGATGATCTTATAGTGGAAGCAATGATAGGGTCTCAATAGTGTGAGGAGTTCAAATTAATTCAGCCTTCAGATTTGTGAGTTAAGTTTGCAAGTTTCCAATCTTTTTCAGTAACTGTGATTTCCAGAATCATTTCAGGGAATAAGGTGCCCACCTCAATATGTTTTCTATCCATTAAGATCAGGGGAAGGAAGTGCTTAATCTATCAGTACGTTCTCCAGGAAGGGATGCCCCTGAATTCACCTGCTGGTCCCACCCCTGCTGTGGGTTTCCTGGCAATGTGGAGTGCAGGCAATGGGAGATCCCATTGACAGCAGCAGGAGCAGAAGATCCCACTGCGGGCAAACGGCATGCCACCTCCCACCACAAGAAACACGCCACATGGAGGCCAGAGAATCTCCCTATTATTCCCTTGCTGAAAAAATGGATGAGCTGTTGAAGTTTTCCATCATGCAAAACACAAGAATACCAAATTTCAAGGAAAGTCTGCAATGTCTCGAACCTAGCCAGCAACACCGACATCCTGTGAAAGAATTTAAAAAGCTGCCAAAATCAACTGTTCTCACCCAAATAACTGGCTAGCTTGGCAAGGTACCTCATCCACTGAGGCTATGGAGTGGTTCATACATTTCATAGATTTGTTTAATTGAGTTAACCCCACATTGATTCTTATAGAGCTCTATGGCTTTGAGACTGAAACTATTCTGGACACCATTTTGTTGCCATGGTGATTGGTAAGACATTCTCTTTCTGCCACAACTTTCAAATTTTACCCATAACTTTATCCAAAAGTGACTGGGGGATTTTCCTTGATTTATTGAGGCAAATTGAGTTAGCATCAGCTCACAGGGTGAGAAGGTTCTTGGTCTTTAACCTCCCTGGGCTTGTAAATAATTTTCAAAATTAATTTTGAAATTTCTCATTGGCAAATTCATCCACTTTATAGATTCATTTGTGTTTTAAAAATGCCTTTGTGCTGAGTAGAGAACACTCTTGATTTTGAATGATATAGAACAGTTCTATCTTTATATATGCACTTTGCTATTAGTTGGCAGCTGCTCCACCAAGCCAGGGGAATTTAATAGATGAGGGTTGTAATCTCACACAAACCCCTGCTCCTGTGTCTAGTTTTAAACTCTGTGTGGTGTCCACTTTGAATGTAGTGCTCCATAATTTGATTCCAGTATCATTTATCTGTCTCAGGAGGTACTTGTGGATCTTCCATTTCTTGTATCTGGTTTTGTTTTCAAATGTTCTCTTTTCACAGATTGCCAGCATTTTTGAGCGATAGCATTTTTTTTAATGGGGCGGCACGGTAGCACAGTGGTTGGCACTGCTGCTTCACAGCTCCAGGGACCTGGGTTCGATTCCCGGCTCGGGTCACTGTCTGTGTGGAGTTTGCACGTTCTCCTCGTGTCTGCGTGGATTTCCTCCGGGTGCTCCGGTTTCATCCCACAGTCCAAAGGTGTGTGGGTTAAGTTGATTGGCCATGCTAAAATTGCCCTTAGTGTCCTGAGATATGTAGGTTAGAGGGATTAGTGGGTAAATATGTAGGGATATGGGGGTAGGGCTTGGGTGGGATTGTGATCGGTGCAGACTCGATGGGCTGAATGGCCTCTTTCTACGTTGAATGGTTTCTATGATTTCTATGTAATGGCCTTTTTGTTTATTTTATTTTACACAGGATGTTAGCTCCACTGGCTAGGCCAGCAATTATCCATCACTAGTTCTTGAACTGAATGGTTTGTTGGGCTCTTTCAAAGGGCAGTTAAGAGTCAATCATGTTGCTGTGGCTCTGGAGTTACATGTAGGCCAGACCAGGTAAGGATGGCAGATTTCCCTCCCTAAAGGATAGTCTCATGATCACCATTACTGAGGCGAGCTTTTAACCTTTACATCACTCACTCCCTTAATACAAGCAACAGGAGAGGTTTATGCAGCCTGAGGGAGTTAGATAATGACCTTTAGAAGGACAGACAATTTGAATCACTAAGTGGAGAACAGTGAATGTTGGAGCGGGAGAGGAGCATGACTTTGCTGACCAGAAACATGTTTGTTTGGATGCAGTTTCTGGGATCTGGAGCAGTGTAGGCCCTGCTGATAAACAGGGATCCCTGACTGAGCATGACCTTATTATGGAGTTATTTAGACCATGCAGAGTGCCTCTAATGCATAAAAACAACTATTCAGGAAACCAAAATCTACAGTTGAGGAAATCTGCAGGAAGCTCTATACATTGCAGCTCACCACATATACAGTTAATTCCTCACATTAAGTTGTAGTTATGTTCCTGAAAATTGCAACTTTAAGTGGAACAATTTTAAGTGAGTCACATTTTTCCATTTCCTCATTAGAAGAAATAATTATACCCAATAATTATACCCTGTAGCTGAAATACTTTATATTGCTAAATTTCTATATTGGTAACTGAAATAACTTTTAAATTAAAATACATTCAAAAATACAAATGGAATACAGTATAGTAATTATCTACTTACCTCTATCTACCAATCTACTTATCTCCCACTCTCTTCCTGAATCTTTTGTTCACCGCTCAGCCATTCTCTCAGCTTCCTGCAGACACTACCTCTTGCCCACCCTCCAGTTAGTGACCTCTCCCCCTCCCTAACTCAATCTCCCATTGATCATGACAGCCAGTGGTGAGTGGCCTCCACTGCTGGAAAACCCACTGTGGGTGGGGCAGGGGGGCAGTGTGGAGGTGGGGGGAATGGTGTCTGTGGGGGGACAGTATGGGGATGGGGGTTAAATCCATTTCAGACACTTGATTTCCTTATTCCTGTTCGATAATGACTTTGAAACTTATAGAGTTATGGGCACAATCCCCAAGATGCTGACACTTTGACCATTGCCCATTTCATTCCCTAAGATTAGGTCCAGCATTGCCCCATCCATGATCGGACTATCTACACACTGGAACAAAAAGCTCTCCTGAATGCACTTTAAAAATTCCACTTGGTTTAATTCTTTCACATGATGGAGATTCCAGTTAATATTGTCAAAGTTGAAACCTACTCCTCCTATAATCCTTTTCCTCTCACACCTCTCTGTGATTTGCCTACATATTTGCTCCTGTATCTCGCTCTGACTGTTGGGAAGCCTGTAATATAATCCCAGCAAAGAGATTGTCCTTTCGTTTATTTCTAAGCTCCACCCATATGGCCACATTTGGAGAGCCTTCTAAGACATCCTTCCTCATTACTGCAATGATGGTCTCTTTTATCAAGAACGCAATGCCCCCTCCTCTCTTACATCCCCTCCCCCACATCATGACTGCAACTTCTATACCCTGGAACATTGAGTTGCCACTCCTGCCCTTCTTTCAGCCCTGTCTCCGTGATTGCAACAAAATCATATTTTCAATGCTCTAAATTCATCTGCCTGACCAGACAGGCTCCTCGATTAAAATAACCTTCCAATCTTCCCATGTGCCTTATCGTATCCATGTTTTCTTTGCCTGCTGGACTGACCTAGTTTTCCTTCTGTATTTGACTGGATCTCACTCCCAACTGTACATCTACTCTGTGTCCCATCCTCCTGCCAAATTAGTTTAAAACCTCCCCAACAATATGAGCAAACCTCTCAGCAAGGATATTGGGCCTGTTCCAGTTCAAGTGCAATCAGCTTGTGCAGGATCCTACTTATCCCAGAAACTGTCCCAGTGATCCAAAAATCGAAAGCCCTCCCCCCCGCACCTTTAGCTACATGCATTGATCTGACCTGTTTTCCTATTCCTATAGCCTAATGTGAAAATCTTTAAATCTACTTTCCCCCCTTATCCCCATAACTCTTGATTCTCTTACTGATTAAAAACCCGCCAGTCTCAGCCTTGAACATTTTCTCTGTAGTGAGAAAACTGCACATATTTACTGCCTTTTGAGAGAAGAAATTCCTCCTCATCTTTGTCTCAAATCGGCACCCCTTTAATCTGAGATTATTCCCTTCCCACAAGGGGAAACAACCGCTCAGCATCGACCCTGTAAAACCCTCTCAGAATCCTCTATGTCTCAATAAGGTCACCTCTCATTTTTCTAAACTCCAATGAGGACAGGCCCAACCTACTCAACCTCTCCTCATAAGAAAATCCCTCCCGACCCAGGATCAACTGAGTGAACCTTCTCTGGGCTGTCTCCAATGTCAGGATATCTTTCTTTAGATAAGGGGACCAAAAATGTTCAGTGTTCCAGATATGGTCTAACTAGTGCCTTGTTTGCTTTTAGCGAGACTTCCCTATTTTTGCTAATCATTAATAATCATCTCAGCAGATGTGAGCAGGGATGTGTTTGGAAAGGAATGATGGAAGCCAATTCACTTTCCAAACCCATGAGCAAGATTTTACAGCCACGCTCGGGCAAGACTGGAAACTCCTGCCCAAGGCCAATAGAGATTTCCGTTGTTAGACTCTCACCCGCCATGGAATTGGAGTGTGTAAGGTACTAGAGTTCCAGCCATGATCTCTCCCACCTAGTAGGACAAGGGCAGTGGATGGGGGAGACAGTGGCATAGTGGTAATGTCACTGGACTAGTAATCCAGAGGTCCAAGTTTGGGCACATGGGTTCAAATCTCACTATGGCAGCTGGTGGAATTTAAATTCAATGAATAAAATGTGGAACTGAAAACTAGTCTTTGTAATGATGACCAGGAATTCTTATAAAAATGCACCTGGACCAATCTGCCATTCTTACCTGATCCTATATGTGGCTCCAGAACCACAGAAATATGGTTCATCTTGAATAGCTTCTGAAATGTCACACAGTTCAACGGCAAATGGGGATGGGCAACAAATGCTGGCATTGCCAGCAACACCTGCATCTCATGAAACAATAAATAAAAGATGCAAGGGAACACTATCCCTACATGTTCCCCTCCAAGTCACTAACCATCTTGATAAATCAATTGTTAAATCAATAACTGTTACACAATTCGTACGCTATGACAGTGTTATTGATTTTTTGAAAATATTCTTAATTTTTCATCTGCAGCCTCGATATTAATGTTTCCAAGCGCATTGTGAACTAAATAACTGATTTTTTGGAAAAGATGTATTTATCTCTTCCAGTAGTTTGTGCATGATTGTGCTGAGGACAGTTCATCAGAGGAGATTGCTTGAAAATAATGACCACAAATATAGAATGCAGTGATCTCATAAACAAATGATATTTTGTTGTTTTTAATTGGGTTCGTTTAGCCAAGATTTATTTTTTATTCATTCATGGAATATGGGCATCACTGCCTATAGGCCAGAATTTATCTTTCAGAAGGTTCATGGTGAGCTGCCGTCTTGAACCGCTGGAGTCCCTGAGGTGTAGGTACACCCACCATGATGTTAGGGAGAGAGTTCCAGATGACAGTGAAGGAATGGTGATATATTTCCAAGTCAGGATGGTGAGTGACTTGGAGGGGAACTTCCAGGTGGTGGTGTTCCCCTATATCTGCTGCTCTTGTCTTTCTAGATGATAGAGGTTGTAGGTTTGAAGGTGCTGTTGAAGGAACCTTGATGAGTTGCTGCAGTGCATCTTATGGCTGCTACACAAGGCTGCCACTGTGCATCAGTGGTGGAGGAGGTGAATATTGAAGGTGATGTATGGAGTGCCAATCCTTTGGGCTATTTTGTCCTGGATGGCATCAAGTTTCTTGAGTATTCTTGAAGCTGCACCCATCCAGGCAAGTGGGGAGTATTCCATTACACTCCTGATTTGTGCCTTGTGGATGGTGGATAGGCTTTGGGGAATCAGGAGGTGAGTTACTCACTGCAATATTCCTAGCCTCTGACCTGCGCTTGTAGCCACTGTGTTTATGTGGTGAGTCCAGTTGAGTTTCTGGTTAATAGTACACAGTTAGCACTGTGCGTCAGTGCTGGAGGAAGTGAATGTTGAAGGTGGTGGATGAGGTGCCAATTCCTTGGGCTGTTTTGTCCTGGATGGTATCAACCTTCTTGAGTGTTTTTGAAGCTGCACCCATCCGGAAGGAATCTGCTGACTTCAAAGTCAACTCTTCCAATATTCTTCCTGGTGATCCTAGCTCACACTGGGAGGGTACCATTTCTCTGTATTCCCTCAGTCAAATTACCATTTGTTGCATGAGCTTTGACAGTGAAGTTTGGCAGTTTATCAGATCAAATAGACCATCAAAAGTGAGCACAACCATGTCATTATGTGACAAACACAGTATTTGGTTTCCATTGAATGGTTATCAGATGGGGAAAACCTCTGACCCCAGATTGTTCAGCTGGATTCTCAATGCCCCTGATTGACGTTAGTTAACATGATGGGAAATGGTGAGGATTCCTGAGATCTCCAGATCTGTATTGAGCAGTTTGAATCCTGGCTGCTGTAGCTTCAACTGGCACCCAACTAAAGTTCAGGGGTGGTGATGCTCAATTAAGTTTCACTTTCTTAGAAAATGAATGGAGAGTAAATCAGAAATATATCATTGTACAAATATCTGAAATGTCTTTCTGGGTGACATGAATCATAGAGCATCATGGAAAATACAACCCTACTCACAACACTTGCTATTGGATGATAGCGTGTAGGCTGAGAGTGGAGATGGAATGTTGCTGTATAATTGCGCTCCCTTTGCACGCACTGCCATTAACGCTCATTAATCCTTTCGATGTTTTGTGGTTTTTTTCTATCTTTAGATGTTTCGCAATTTTGAAGCACTTTGGGCAGAATATAGTTCCTGTGACGTAGGAACCTCCACTGGTGGAAGCTCCGTCTCGCTTCCTTGGTGGGAGGTTCAATGAAATTTAATTTCACCAGACAGCACTGGGCCTCCTGGGGATTAACGGCTTTGGTGGGCATTAATCCCATATCCAAGAGCTGGCAGCCCACCAGAGACCCAAAACTAGCCACTGCCAGCAATGCCACTCGGAGTGGGGGCTGCTGCCAGCACTGCCCTCAGACCCACCCAGGAGATGGTTGCTGGATCCCTGGAGATAGGTGGGTGGGGTGGGAATATAAGAGAGGGGGATATCAGGGAGGGGGATTGTCGGGGGGGGGGTGGGGATTGTTAGGGAGGGGAATTGTCAGGGAGGGGGCCTGGGGAGTTGGAGATAAGGGCAGAGGGTAGCTTTCAGTGGCTCCCCACTTCCTGGTGTGGGTTCCACAATCAGGCACTTAATGCCAATGAGTGAGGGAATACCACCCTGCCCCCCTGTAAGAAAAACCCTGACCCAATCACCGGAAGCCATGGCATATCTAGGCTAGCCCCATTTAACCCTTGAAATGCCACACATTCCAGGGGGCTCAGTGATAACTGGTGTTAAGTGGTTCTTTAATGAGCTTAACTGGCTTCCCACCACCAGCAGGGAGTATTCCTGTCCAGCCAGGGTCCTTCCTACTCTTACCTTAACTGGGGAGAGTTTTCCCAAGGCCGAGGTTCAGACACAGGTACACAGCGAGTGGTTAGGATGTGGAATACACTGTCACACAGTGTGACAGAGGAACATTCAATCATGGCATTTAAAACAGAATAGGATCAATATCTAAAAAGGAACACTGTGCAGGGTTATGGGGGAAAGGAAGGGGATTGGACCAAGTGGATTGGTTATGCAGAATGCCAGTAGAGATATGATGGGACAAAGACCTCCTCCCACATTGTAACCATTCTGTGAGCAGGGCAGGATTCTACAACAACTGGTTATAAAAGGAAAGATTTTTGAGAAAAATTATTTTTTTAAGAGTCATAGGTCAGACCTCTGCCTGCCTAACATGGAATCGGTGCGTGTAAGGATCCAACAACGGAAATCTCCACTGAACACAGGCAGGGACTTCCGGTCTCACCTGAACGTGACTGTAAAATCCTGCTCATAGAATCAGAGTTTTACAGAACAAAAAGAGGCCCTTTGGCCCATTGTGTCTGTGTCAGCCATTAAGCATTTATCTGTTCTAATCCCATCTTCCAGTACTTGGTCCATAGCCTTGTATGCTATGGCGTTCCAAATGCTCATCCAAATGCTTCTTAAAAACAAAGTAAAAGCAAAGAAAATTACAGCACAGGAACAGGCCCTTTGGCCCTCCAAGCCTGCACTGACCATGCTGCCCCACTAAACTAAAACCCCCTACCCTTCTGGGGACATATCCTACTATTCCCATCCTATTCATGTATTTGTCAAGACGACCCTTAAATGTCACTGTTGTATCCGCTTCCACTCCCTCCCCCAGTAGCGAGTTCCAGGCATCCACCACTCTCTGTGTAAAAAATCTGCCTCGTACATCTCCTTTAAACCTTGCCCCTCGCACCTTAAACCTGTGCCCCCGAGTAATTGACTCTTCCACCCTGGAAAAAAGCTTCTGACTATCGACTCTGTCCATGCCCCTCATAATCTTATAGACTTCTACCAGGTTGACCCTCAATTCCTGTTGTTCCAATGTTGTGAGGGTTCTTGCCTCTAACACCCTTTCAGTGAGTTCCAGATCCCCATTCTCCCTCTAGGGGAAAATGATTTTCCTCAAATCCCCCCTAAAGCTCCACCCCCTTACCTTAAATTGCTGCCCCTGCTTATTGACCTCTACTCTACTCTTCCTATCTGGCAGGACTGACATATGAAGAGAGATTGGATCGACTGGGCTTGTACTCACTGGAATTTAGAAGAATGAGAGGGGATCTCATAGAAACATATAAAACCCTGATGGACAGGCTAGATGTGGGAAGAATGTTCCTCATGTTGGGGAAGTCCAGAACTAGGGGTCACAGTCTAAGAACGAGGGGGAAGCCATTCAGGACTGAGATGAGGAAGTTCTTCTTTGCTCAGAGAATTGTGAACCTGTGGAATTCTCTACAACAGATAGCTGTTGGGGCTTTGTCAGATATTTTCAAGAGGGACTGGATGTGGCCATTGTGGCTAAAGTGATGAAGGGGTATGGAGAGAAAGTGGGAGTGGGTTGATCAGATTGCCATGATCAGATTGAATGGTAGTGCAGGCTCAGAGGGCTGATTGGCCTACTGCTGCGCCTATTTTCTATGTTTATTCTATCTATATTCCTCATAATTGTGTACACCTTGATTAGGTCCCCTGTCAGCCTTCTCTGTTAAGAAAAGCAATTGCATTCTTGTTTAATCTCCTTGCAGTGGCAGGAGGAGTACTGGTTCCCCAGTTTCACAGTCATTGAGATTTCCCCAATAATTCCCTTTCCTCACTCTCTCCACACCAAACCTAGTTTGATTGATGGCCTAACATTCTTCTCAGTAAATCTGTGAGCTGTTGCACCTCCAGGTGTTCTGGGAACCACTTTGGCAGATGGTGAAATTTTAATTCAATAAAAATCTGGAATTAAAAGTTTACTGATGACCATGAAACCATTGTCAATTGTGAAAACCCATCTGGTTCACTAATGTCCTTTAGGGAAGGAAATCTGCCGTCCTTACCTCGTCTGATGGAATGTAACTCCAGACCCATAAAGATATGTGACTGACTCTTAATGCCCTCTGAAGTAGCCTAACAAGCCATTCATTTCAAGGGCAATTAGGGATGGGCAATAAATGCTGGCCTAGTCAGCGGTGCCCGCATCCCATGAATGGATAGCAAAATGTAATTCATTCCAGTGTCAGAACCTACATCTGGGAGTACATGTTCACAGCTCCTTGAAAGTGGAGTCACAGGTGGACAGAGTGGTGAAGAAGGCATTCGGCATGCTTGGTTTCATTGGTCAGAACATTGAATACAAGAGTTGGGACGTATTGTTGAAGTTGTACAAGACATTGGTAAGGCCACACTTGGAATACTGTGTGCAATTCTAGTCACCCTATTATAGAAAGGACATTATTAAACTAGAAAGAGTTCAGAAAAGATTTACTGGGATGCTACTGGGACTTGATGGTTTGAATTGTAAGGAGAGGCTGGATAGAGTGGGACTTTTTTCTCTGGAGCGTAGGAAGCTGAGGGGTGACCTTACAAAGGTTTATAAAATAATGAGAGGCACAGATGAGCTAGATAGTCAATATCTTTTCCCAAAGGTAGGGGAGTCTAAAACTAGAGGGCATAGGTTTAAGGTGAGAGGGGAGAGAAACAAAAGTGTCCAGAGGGGCAATTTTTTCACACAGACAGTTGTGTGTCTGGAACAAGCTGCCAGAGGTAGTAGTAGAGTTTTGTCTTTTAAAAAGCATTTAGTTAGTTACATGGTATGATGGGTATAGAGAGATATGGGCCAAATGCGGGCAATTGGGATTAGCTTAGGGGTTTTAAAAAAAAGGGCGGCATGGACATGTACATAGAACATAGAACACTACAGCACAAACAGGCCCTTCGACCCACAAGTTGCGCCAGTCATATCCCTACCTACCAGGCCTATCTATAACCCTCAATCCCATTAAATCCCATATACTCATCATGTAAACCTCTATGTCTCTATAAGACATCCCATAGCTCTTCACAGACAGAAAGTATCATGGCAAGGCAAAATAGATTCAATAATGAGGTAAATTGGATTAGTAAGAATAGTAAGAAATGATTCAGAAATATTGTCTAGTGCCCTGGGACATAAGCAAAGGCCTCTTGCACAGTTACTGACCACAGCCATTTTTCTAGGAGCTAGCTGCTTTTCTCTGAAGGTCTGAAGGGGAACTTTCCTGTGGTGGTCATTGCATTAAGTGAGGCTGGGGGCCTCATGCTGAAGTTTGGAGGGGGACACGTTGGATCAACAAGGTAAAAACTGAGAGGGGAAAATGGGCATTGGTCCCTCATTCAAAATAAGAAATGGGATTAAAACACTAAAATAAAAGCCCTCAGTATGGTGAATATTTCAATATTCCACAATGCTTGTGGGAAAATGATGATTTTTGATGAATTCCCTGATTCAGATGGACACTCCTGGTTATTCCTCCTCCAGATTGCCCGTGTATAGCAAGCAGAAATCATGGTGTAGCTCAGGTATTCTTTATATTTCCTTCTGTCTTGTAGGCACTAATTGTATTCAACCTTTGTCTTCCTTTTTTCAGAAAGCAAGCCATCGCTATGGCAACCACACATCTGTAGACTCTAGAAGCTAATTGGTTTGGAGGGATAGCAGGCAGAGTGTGATCACAGAAAGAATATGGAATGGAGATAATATTACTGAACCCTGGGCAGTGATTTCACAGCCAATATTACATTCAGCCAGATTTTTCACACATAATTACTGTCTTCCTGTGAGCACCAGCACTGCAGCCCTCAGGCGAGTGTGCAAGTATTACTGTAGAGACTGTGGTGCAATAATATTACATCCATTACATTAAAAGAACTGGTTATCATTAGCTTTATTGGAGACTTTGAATAAAGATCATGCATGAAGCTAGGCTTTCTATATTTTTCCACTTATAGTAACCCTTTGAACACCAAATATCATTTGTTACTAAACCACTTTTAGTTTAACAACCTTAACACCAAATGAAATCATTTTATTTTTGCTGTCCATTTATTTTCATCTCACCCATTAATATTTTACACCAGCGAAAGTCAAATTTATTTTAGAAGTGTTATTTTCTTTTGCAATGCAAATTCCTAACATTGACCTGGATTTTCACAGAGTTGGGAAGATCCTTTAAAAATGGCAGCCTGATTCCAGGATTGCCGATCTCTTTCCAGGGAATTCTGATTTTCAGTCGTGCCATTTAAGAGTGTGAGCTGATTCTGGTTGTGAGCCAATGTCCTGCACTTACATCCTGGCTGGCTCCCACATCTTTGTCTTGTGTAAATGGACATTGTGAAATTGTCAGCATAGATCAGAGTGTCAGAGCTATCAACCGAGTAATGTTTTATCTGGGCTGCAAGTGTTTCAACAAGTGCAATAGATTACTGACCTCTCAGGAAAGTCTCATTACGTAAGAGCAGAGACATCTATTAGAATACTAAACATGAGCTCCAAGAAAATATTTGTTTGACTGACAGCTCTGTTTATCTGATCTATGTTGTCAATTTCACAATGTTTATTTACATAAGGTAGAGAGGTCTCAATTGCTTGAAGTTTCAGCAACTGAAACTTTAAAGGGTCTGAACGATTGGCACTTTTATTAGACTAGTAAATAGGAATAGTTTTTCAGTAAAGAGGAATTTATCAATGAATGACTTTTTAAAAATTGGGCTTAGAGAAAAATGGAGTGAATTTCTGGGACCTTTAGGGATAAGCAGCCTTTATCTTTTTCGGATGAATTCTATTACAGATTTCACTCAAAGGTTTATGCCAGATAATCACTAATGTCACAATGTGTTACCTTTGTTCTCTTCTACTGTACAGTTCACTCAGCTATTTTTTTAAAAGGTTTATTTTTAATATATTTATTAAGAATGAGAGACTTTTACTCATTAATGAGATGAAGGGCAGGGTTCTCTGGCCTCCCGGTGTTGTGTATCTTAAAGCGGGAGGTGGCATGCTGTTGGTCGGTGGCAAGATCTTCTGGTCCCAACGCTATCAATGGGATTTTGCATTGATTCTACCCCTGATCAGTGGGAAATTCCTGGTGCAGGTGCACCCTCAGTGGGGCCAGAACATTTCGCCAGCATGAAGAGCTGGAATGTTCTGGCCATAGAATATGAAGTTAGTACCTGTTTCTGCTGACAGTTTTCTGAGCTCTGAACTGGAACACACACGGGCTCAGAAAGAAATCCTATCCAATATAGTTGTGAAAGAAATTGGATTTTAATGTTAAAATATCAGAGATTTCATTTTAATTTTGCAAAATGCAGCAATGCATTTTTGGGTTTTGACTTTATTTTTAGACTGTTTACAACAACAAAAATCTCAGAGCCTCGGATCAGCTACAGAGTTACTGCGGTCTTGTATGTACAAACACAATGTTTCATTCCTGAAGTAAAGCTGATATAAAAGGAGCCAGTGGATTCGACATGCAGTTTATGATGTGTTCACTCCGGATATATCATGTCCACTTGAAGAAAGCTCAAGTTCCTTTGTTTAGGAAATATATGATGGCGAATTTTGCATTGATCACTGTAGTGATTTCTTTCAGTTATGGTACTGAGTGCAATTGTGACTGGAAATATTTCCTTCCTCTGGGATTCATTTACTCAGTTGCCAAGCAGCATAACTAGACAAATTAAAAAACAAAGTGTGAGTGCAGAGGACGAAAACATCTGGGCAGAATTCTCCCACTTGGGGACTAAGCCCCGCAGTGGGGGGCTGCATGGATGTTTCTTGCTGTGAAGGCTGAAGGGGAAACATGCTAAATCTTCCTGCTCTGACCTCATTAATTATGCATAGAGTGTTTTATGTCGTATTCCGTGATGGGGCAGGTTTGATGGTGCTTAGTCCAGTGTCCTGTCCAGGCGCCATATTGAGATGCCCAGAATCACTCATCCACTGATGAAGAAGCAGCTAAGGATTAAGATTGGTATCCAGGGGCAATCTGAGACTGCAAACCAACCCTCCCCAGGACACCAAGTCTGGAAGACCCACCCGCACATACTCTCCCTCCAGGGGGGCCCAGGCTGCTAAGGGCCTCCATCCTGAACTCCAGAGACATCAGCGGTACTGTTCAAGTGAATCCCAACATCCAGATGTGTTTCACACCAGCGAGAATTGGGCCTGGGTGGGCAGACTGCGATCTGCACCCCATGAGTGGGATGAAAACAAGTTTGCCATCGGCCTCCAGTGGGTTTCCCAATCTACCTTGACAGCCACCAGCAGAAGATCCTGCTATAACTCCTCGCCGGCGAATTCTTCCCCCCTTTCACCCTCCACTGAGCCCACTGGCAGGCTCCTGAGAAAATTCCACCCATCTATTTCCTGCAATCTGTGCCACGATCAAATACACTTAGTCCATCAGAGGTTGTGCTCTGAGGCCACCCTGCAATTTCTTACACAGGAATTTAATTCCTAAATACCTTGACACAGGCCTACATTTAGACCACTTTGCAGACAAATTAGAAGTGAAAATGCTTGGAATCATATCTCGGAGTGAGCAGGTAAAGACATTAACGAGTGAACTGTTTGGGGTTTAAGACATTCCGATAGCTTCACACTTGTCCAAATTTTTAAACAGTGTTCACTTTTTCATATTGCTCGGAAAAGATTTGAACTCACCTTCTATGCATTATTATTCCAGTAATATAACCATGCACTAGTGTACTATGAGAGAGAGAGAGAATGAGAGGCTGAGAGAGAGACAATGAGAAAGAGAATGAGAAAGAGAGTATGAGGGAGAGAGAATGAGAGGGAGTGAGAAAGTGAGGGAGAGAGAATGAGGGAGAGAGAGAGAGAGAATGAGAGGGAGTGAGAGAATGAGAGGGAAAGAGAGGGAGAATGAGAGAGAGAATGAGAGGGAGAGAGAGAATGAGAGGGCGTGAGAGGGAAAGAATGAGAAAGAGAGAATGAGAGAAAGAGAGAGAGAATGAGAGGGAGTGAGAGAGAGAATGAGACAGAGAGAGAATGAGAGAGAGGGAGAATGAGAGATGAGAGAGGGAGTGAGAATAAAAGGGTGTGAGAGGGAGAGAGAGGGGGAGATTTCTCTCTGGGGCACCTGTCATTGAGCTTCTCCTTGAGGTCTGTTCTGAAGCAGTAAACCAGAAGTGGTATCTTCTTGGGCTTTTTTCTATTAAAAATCTATCTCAGGGAGGGCAATACTTTCGACTTATTATTCCACTTTAATGAATGCCACAGAGGCTATTTCTAGACAGTGAACTGATATATTATGGATGTCTGTAGCTGTGAAACTCATCGCAACCTGACCAATGTATTGATTTCTCTGTTTCAGAAGCGTTGCATACTCAGCCTATCATCTGAATCTATGTTGGAGATGAATGCTTTCCACTGGGTTGTTTATTTTCTTTTTCTGTGAAAAGTTTCATAACTTCAGGCGTTCTAAGCCCAGTTTATTAGACATTTCTGTGCTAAGTTTGAAAACTTGACAACAATGATCTGTGTTTACACTGTTTTATCCTCTATCACCTTGTGTCAGGGTACCGTGCTTTCCTTTGTGAGTATCAAACGTCACCCTTTCATGATGTGTGGCCTGTAATTCTAACAATACTACAGACTATTCCATAAAGCTGACCCTCCTTTACCTATTATCCAATGGGAATTCTTGCAGTAATGACCAGTATTGAGAACTAACCATGGACTTTTCTTCTCTCTATTTCAGACACTAACTGCCTGACAACTGGCTGAGATCCAGGATTCGCCATGTCCGTGACATCTCCCTTTCAGTACAATTACCCGGTGAGTTATTAGAAAACTCCAATGCTGGCTTGACTTATTTATTTTAACTCTGACAATAAAATCTTCCATTGCAGATTCTGGATACTGCCCTTGAATGTTTACTAATTAATCAGCTCCAGCCCTGGATTTGACAGTGAACAGGCTGAGCTCAATTAGCAGATTTACACTCACAGCCCCCGCAGACACAACAACTGCTTAAACTTTCACTGAAGACTTTGGGTGGGATTTTCCAGCCACGCTCATCCCAAAATCGGAAAATCCCGCCCAAGGTCAATGAACTTTTGCATGGTCCGTCCCCTCCCCCTCCCCACTACGATTCCCGTGGCAGGCGGGACGGGAAGATTTCCCACTGTGAGTTTAGTAGCTGAGCTTCCCATTTAGCAATCATAGGGAATAGATCAAGATTCAACTTATTTGTTAGATGTTAGCTTTGGAAGTTGCCAATCATGACATTTTAAAAAATATAATCTTCCATGGGATGTGAGTATCGCTGACTGGGCCAGTATTTGTTGCCCATCCCTAATTTTCCTCGAATTCAGGGTCTGCCACTTCCAGAGTACAGGTGAAAACAACCGCATTGCTGTGGATCTGAGTCACATGTAGGCCAGACAGGTAAGGTGGGCAGATTTCCTTCCCTGAGGAACATTATTGAACCTATGGGTTTTTACAACAATTAGCAGTGCTTTAATGATCACTATTAGTGAGACTAGCTTTTAATTCCAGATTTTTAATTAACTGAATTTAAATTCCACCAGTGACTGTGGTGATATTTGAACCCGTGTCCCCACAGCGTTAGCTTGGATTCAGTCAAATTATCTGGATTTTGGTGCAAAACAAATTACCAAGTAAAATAAATCAAATGAACTGAGAGAAATGTTTTCAGCTCAGCCGATCCAGCCACAGAATGGTTAACCATCTACTGGGGTGGGATTCGAGCCTGGTGCCCAGAGCACAGCCCTAGGTTTGTCAGCTCAGTGACTGATATCACTAGACCCCAGGAGGAACCGTCCTGTCACATTAGCACCATGCCAATGTTAGCCCCAGCATTGATATTCAGCATCTCTGTCCTCTGTTCATTCATTCTCTGCTTGCCCATTTTAAGAACATAAGAACATAAGAAATAGGAGTAGGAGTAGGCCATCTAGCCCTTCGAGCCTGCCCCGCCATTCAATAAGATCATGGCTGATCTGTCGTGGCTCAGTTCCACTTTCCCGCTTTCTCCCCATAACCCTTAATCCCCTCTCTTATCAAAAACCCATCAACCCGCGTCTTAAAAATATTTAGCGAGGCAGCCTCCACCACTTCAACGGGCAGAGAATTCCAGAGATTCACCACCCTTTGAGTGAAGAAGTTCCTCCTCAACTCTGTTCTAAACCGCCCCCCCTTTATCTTGAGGCTGTGCCCCCTAGTCCTACTATCCTTTCTGAGCGGGAAGAGTCTCTCCACCTCTATCCTATCCATCCCATTCATCATCTTATACGTTTTCCCAGAGAATGTCAACTCTCCCAAGTTCAAAGGTGAAGAGGAAGTGGGTGGGACCCTGGACTTTGGTTCCCTTCACATTGCCTCATTTTTTCTAAGGCTTTTTCACGTGGGTAGTAGTGTTTTCATCTGGAACAGACTCAGACCAATGTATGAAGAAAAGGCAAGAGATCCAATCATGGGTTCTCAAATATACTGCAGCCTCAAGATGCTGAATTGCTTCTGGAAGAGCGTAAGGGGCTTAGCAGTGAGAAGATGCTGCTCTTTAATGCTGGATGGATGATACCTTGGGCCCGTCTCACTGCTGTCCTCCAGCAGCAACCAACAGCTCCTTAAGATGCTGTGCAAGGCTGCAGTTGCAGGAATTCTGTGCTTCTGCTGCTGTTTCCCAGTATAGGGTTCTATCAGACCTGATAGAATGTTAATCACATACTGGGAGGCCTGAGCATAGGGCAATTAAAAAATGTGCCTTCCTGTGCTTACAAAAGTTGTGAAATATTTGAAGCCAGGTCATATCCCTAGTCTATGCTGAGTAAGGGATGTGTGAGCATTGTGCTATTCTCAATCAATCTGTTACCTCCAGTTAAACAGTTTGCTGATACTCATTGTTCAGGCTCACACAAAAAGCATAGTCAGTGGATTGCTGCTATCCTTGGAGATTCAATCAAATCTCCAATGTTAGGACATGGATTGTTGGAGAGAATTTCCTTGGATTAAGAAAAGGGCAGATTCTGTAAGGGGAGAGCTGGTGTTTCACCCCATTGGCATTCAGTAAGTGCAGGTGTAAATCTGTTCCAGAGTCTGCAAAAAATTAAGTCAAATCATCAGCAATAAATACTAAAAATTCTTTTTTTAAAATAAATGTTCACAATCAGAGAGAGTGAGTCAAGGCCAGAGGAGGATTACTGACCATTAAAATTGTAAGCATCCTGGAAAAGGAGGATGCAGTAATAACCAGTGCTGAAGGGGAGACAGGAACTCTCCCAGGAAGCCAGCGAGGATGTTCTTGAGACTGTTAAAAAATTCGAGTTGATTGTTTTCCAGACAGAGGGGGAAAAAGAGAACGCTGAAGTAATCTTAAAAATGTTAAAGGGGAGGCGGTTTAGAACGGAGTTGAGGAGGAACTTCTTCACTCAAAGGGTGGTGAATCTCTGGAATTCTCTGCCCGTTGAAGTGGTGGAGGCTGCCTCGCTAAATATTTTTAAGAAGCGGGTTGATGGGTTTTTGATAAGAGAGGGGATTAAGGGTTATGGGGAGAGGGCGGGAAAGTGGAACTGAGCCACAACAGATCAGCCATGATCTTATTGAATGGCGGGGCAGGCTCGAAGGGCTAGATGGCCTACTCCTGCTCCTATTTCTTATGTTCTTATGTTCTTATGTTGAGAATATTCCAGTAAAAAAAAACATAATCCTCAATAGACACTATTTATCAATGAGCAGATGGATCAATACAATATTCTAAAACCACCCTGAAAATATTGGCAAAGAAAAGTGTGTTTGGAGCTCTCACTGATGAACTAATCAGTGATCAAATAGTTTGCGGAATTCACTGTAATTTAATCCAAATGAAGTTGCTGCTAGAGACGGATGTAATATTACAGATAGCCATTAGGATCAGCATGCTGAACAAACAATCAGGTAAAGGAAGCAGAGATTTTCAACCTGAAACAGAAGTGCTCCAATTGCTCTGGCCACCATCTTCAGAACAGCTTGTTTTACATATGGTAAAAGATGTGGAAAATTGAATAATTTTGCAAAAAGCTGCAGATTTAAACCACAGCAGCCTTTAGCAACATGGTAATTGGTCAGTCCTTGACAGATAAGAGTGTCTGCAAAGTGAATGAACCTGGACTCAGTTAAAGCAGAGAAATCACTGAGCCTCCAACAACACTTTTATTGTGTGAGTGTCAACACTGTCACAGAAAAGGGTGAAATCTTCACTACTCTCAACTTGGTTTTCAGTAACACAAAACTGAAGGTAAAGATTGACGTTGAGAAAAGTGTAACATATTATCCAGCTGAATGCTACAGGAACTAGATTCCCAGTCAGCAATGGACCCCAGTAACCAGGTGGACCTTGTGGCCTATAGTGGACAAACCATCAACACTGAATGTGTGGCTGCTCCCCACTGCACACAGGGTAGCTCCAAGTTCCAGAGAATTGACCAGAACATGAGGCCACTGCTAGGACTTTGGGACATCATCACACTGGGACTCATCCAGCTTGGTCCAGAGCTTCATCCTTTACAACACCAGGCCCCAGAAATGAGAGAGTACAGAGACCTCTTCAACTGTGACTCATTGGTAAACTGCCCGGTGTAAACCACATGAGACTTGATAATTCAGTATCACCAACAGGCTGTGCTTCTAGAAGCGGATCAACAGCTATGAAGCAGAAAGAGCCAATGAGCTGTATCAGATGATGGCACTGGGTGTGATAACTCTGATAGATGAGGCCCCAGGGTTTCAGTAATGGTGGCTGCAGTAAAGAAAAATGGCGGGCTCAGGATTTGCGTTGAGCGAGTTCTCTCAAACAAGGCACTGCTCAGACCACATCACCCTGTGAAGACAGTGGAACAAGTGATAGCAGACATGCCCAATGGCAAGGTCTTCAGCATTCTTGATGTGATATGTGGGATCTGGCAGATCCTGTTAAATGGAAAACTCTCAAAACTCACATTCATGTCTCTAATGGGCAGATCTTCTATTCTCCGAAGTTCTACTTCAACCTTGTGATGCAGTGATACGATACTGAGAGAGCCCAAAAATATTTGATGTTGTCTCTGGATTCAGATAAATTTTGCTTTGATTCCTTTGAGTCATCCCAGTTCCTTTTGAAAGGCCTCCAAATATTTACACATTAACTCCTCAAAACATCCATCTTTTGGTTTAATCTTTTCAACCAATCTAATTCCAACCATTAGGCAAAGTCTGTGACCCTCAATCTCTACAACAGGTAGTTGTGTTGTTTGGTGTCTGTCGGAGGCAGTAACTACTACTGACCCTACTGTCTTCAGTGTCTCCCCTATATATGGAGATAAAATGGTTCCTGACTCACTCAGTCTCAAGGATTGAAGACCCTTTTGCAGGTAATGAAATGCCTGCTTCCATATGACTGTGCCTGTGGCTCCTGTGTCAACCTCCATTTTAAAGGATTTTCCATTTACTATCAGAGATATCTCCTATAGGAGGCACTTTGTTTAGTTAGATCTGGTTTAGGGTATATGACTCAAGTCCTTGTCAGGTTCCTCGTCCAGTCTTCTCAGCAGAGTTTTATGAACCATTGTTGTTTTTTTGCATATTCTGAGTTGTACTTTCCTTCTTTATAACTTTGACATTCAATCTCTCCTCCTGCCAGCTGCACACTGTGATCTCCAACAACTAACAAAAAGATTTTCCTCGTGCCAGTCAAATAACTTCAAAGGCGACTGGTTGGGACTTCAAGTTAAGAAAGGTTTATCACCAACAATATATTTAGATATGTACGTGTAATGGTCAGACAGAACTAAAGACATGATTACACGCTCCGCAGCCCACCACCCTGCAACCCCCCAACCCAGCTCCAACTGAGGTTCAACCCCACTTCTGAACTATGCTCTTGCTCCCAATTGGCTCAGGTTTCCATGCTGACTCTCCATAGTGTTACATGGCTCTCAGAGATTGCCCCTTAAAGGGGCTATACCACCACACCCTCATTATAATGCATGCTGAGAACATTCAAATATTGTCACATGGTAATGGAAGAATGGGTTTTAAAATTCAGAGTAATATGGGGGAATCAAGCAGTAGATAGAGAAGGAGGATCTCCAACCCTTCTAGTGGAAAGAAAGGGATATGAGACAGCTTGTTACTAAATTACATTCCACACAAAGCAAGCGGGCAATGTTTCCACTAAAATATTTAAGAAGAGTGGATCTCTGTCAGGTTAAATTAAGACAATTTTCATAATCTACAGAGTGATTCAATTTTGATCAGAAGAGATTAGTCACATTTTAGCAATGAGAACGTAATGGGTGTTATTACTGGATTTGTAAGACAAGATGGAATTTAATTCCCACCATACCAAGGTGCCAAATTAATTTTAAAAAAGTGAATAATTTATGTGTCTGAGCATTGAAACATGGTAGTCCATTCAGTTAGAACATGGCTAATCTGTACCACAACTACAGTTACTTGCCTTTCATCCATATCCCTCAATAATCAGACCTTAAAAACATCTAGCCCTCTTCTGCTCACACATTTCAGATAATCCATAGGCTTTTCTTTTGGGGTGAATCACAGGATTGTTAAGGGGCAGAAGGAGAACATTTTGTCATTGTCTCTGCATGGGTTCTCTGAGTGAGCTTTTCATTGAGTGCCATTCCCCTATTTTGTCCCTGTAACCCTGTGGCTTGTTTCGTTTCAGATAATCATCGAATTCCTTTCTGCATGCCTCAATTGAACCTACCTCCAGCACACTCTCAGACAATAATTCCAGATGCTAACCACTCGCTGTGTGAATCTGTCTCCACCACACTCTCAGACAGTACATTCCAGATCCTAACCACTCGCTGTGTGAATCTGTCTCCACCACACTCTCAGACAGTACATTTCAGATCCTAACCACTCGCTGTGTGAATCTGTCTCCACCACACTCTCAGACAGTACATTCCAGATCCTAACCACTCGCTGTGTGAATCTGTCTCCACCACACTCTCAGGCAGTACATTCCAGATCCTAACCACTCGCTGTGTGAATCTGTCTCCACCACACTCTCAGACAGTACATTCCAGATCTTAACCACTCGCTGTGTGAAAATGTTTTTCCCACTTTGCATTTTCTTCTTTTATCAATGATTTTAAATCCACCTCCCTGGTTCTCGATCCTGCCACCAATGAGAACAGATTCTCTCTGTCTACCTTGTGTATTGTGAAGCTGTCATGTTGTTATTAAAGACCTAACTGGTTTGCTGATGTCCTTTAGGCAAAGAAACACAGCATCATTACCTTTTCTCTCTTCGCGATTCCAGTCCCACAGCAGCACACGGATGATCAGAAATGCCCTCTTTGGCAGCCTGGCAAATCATTTGACTGCATCAAAACTGCTACAAAGACAAAATAAATAGATAACTGAACAGGAACCAGATACACTGCAGCATTCAACAAGAAGGTCCAGCACTCATTTCTCAAGCTCTACTTGAGATATTTGACCTATTGAAGCATGTGGTATTTATCATCATAAAGATTGTGGAATTCATTCCCACAGAAAGTAGTCAAAGCCAAAGCATTGTGTGATTTCAAAAGGAATTAGATGTAGCTCTTGAGGCTAAAGGGAGCAAGATTATTTCGTTTTTTCTCAGTTTATTTATTAGTGTCACAAGTCAGCTTACATTAACACTGCAATGAAGTTACTGTGAAAATACCCTAGTCACCACAGTTTGGCGCCTATTCAGATACACTGAGAGAGGATTTTTTAGCATGGCCGATCTCCCTAACCAGCATATCTTTGGACTGCAGGAGGAAACTGGAGCACCCAGAGGAAACCCATGCAGACACAGGGAGAACATGCAAACTCCAAACAGACAGTGATCCAAGCCAGGAATCGAACCTGGGTCTCTGGTGCTGTGAAGCAGCAATGCTAACCACTGTGCCATCAGGTGGGATCCAGATATTGCATATGATCAGCCATGACCAAAATGAATGGTGGAGCAGGCTCGTAGGTCCGAATGGCCGACTCCTGCTTCTAATTTCTATATATGTTTCTATGTGGAGAAGTAGGCAAGGTGTTAGGTAGGGAATTGCAGAGCTTGGAGTCCAAGCAGCTGAAAGTACAGCCACCGATGTTGCAGTGAATGAAATTAGCAATTCGAATTTGATGAGTGCAGATACTTTGAATGGTGATGGGGGTGACGGAGATGGAAATGTGAAGCCAAAGTGGAATTGCGAAACAGGAATGAGGGTTTTAACATGGAGACATTGTTTGATCAGTGGTCAGTGAGCACAGAACTATTGGGTGATTGGAACATGGTGCTGGTTCGGACCCAGGTTGCAGCGTTTTGGACAGCCTCCAGTTTCCTCAGGTTAAAATCTGAGAGGTTGCCCAGGAGTGCATTGGAATGGTTAAATCTTGACATAGTGGTGCCATTGGATAATGGTTTGAGCAGCAGATGAACTGAGGCAACATTCTGGAAGTGGAAACGGCCATGGACACTTCAGCAGGAACTGATACTGAGGCCAAATGTGACAATAGGAGATGACAGGAAGAGGTTAGAGAATGGATTAAATAGATTGGCTGAGGAAACATCAAGCTTCAATGTTGGAATAGTCTCCTCCCATTGGCTAGCTCAGCCCACAATTGTAGTGAAGAATTAGAGAGAATTTCGCACAAAGAACACAAGAAAAGCATCCAGCTATTAACTCTGCCATTAATAACAACATCAACCAACTCTCCGAGACACAAGAGATTGGCCTCAATCTATGCATTAACTGTAGTCAGCATGAAACTATGGCAAAATTATTCATCATATCCCTGTACTGACAGGAACAAAGAAATCCTGTGTCAAGCTATCAAAATCCAATCCCCCCTCATTATCCTCTTGTAAATTAGAAAAAGTCTTCTTGATTCTATTTGTATTTGTATTTGTTTCTGTATGATTAATGCTTAGCTCTTGCCAAGAAAATTCATCTTTTTCTCTGTTAATTATAATGAGGGTAATTAATCATTTGCAAACTAATAAGTATGAGTAATGGACGTCAGCTGTGGAATTCACCAGGGATGTAGAAAGGTTTTTACACGAGGCACATTTACAAACATTTATATATATGTGTGTGTATGTTTATAATATATATCAGTAAATACACAGTATGGATATATAATATATATCAGGAAAAGAGCTGGTGTTTACATTGTGCACTTCAGAACCTGAGTCACTGAATTACAAGTAAACTCTGTCAGTCATGACACCAGCCCAGCACTTTTACCTGTAGCCACAACGCTGTGGGTTCAAGTCTCATTCCAGCGACTTGAGTGCAAAAATCCAGGCAATCATGCCCCATTGCAGTGCTGAGGGAGTGCCGCACTGTCAGAGGGTCAGTGCTGAGGGAGCGCCGCACTGTCAGAGGGTCAGTACTGAGGGAGTGCCGCACTGTCAGAGGGTAATTACTGAGGGAGTGCTGCACTGTCAGAGGGTCAGTACTGAGGGAGTGCCGCACTGTCAGAGGGTCAGCGCTGAGGGAGTGCCGCACTGTCAGAGGGTCAGCGCTGAGGGAGTGCCGCACTGTCAGAGGGTCAATGCTGAGGGAGTGTTGCACTGTCAGAGGGTCAATACAGACGGAGTGCTGCACTGTCAGAGGGTTAATACAGAGGGAGTGCCGCACTGTCAGACGGTCAGTGCTGAGGGAGCGCCGCGCTGTCAGTGTCTCTAAAACATTGTGCGGAATTCTCCAGCCCCCCACCCCCAGCTGTGATGGGTTTTCCACTGTTGCCGGCGGGCTCTTCCAGTCCTGCCAAAATCGATGATGTATAACACTCCTCCTCCATACTGCCATTGGAAACCTATAGCGGGGTTTGACAGCAGCATGACTGGTGGGCAGTGGGAAAGGCCAGAGAATTCTACCCACTATCTGACCATCATCAGAGTACTGTCTGTGAGTGCTTGCTGTGCACAAATTGCCGCTGTTTTTCCTACATTATTACAGTGACTACACTTCCAACGTATTTCATTGGCTGTGAAGCACTTTAGGATGTCCTGAATGATGAAAGGTTTTAAATAAATGGAAATATTTTTGTCATGAAGACAAGCGAAGCAGCCAATTTGTGCATAGCAAGATTCCACAAATAGCAATGAGGTCTCTGATCAGCTCAGCAATGTTAGTGCTACAGTTGCGGGATAAAAGTCAATTGAGGAAAATCCTCTGCTGTTCTTGAAGAAATGCCATAGAAATATTTACTTCCATCTGCGAAACTGAGCTGCATCTTCCAGAAAGTGCTATATAAAAGACAACATGTCCCTGTCTACATTAATGGGAACGTAGTAGAAAGGGTCGAGAACTTCAAGTTTCTCGGTGTCCAGATCACCAACAACCTGTCCTGGTCTCCCCATGCTGACACTATAGTTAAGAAAGCCCCACCAATGTCTCTACTTTCTCAGAAGGCTAAGGAAATTTGGCATGTCAGCTACGACTCTCACCAACTTTTACAGATGCCCCATAGAAAGCATTCTTTCTGGTTGTGTCACAGCTTGGTCTGGGCTCCTGCTCTGCCCAAGACCGCAAGGAACTACAAAAGGTTGTGAATGTAGCCCAATCCATCACACAAACCAGCCTCCCTCCACTGACTCTGTCTACTCTTCCCGCTACCTCGGCAAAGCAGCCAGCATAATTAAGACCCCACACACCCCGGACATTCTCTCTTCCACCTTCTTCATTCAAGAAAAAGATATAAAAGTCTGAGGTCACGTACCAACCGACTCAAGAACAGCTTCTTCCCTGCTGCTGTCAGACTTTTGAATGGACTTACCTTGCATTAAGTTGATCTTTCTCTACACCCTCGCTATAACTGTAACCCTACATTCTGTACTCTCTCATTTCCTTCTCTATGAATGGTATGTTTTGTTTAGCACGCAAGAAACAATACTTTTCACTGTATGTTAATACATGTGACAATAATAAATCAAATCAAATCAAATAGTTGTTGTTGAATTGATCAAACAAGAGAACCATCACATGATTCTTGAATCCATCTTAACTGAATAAAAAAAGAAATAAGATTTTTTTTTAAAAGAGACAAAGCAATATAATTGAGATTAACACTGACTGAAAATAAGGCAGAAATTATTGGCTAATGGTAAAAGCATTACATTTGCTTTTTTCGGGACAATGCCGATACCTTCTGATTGTGGCATGGATAAAATGTTATTAAAATTCATTGGTTGCCATTAGCGGTGTGATCAGGAACACCTCACTGTACAGGTCAGTGGAGGTTTCCCTCCTGACGATTGCCTTGCTGCTGTACAGCAGCAGGTAAACAAGGCACTGCTCAAACGGATTATTCCTCTCCACTTTTCAGCGGCACCTGTTAAACGTGGAACCTGATAACCGGAACAGGATAGGTTACAAAAACGCTACAATTAATACAGTATCAATTAATTACAGGATGGCGATGGATGGAGGAGGGATTTGTCTGGAACAAATCTCTGTCTAAGGTCCGGTCTCAAATACTGTAATTCGTTCTTGTAAGATTCCTGATGAGTCAGTTTTTATGATATCTGCTGACTTGTGTATGAGCCAGCGCCTCCGACAAACACTGATAGCAACTTTCTCCCTTAGAAATATCAGCACAATCAGCAGACAAATGCACCACTTCAATCTCACAAGTTCAGTGTCGGGAAAGGAAAGATCGCATTTCGATAAAACATCTTTCATGTCTGCAGGAATTCACTGACCATGCAAGCATCACTTGTTTTAGGTTCAGTACGATCCCAAACACGTGAACTCCGGTGTGTGATCAGGTGATTTACAATCTGCTGATGTGTGAGGGAGCATTACAGGCTGTTCAACCAAAAGAATTCCCAGTTTTCCTTCGATATTGTGCTGTGGGATCTTTTATGTCCACCTGACGTGACTCAGCTGCGACTCGGTTTTGGAACACTCTGCATTGCAAAGTTCTGGCTTCAGTTCCCACTGTAAGGAGTCTCACAACACCAGGTTGAAGTCCAACAGGTTTATTTGATAGTAAACCCACAAGCTTTCAGAAATGGTCTCCCTTCGTGTGAGAACCTTCCACACACCTGATGAAGGAACAGTGTTTCCGAAAGCTTGTGGGTTTACTATCAAATAAATCTGTTGGACTTTAACCTGGTGTTGTGAGACTTCTTACTGTGTTTACCCCAGTCCAACGTTCAGCTCCCACTCCCAGTTCCAAAATCTAGGTCAGAGGTGCGGCCCTTCAGGTGAGCTGCTGAACTGAGGTCACAGTCGGCTGGTTGCAAACAATCCCATCACATTCTGCTGAAGAGGAGCTGGTGTCCTGGCTCATATTTATTCCTCAAACAACATCACATAAATACTGATGATCTGGTTATTAACATACAGCTGCTATTCATGGGAGATGAATACACCCTACATTGTGTCAATAACTACACTTCAAAAGTGTGTCATTGGCTATAAGGCATTTTGAAATGTCTGAAAAAGTGTGGTGAAAAGCACTATATAAACGCAACTCTGTTCCTCCTGTGCATCAGTTTAATACCTCACCTAAAAGATGAAAGAATTTGAATACAAACTTTAACTTCTACATTTCTGATGCAGACTATCAAATCACACAATTACTTCTCATGCGTGCAGAACCAAGTTATGAGTTAGTTTAACACGAGACACTAGGCTATTAGAATGGTTCTGTACAGCTCCTGTACAATGTGATTGTTTTGCTTAATTAGGGAGGGAGCTTGGAAGCAGTTAGCTGAGCAGATTGCTGGCATTCTTCCTTTGCTCCTCCCCTCAGTTAGCACTGGCACTCGTTCCCTCAGTTAATGTGTTAATGTTGGCATCGTCGCCCACTCTGGCATTCTTCCCCTTTTGATTAATGTTGGCACTAACCTGCTTCAGTTAATAATGGGACTCAACCCCAGCTTATATTGGCCATCTCCACTTCTTCATTTAGGGGATTTCTTCTCCAGGGTTTTGTCAGTAACTTCATTGCAGTGTTAATGTGACACTAAGAAATAAACTTCTCCATCTGAAGCTGGGTCTCTTTCATCCAATGGTAGAACCCACTGGTTTGTCCAATGCTGTTTCTCTGTTCGGACATCATCTCAGTGTTCACGCTGTCCGTGCTATTCATGATAGGATGCATCCTTATGCCCACTTTCAAAGTCCCACCCTTGAGGAAACTCTGCCACCTTATCAAAACTTTGGGTCATGTCTGGCTGATATCTCCTCCACTCAGGGAATGTGAGGTGAACAAAACTCTTTGCTGACACATGAATACACTGCGACCTACCAGATATCTCCTGTGGTAGTTTGGAGGAATCGATATCCTGAAATTCTCCCCATGTCTGGGTGCATTTTTCTGGGTGCTCCAGTTTCCACCGACACTCCAAACTGTGCGGCTTAGATGGATTGGCCATGCCAAATTGACCCTTGTGTCTGGGGTTTAGCAGGTCAAATATTTGGGTTGGAATAGGGCCTGGGTGGGATTGTGTTCGGTGCAGACTCGATGGGCCGAATGGCCTCCTTCTGCACTGTGGGAATTCTGTGAAAGCTTCAGACTGTAATCATCTTCACTTGTTAGGGAAGGGTCCACTCTGCTGCAATTTTTACAGGACATCCCAAAGTGGATGTGAGACCCATGTGACAACCTGTTTTGTGAAGCCGAGATAGCACTCCCAGCCCAATATCATCCAGGGCAGTAACGTCTGTAGACAGATTATCTTAGATGTCACGGTATTTACTGACATCTCCTTATCTGAAGTAGGTAATACTCTGAACAAGCTTCAAGAAATTTCCATTCCACCTGTCTTGACATAAAAGATTGTAGAAATGAGGAATGAATAAAGGAACATTCTGAAAGGAAATGAAAAAGGTAAACATTTGAAAACGGAGGACAATCCAGCAAAACCAACCATCAATTCAACATTCAATTCAGAGTGGACAAAACAAAGTGAATGCATCTCCCCATGGCAACTTCAGTGAAAAGCTGTGCCAAGTTGGTTAAAAGCAGGGAGGCAATTGATATAGCAGGTTGGCTGGACCACGTTTGGAGCACTGTGTACAGTTCTGGTCTCCATATTACAAGAAATTAAAGTACTGGAGAATGTGCAGGCAATACTGTAAACAGTTTTGGTCTCCTTATCTGAGGAAAGATACACTAGCATTAGGGACAGTCCAGAGAGGGTTCAGTAGGTTCATCCCAGGGATGAGGGATTTTCTTATGAGGAGAGGCTGAGTAGATTCTTTTAAACTCATTGGAGTTTAGAAGAATGAGAGGTTACCTTATTGAGACATATCAGATTCTCATGGAGCTTGACAGGGTAGATGCTGAGCGATTGTTTCCCTTTGTGGGAGAGTTTAGGACCAGAGGGCATAATCTCAGAGTAAGGGATTGTTCATTTAAAACAGAGACGAGGAGGAATTTCTTCTCTCAGAGGGGAGTGAATCTGTGGAATTCTTTACCGCAAAGGGCTGTAGAGGCTGGATCATTAAGTATGTTCATGGCTGAGACAGATTTTTAGTCAGTAAGGGAATCCAGGGTTACAAAGAAAAGGCAGGAAAGTGGATTTGAGGATTATCATATCAGATCACTTGTGATCTCATTGCATGGTGGTACAAACCCAATGGTCCAAATGGCCTACTTCTGCTCTTGTGTTTTATGGTCCTATGGAAGATTTGCAATGATACTAGCGTGATTGAGAGAATGGAACTCTCAGGGAAAATTGGGCAGACTGGGGCTCCTTCCTCTGGTAATGAGGTCAGATAGAAATTTCCAAATGAGGATTGGATGGTTATGAAAATACTGAGCCCAAAATGACATAAAGTCCCAAACAGAATTTTGGAGCAATTACATGGAAAAGAGGCAGGAATGCAGAATTCACTCTCACATAGATCCTTTTTGCTCATCTTTCATGTGATGTGGGTGTTGTTGTTTAGGCCAATGTTTATTGCCCATCCCTAATTGTTAAAGTTTATTAGTCACAAGTAAGGCTTACATTAACACTGCAATGAAGTCACTGTGAAAGTCCCCTAGTTGCCACAGTCCAGAGCCTGTTTGGATCAATGCACCTAACCAGCATGTCTTTCAGAATGTGGGAAGAAACTGAAGCATCCAGAGGAAACCCATGCAGACACGGGAAGAAAGTTCCAACTCTGCGCAGACAGTGACCCAAGCCGGGAATCGAACCCGGGACCCTGGTACTGTGAAGCAGCAGTGCTAACCAGTGTGCCACCCCTTGAGAAGGTGAAGGTGGTGAACTGCCTTCTCAAACCGCTGCAGTCCATATTGAAGCAGAGAGTATTGATATATTCATAGAGAGCTTGCAGCCATGAAGCAGAATGCAGAGCAGGACTAAAGGGATGGGGTGTGAGAGTTAATTTATGAGGAGAAAGATTTATGTGAGTATACACTCCACGATAAACTAGCAAAGCTGATTGGCTTATTTCAGTGTTGTGGGTGGATGATGTAATTGTAATTAAGGTAATAGCCTTAAACAAAGCTTTCCCTTTACAAATCTGCATGAACAGCCCTGTGTGGAGTGGGGTCGATTGTGACTTTGTTTAAGTGTGAAACAGCAATAATGGATGAGCAGCGAGCTTTCTGTTTTTTCATTTGTTGATAGGATGTCAGTGTTGTTGCCAATGCTAACATTTATTATCCATCCCTAATTGGCATTGAGAAGTTGATAGTGAGCATCCTCCTTATTTCTGTGCAATCTGATTTCCACTGAAGTCAGAGGGGAATGATGTAACTGGGGTTACTGATTCACTCTTACTGGTTTCACATCATTGCACTGAATTCAAATCAACACCAAAGCGTGTAATTTTCCTTTAAATCACAAGATGTGGTCCTGGGTCTAATCACTTTAACCAGTAAAAGAGAATAATGCACACTACTATAACTGTCGGACTTTTGCCCAATTTTCCACCTCACCCCCGCCATCAGTGTCAGCTCTCAAAATGAGTCCTTAACTATGTGAAAAACGATCAGTGAATTATTCAATTGTAACTTGTTACAAATGGCACAGTGCGAAGTAGGAAAACCAGGAGATTCCAGCCTGATACAAGGAAGGTCTGCTCCTGTTAATAATTGTATTAATCAAAGCTTCAATCAATGGTACTTTCTATTAAGATCTGTTCATTGATATTGTCGCTGATATTAATCAGTGCCATGGAGGGTTATCATGAGAGTGTCATAATCGATATAAATGTCTAACAGTTACACATAGGGAAAGATTCAGGCGATAGTCAGATATACAGAATTACACAGCACTTCCAGCACAGAAACAGGCCATTCAACCCAACTACTACCTGCTGGTATTTTACTTGATATGAACTTCCTCCCATCCCCTCTTCATCTCACCCTTTCACCATATCCTTCTACTCCTCTCTCCCTCACGAGTTTATCTAACTTCCCCTTAAATGTATCGATACTATTCACTTTAACCATTTCCTGCAGGAGTGAGTGCCACATTCTCTGCACTCTCTGGGTAAGGACGTCTCTCCTGAATTCCCTATTGTATTTATAGATGTGGACCCTATTTCTGGTCTCTCTCAAATATTCAAAATATTTTCACTACTCCTTCCCTTTAAAACTTTTCATAATTTCAAAGATTTCCTGCTGGTCACCCTTCAGCTTTCTCTTTTCTAGAGAAGAGACCCCCAGACAGGTAAATAGCTGGAAGCTGGTGCTTCATTGTGTACCAATTCAACTATCTTGCAAAGTCAACTCTCCCACCAGCCCCTTTCACACAGTCACCAACACTCAGACATTAAAGAAAAACTCAACTTAAGATGTCAGACCCAAACCATAAACAATCAAACTCTCACTTAGAACACAGAACAGTAAAGCACAGGAACAGGCCTTTCAGCACATGATATTGTGCAGAACATGACCCCAAATTAAACTCATCCCTTCTGCCTGCCCTTGGTCCATATCCCTCTATTTCTTGCTTATTCATGTGCTTATCTAAAAGCCCCTTAAACGCCCCTGTCGTATTTGCCTCCACCACCACCCCTGGCAGCACGTTCCAGACACCTGCCACTCTCTGTGTAAACTAACTTGCCCTCACATCTCCTTTGAACTTTCCCCCTCTCACCTTCAGTGCAGTTCCGAGTATTAGACATTTCAACTCTGGGAAAAAGATTCTGACTGTCAATCCTATCTGTGCCACTCATAATTTTACAGACTTCTATCAGTGTCTCCTCAGCCTCTGTTGCTCCAGAGAAAACAACTCTTGTTTGTCCAGCCTCTCCTTCTAGCTCATAACCTCTAATCCAAGCAGCATCCTGGTAAATCTCCTCTGCACCCTCTCTAAAGCCTCCACATCCTTCCTGTATTGTGATGACCAGAATTGAACGTAACAAGTGCAGTTTTAAGAAGTTGCAACGTGGCATTCTGAAGAACCTGCATTTAAACAGCAGCTTTCTGGGAACAAAATATCTCTTTTTTTGTAGATGGAATGAGGCTCAAAAGGAGTTGCAGTCACTTGCACAAACAGAACGATCCCAGGTAGCATAGCCCAGGCAGTGAGAATAAAATATAATTAACTTTAGAAGGAGAAACAGCAATTAGGATTCCTGTGCTGATCGGATTTCTGATCCCCTTCTTCCTGGGAGATTCCTGGACTGGTCACTGGATTGAAGTAGTCATTTGAGGCCCTGTACTCTTCCTCAAAAGGAACTTGAGGCAGAATCTTCGAATATCTTCAAGGCAGAAATAGAGAGATTCTTGATTAATGAGGGGTTGAAAGGCTATTGAGGGTTGGCAGGAATGTGCAGTGGAGGTTACATTGAACGGCGGAGCAGGCTCGAGGGCCCATTCTGCTCCTAACTCGAGTTTGTACGAAAGTGTGGAACTCACTATCACAGGGAATGATGGGGTGAGTAGATTGGAAACATCTAAGGGGGATAAACACACAAGGGAGGAAGGAATAGGATATGCTGATAGGGTGAGATAAAAAGGGACAAGGGTGCTTGTGTGGATCAGAAACTCTGACACAATCCAGTTGAGCCAAATGGCCTGTCTCTGAGCTGTAAATTCAATGTCATTAATATGCAGAATAAGACAGGATGAAAGGAGGAGGATAAGATTATGAAGTTGTGATAACTTGAGCTGACTTGGTATGGCATCATAAAACAAGAAGGTTTATTTAACAAGAAGAAACTATTTACTGAAGGATTTGTAACACAATCACACAGTTCTGCTCCTAACAACTCCCCACCTCACTCTGCCCACACCCAGGTGATGAGGTCAGTGACCAGTTGGTCAGTGACCAGCACGGTGGCACACTACTGCTTCACAGTGCCAGGGAGTCTGTGTTTGATTATGGCCTTGGGTCACTGTCTGTGTGGAGCTCGCACATTCTCCCACCATCTGTGAGTGTTTCTGTGAATGTTAGAATCCGTCATCAAGGAGGAAATAGCGAGGCACCTTGAGAGGAATTGCTTGATAGAGCAGACGCAGCACGGTTTCGTTAAAGGGAAGTCGTGTCTGACAAATTTTCTGGAGTTCTATGAGGATGTGTCTAGGGCGGTGGATAGAGGAGAGCCGGTGGATGTGGTCTTTCTGGATTTTCAGAAGGCGTTTGACAAGGTACCTCACAGGAGGTTATTGCACAAGGTCAGGGGACAGGGAGTTGGTAGGGTGTTAGCGTGGATAGAGGATTGGTTGTCAAATAGGAGGCAGAGAGTGGGGGTCAATGGGTGCTATTCGGATTGGCGGATGGTGACTAGTGGAGTGCCCCAGGGGTTGGTGCTGGGGCCTTAGCTATTTACCATTTATATAGATGATCTGGAGGAGGGAACTGAATGTAGGGTGTCGAAATTTGCTGATGACACCAAGATTGGAGGAAAGGCAAATTGTGCGGAGGGTGTGGAGAGTCTACAGAAGGATCTAGATAGGCTGGGCGAATGGGCCAGGAAATGGCAAATGGAATTTAATGTTGGCAAGTGCAAGGTGGTCCACTTTGGTAGGAATAATGGTAGGAAGGATTATCACTTACGTGGAGAAAAACTGCAGCAGGCGACGGTGCAGAGGGACCTTGGGGTCCTTGTGCATGAGTTGCAAAAACTCAGCTTGCAGGTGCAGCAGGTGATCAGGAAGGCGAATGGGATGCTGGCCTTCATCGCGAGGGGGATTGAATATAAAAGTAGGGAGGTCTTTCTGCGGCTGTATAGGGCATTGGTGAGGCCGCAGCTGGAGTACTGTGTGCAGTTTTGGGCGCCGTACTTACATAAGGATATTTTGGCCTTGGAGGGAGTTCAGAGGAGGTTTACTAGGCTGATGCCGGAGTTGAGGGGGTTGAGCTATGAGGAGAGGCTGAATAAACTAGGCTTGTACTCATTAGAGTTTAGAAGAATGAGGGGAGATCTCATTGAGACGTATAAGATGATGAATGGGATGGATAGGATAGAGGTGGAGAGACTCTTCCCGCTCAGAAAGGATAATAGAACTAGGGGGCACAGCCTCAAGATAAAGGGGGGGCGGTTTAGAACAGAGTTGAGGAGGAACTTCTTCACTCAAAGGGTGGTGAATCTCTGGAATTCTCTGCCCGTTGAAGTGGTGGAGGCTGCCTCGCTAAATATTTTTAAGATGCGGGTTGATGGGTTTTTGATAAGAGAGGGGATTAAGGGTTATGGGGAGAGGGCGGGAACGTGGAACTGAGCCACGACAGATCAGCCATGATCTTATTGAATGGCGGGGCAGGCTCGAAGGGCTAGATGGCCTACTCCTGCTCCTATTTCTTATGTTCTTCCAGGTGCTCTGGTTTCCTCCCACACTCCAAAGATGGTCCGGGTTAGGGGGATTGGCCATGGCAAATTGCCCCTTAACATCCAAAGATGTGTAGATGAGGTGAATCAGCCACGGTAAAGGTTATGGGGATAAAGCAGAGGGTGGCCCTGGGTGGGATACTCTGTGGATGAATTGATGCAGACTTGATGGCACAGCCTCTGTCTGCACTGTCGGGATTCTGTGATTTGGTTGATGAATAAGTGTTGGCCAGTTCACTGGGAGAACTCAGTTGGGAAAGAGTTGTGGGATCTTCTGCATTCACCTGAATAGCGAGATGGGCGATCGATTTCATATCTCATCTGAAATAAATGTCAATGATTTCTCTATGCAGAGAGCTTCGTTCTGTGAACTTATAGGATGGCAGGCAAGAGGGAGGATTGGTTCAAGTGATAGCATTTCCAATGCTGATGGAATATTTAAAAAGAATAGTTACTCATATCCTGTTGGCTTTGTGTAGAAATGACTCACAAATTATCTGGCCTGATTCTGTGTGGACGTCACCATGAACAGAATGTCTTTCCTCTCTATTCACACAATTTTTCTGAGGTCACTGTGGTGTGGAACATTTACACCTGGTTAACGCTGAGTAACTAGCTGACAATCCCACAGTTAGTACGGATTTAGGCAGTAACGTCACAACAGTGTGGAAACCTTACCGGTAAATCGCCATTCCTTGCTGTACCCAAACTGAAAAGCCGCTTGCTCTCAGCCATTTGCCAAGTGGAAGTTTCCATTTCTCCAATCCACATTATCACACAACAATGGTACGTTTACTATTGCAATCTCACTAACTGCTGCATAGAAACACAAACGTGTAAAATACAACTGGCTTGCCATTAATTTGGAGACGTATTTGCTTCGTCTTCCATATTTTGCTTCTCCTCTTCTTAAGGCGGCGTTGCACCCTGAAGCAGGGTTTTACCGTCACTTGCTACTCGTCACATGGGGAAGTTTTAATCAGGAGGCTCAGACAAAGCCAGCAGTTTTGCCCCTGGAGATTTAGAGGTACGGGCAGCCTCTCTACCCTCCTCGATCCTGCTCCCCAACTCAATAAGATCATGGCAGATCTGATATTGGCCTCAGCTCTATTCTCCTGCCTCTCCTCTTAATGTGCCACTCTCCTCTCGTTCAAGAATCTGCCTTTCTCAGCCTTGGATATATTCATTGATATTTCAGCCTTTAACTCAATTGCAAATGTATGTTTTGGCTTCTTGGGCTGTATAAGGTCTGATGTTGCTAGTGATTGCACTTGCCCCTAGTGCCAAAAACAAATGCTAGGCTCTGTTCTGTTTTTTTAATGATATAAAGGCATCAATCAATCATAAGGGATTGGACAAACCTGTTGTAGGTTGATTTATTCAGTTTAAACACATGACAACAGTTATACAGAAGTAGAAAGCTTGAAGACATCAGAGTTGTGCGTGTATGTTTTGCAAAAGCAGAGCGAAACCAAAACTGGATCACATGATACATTTCCCTTCTTGTGATGTCATGTTGATAACCCTTTCAGGTGTATTACAACTGCCCTCCGTTACAACCAGGGCATTGCTAGATGCATGGGCCATGTATAGCCGTGTAAAACTGTGTGTATCTGTGAATAACTGTGTATAATTGTGTATGACTGTGTCCAGCTGTGTATAACTGTGTATAATAGTGTATAACCATATATAACTGTGTACAGCTGTGTATAACTGTGTATAATAGCATATAACCATATATAACTGTGTATAACTGTGTATAGCTTGTATAATTGTGTATAGCTGCCACTAGTTTCTGAGTTCATGCTGTACTGTTATTTTGCTATTTCTATAAGTAAAGAAGATTGAGTATTTACAATATGGTCAACAACCTTTTGTTGCTTAAGTTCCCACAGAAGTGATGGATGGTGAATCTTTTTGATTTCAGTCTGATCGAATGTGGAATTCATCAGGCAGGTTGCAGCTGAAAATGGGGCAAGTGGGAATATGTTCCTGAACAGTTTTCTGATTCTGTGCAAACTGGTATTGTCAAAAGGAGAGGACCTTACAGCATCACATGGGAATCCGCTTGAGTTTAGGTTTGAAAATGGACTGGGTTTGGGTTTGAATATGGGCTGGATTTGGGTTTGGGTATGGCCTGGGTTTGGGTTTGAGTGTGGCCTGGGTTTGGGTTCGGGTATGGACTGGGTTTGGGTTCGAGTATGGACTGGGTTTGGGTTTGGGTATGGACTGGGTTTGGGTTTGGGTATGGACTGGGTTTGGGTTTGGGTATGGACTGGGTTTGGGTTTGGGTATGGACTGGGTTTGGGTTTGGGTATGGCCTGGGTTTGGGTTTGGGTATGGACTGGGTTTGGGTTCGGGTATGGCCTGGGTTTGGGTTCGAGTATGGACTGGGTTTGGGTTCTAGTATGGCCTGGGTTTGGGTTTGAGTGTGGCCTGGCTTTGGGTTTGGGTATGGACTGGGTTCGGGTTTGAGTATGGACTGGGTTCGGGTTTGAGTATGGACTGGGTTTGGGTTCGGATTTGAGGATGACCTGTTGCACTATGCAGATATTAATAAAGGGAAGGCTGCAGGGCAAACACTGGTTGGCAAATGTCCCCTGTCCTGTTGTTTAGGGAGGAGCGGCCAAGTGGATGATTGCCAGCTTCACAGACAGATACTGCGGGAGGATGTACATTATCCACGTGGTTTACTTTCTCCGGTTTAAATAAAAGACTGGCATTTCTCTGCATTTCATTGGACACTCCAAAGCACTTTATGGCCAATGAAATATGGATACTGTTGTAATGCAGGAAATAGAGCAGCCAGCTGGTGCACAACAAGATCCCACAGGCAGCAATGTGATAATCTCTTTTAATTGATGCTGCTTGATGGATAAATATTTTCCCCAGAGCACCAGAGGTAACTCCTCTGACCTTCTTCAAAACAGTTCCAGCGCCTCTGTTACATCCCCTGAAAGGTCAGATAGGGTAACAGTTTAAACTCTCATCCAAAAGGCAGCACCGCTGACAGTGCAGCACTCCCTTCGTACTGGCACCGATTCTTGGTGATTTTAGTGCAAGTCCTGGTGGGGGATCTGAAGACACAACTTTCTGACCCTGTGGCCAGCGGGAAACTTACTGAATCAGCAGAATAAATGCATCTTTTGAAACAGGAAACGATTCATCAAAACTGACCCTTACAGAATCCCCACAAGGTCAAAGAATGAAATCTTAACTTTAGTGATGATTCCCCTGAGCATATTCTCAATAATTAAGAGATGTGCTTGGTAAAAATGTGACAGATACCATCAGCAACCAGATTGTGCAGCAATTTAACCCAGCAATATTAACCCAGGAGAACTGAGTTTGTGTTCAGATAGAAAGAGCTGTAGATGAGCATAAAAAAATTAAGGCAAATATTACCTTTTAATTAAGGCAACATAAATATCTGATTCAACAAATTAGATCAATAGCTGCGAAAATATTCTGGTGAATGGATTTCTGCCCTCATCACAGAGCCATTAACAGCAGCACAGAGTGAGGCTACTCTCAGCACAGAGCCATTAACGGCAGCACAGAGTGAGGCTACTCTCATCACAGAGCCATTAACAGCAGCACAGAGTGAGGCTGCTCTCAGCACAGAGCCATTAACGGCAGCACAGAGTGAGGCTGCTCTCAGCACAGAGCCATTAACGGCAGCACAGAGTGAGGCTGCTCTCAGCACAGAGCCATTAACGGCAGCACAGAGTGAGGCTTCTCTCATCACAGAGCCATTAACAGCAGCACAGAGTGAGGCTGCCCTCATCACAGAGCCATTAACAGCAGCACAGAGTGAGGCTTCTCTCAGCACAGAGCCATTAACAGCAGCACAGAGTGAGGCTACTCTCAGCACAGAGCCATTAACAGCAGCACAGAGTGAGGCTGCTCTCAGCACAGAGCCATTAACGGCAGCACAGAGTGAGGCTGCTCTCAGCACAGAGCCATTAACGGCAGCACAGAGTGAGGCTGCCCTCATCACAGAGCCATTAACGGCAGCACAGAGTGAGGCTGCTCTCAGCACAGAGCCATTAACGGCAGCACAGAGTGAGGCTGCTCTCAGCACAGAGCCATTAACAGCAGCACAGAGTGAGGCTGCCCTCATCACAGAGCCATTAACAGCAGCACAGAGTGAGGCTGCTCTCATCACAGAGCCATTAACGGCAGCACAGAGTGAGGCTGCTCTCATCACAGAGCCATTAACAGCAGCACAGAGTGAGGCTGCTGTGCCAGTAATTATGTCCAGTGAAGCATAGCTAAATGTTTCTGACATTGTTTTGGTCAGGAGTTAACTCCAACCAGAGACTGAGAGGCATTCACTGTATTTGTCTGCTTAGAGCTTCAGAAACTGGCGGGTTCAATGCTTGACTGATCCTGCTGTTGTGTCTCTGCTGTGCTGATGTGTTTTACTACAACAGTTCACTGATAAAATAATACCAGGGAGGATGGTGATAATGCTGTAATAATTACATCATTTGGAATAAAATGTTAATTGCTTAAGAGAACAGGCAGTGCAGATTAAATTGTGCTTTCTGGGCCACATCTTATTCTATAAGTGTTTTATGCATGTGCATTTTGAATGGTAATGGTGCATTTTACTTTTCATTCTGTGTCAACGTAAAGTGGCAAGTCCCACGCCCACCTCCACCCTAGTCACTCGCACTCATCCCCACTGCTGCCTGACTCCCACTCCCACCCCAACTCCCACCCCCACCCCTGTCATTCTCACTCATCCCTGCCCCTATTCCCACCCCAACTCCCACCCCTACCCCAGTCACTCTCACTCACTCCTGCCCCCACTCCCACCCCAGTACTCTCACTCACCTCCACTCCCACCCCAACTCCCACCCCTACCCCAGTCACTCTCACTCACTCCTGCCCCCACTCCCACCCCAGTACTCTCACTCACCTCCACTCCCACCCCAACTCCCACCCCTACCCCAGTCACTCTCACTCACTCCCGCCCCTACTTCCACCCCAACTCCCACCCCTACCCCAGTCACTCTCACTCACTCCTGCCCCCACTCCCACCCCAGTACTCTCATTCACCTCCACTCCCACCCCATCTCCCACCCCTACCCCAGTCACTCACTCACTCCTGCCCCCACTCCCACCCCAGTACTCTCACTCACCTCCACTCCCACCCCTACCCCAGTCACTCTCACTCACTCCTGCCCCCACTCCCACCCCAGTCACTCTCACTCACTCCTGCCCCCACTCCCACCCCAGTACTCTCACTCACCTCCACTCCCACCCCAACTCCCACCCTACCCCAGTCACTCGAATTCACCCCTGCCCCCACCCCAACTCCAATTCCAATTTCCACCCCAGTCCCTCGCACTCACCCCCACTGCCATGTGATCTCCATCTGCCACTCCAACTCCCATTCTCACTCCCAAGCCCACCTCAACCACTCACACTCACTCCCATCCCTATGCCATCCTCACTTCCATCCTCACCCTTACCCACTGTTACCACTGCCGCCCTCCATCCTCCATTCCCCCTTCTTTTCCTTCCTCAGATATTGTCAGGATCTGATACAACTCAGCTTCTGAAGAGCACCTGTGAGTGTACCCATCCAAAGCACTCAGTCTTACAAAGATACGGAAAGTCAGGAGTGATCAGACTTTTCACTGAAATCTACAATTGCCTCTTGAATAACTCCAGAGACTGTACCATCTGTCCCATCCATCCTGGGAACGTTCCAGGTATCAATTACTCTCTACAGAGACAAATTTCCTCACCTCAGTCCACTTGTCTTTTACAATTTTCAGAGAATATTTCAGGATTTGATATGATTACATTTATTGCATATTGTCTCCTCGATTTGCTGGGTCACTTCAAAATATTACAATTCATACATTGAGCAACATTGTTATTTTATGCCGTTGCAAGTCCACAATTAGCTGGTCTAATTAGACATCACAACTTTTGCCTTACTAGTTTAAGTGCACAAACCACTACTCCACCCACATCTCTTCCAATACTTGTCAGAACGAAAAAGTCAAAATGAAAGCAATTTTTTGCAGTGGGTTGGCGTTGGTGACTTGGGAACTGGGCTAAGATCAAACAAACTCATTCAATGTCCACAGAGAAAGATCTGTCCCAGTTTAATGTGAACTCGGTCTGATGGCATTTCCATTAACTATGCCCCCAAAGTCACGTGACAGTATCATTAGATCTGTTACTCAGATATATTAGAAAATGTCATTATCTTTTGTCTAACTGTCTAAGTTATAATTCAATGGCACACTGCTAACTGATAAGAATATGCAAAACCTCAGAACACAAGATGGTTCTTTTTGATTCAACAGATACATTTGTTCTGAAGATCCTGTGCAATATCCAGTATTGGGGACAATCTCTACATTCAATCCCTTGAGAAAAGATCCTGAGAAGTTTTTAATCTTTTCAAAGTTATAGCCTTGAATCTCATTTCTTCCTGGACATTTATCTGTCTTTTTTGAAGCACTTTAACTAAAACAACACTGACAGTTTTAGCTAGGAAAGCATTCCACACATTCAACAGATTACGTTTGATGAAAAACACAACTATATAATTCCAATCAGATCTCTAAAGAATGATATATCCTTGTGACCAATCCCTTTAAAGGAGCCTGTATCATTGAGACCTCTTAAAATCACTAATTCAAAGATTGGTTATGGCACAGAGGAAGACAGCCTGTTGAGCCTGATCCAACTCACTGCACAGGTAATTCATCTGAGAACAGCAAGTACACCAAGCCTGTGCCAATCACATTGTCCTATCTAGACCAACCACCTGTATCCCTCTGTTCCACTACCACTGCCTAGCCTTTTACTCACAACATTGCAATTCTTTTATCTTTGGCTGTATTTAGCCAATTCACTTTCCAAAGCCACAGTCCTTCCAGACTCTCAGGCAGAGCGTTCCAAATCCTAACCACTTGCTGTGTTAGAAAACGTGTTTTCTCCTGCTGACTTTTGTTCTTCTGCCAATCACCTTCAACCAGTGTTCCCTGGTTCTCAAGCCTTTCACTATTGGGAACAGTTTCTCTCTTTCTACTCACTCCAGACCACTCATAACTTTGTACCTTACCAAATCTCCCCTCAACTTCCCGTCACGAGGGAGAACCACCCCAGCTTCTCCAATCTGTCCACAAAACGGAAACTGCTCAATCCTGGAACTATATTTGGGAAGAGATCCCCAGGAGGGACATCTTATTTTAATTTTAGCAAAAACTTTTCCAGGATCCAATCAAATGTTAAACACCAGCTAGAGACAATCCCAGCATTAGAAGAGAAACTGTAATGACGTTAACAAGGCCCAGGAAGTGGGCCTCTTGGAGTATGAGCTCCCTGATTAGAGTCACAATTTCCTGCCCAATCAGGAAGTCTCACCTGTATATAAAAATGGGAATGTCAAATCCACTGACACTCCGGATTCTGACAGTGAGTGTTGGATCCACTGACACTCCGGATTCTGACAGTGAGTGTTGGATCCACTGACACTCCGGATTCTGACAGTGAGTGTTGGATCCACTGACACTCCGGATTCTGACTGTGTGTCGGATCCACTGACACTCCGGATTCTGACTGTGAGTGTCACATCCACTGGCACTCCGGATCCACTGGCACTCCGGATTCTGACTGTGAGTGTCAGATCCACTTACACTCTGGATTCTGACTGTGTGTTGGATCCACTGGCACTCCGGATCCACTGGCACTCCGGATTCTGACTGGGAGTGTTGGATCCACTGGTACTCCGGATCCTGACTGTGTACCAGAATCACTCTAGAAGTTTGTAAATAAAAGGAATCTGGAGTTATTTCAGAAACAATCTGAGTATTGCTTAAAGTGGCAACTTTAAACATCTGTCTAGTGAAACTGAGCTGCTAAGGACGGCAGTGGATAAGGAGATGCCTGTCTGTGTCTCTGCGGGTAATGTTATCATTGTTGTCAAGGACACCGTTACCTCTGTCAAGCACCAATGCAAACAACCATTTTCTATCTAGCTGCCAGGATCTCTGAAGCTACTGGTACCACAGCACTGACCTCAGAGCACAGCCATTCCTGTGGTGACAAGTGCAGTAAGCTAAGTCATAGAATCAGAGAAAGGTTACTGCACAGACGGAGGCCATTGGCCCATCATACTCACACCATAAATTTAGCATAAGAGGCTTATGTTTACTGTGAAACCTGCAGCTTAGCCGTAGTCTCAGTGTCCAGCTGGTTAATGGAGTTTAATGAAAATTCATTTTCACTGAAGGAGTGATTTCTGTAAACATTGCTGTTTACGGTTGCTTGTCTGTGTTTAATTTGAAAAAGCATTGATTAGGGCAGAACAGACAGACACAATGCTCACACCCATATTCCACTCTGCCTCTGAGTTTCTAACCTGCACTGCAGAGGATGTGGAGATACATTCTGCTGTGTTGTCAGAGCCTCCAGAGTTTACTCTGGTGCCCTGTTTATCAGCGTCACACTAAAAACATGCAATTTATTTGGTGATTATCACCTCACAAGTTGTGGCAGTTTGTTGAAACTCACATTTCCTACATTACAACAGTCACTACACGAGGCATGAACCCAAACCCTAGTGCAGTTTGAAATGTGTAGTGTTTGTGACACTACACAAGAAGTAGGAACAGGAGTCGGCCACCAAGGGCCCTGCAATCAGTCATTCAATACCATTGTGGCTGATCTATGTCTGACTCAATTCCTTTTCTGTGCCATTTCCCTATCACCCTCTATTTCTCAATCTATCAAATATTTATCCACCTCCACTATAAAGGCTAACAATGATCCAGCCGTCACCATCCTTTGGGGCAGAGAATTCCAGAGATTCACCACCCTCTGCGAGAAGAAATTTCTACACATCTCAGTTTTAAATGACTGACCCTTTATCTTGTAGCTCTGTCTCCTTGTTCAAGACTCTCCCACTAGTGAGAACATCTCACCATCTACCTTGTCGAGCCCCTTCAGGATCTTAACTATTTGAATAAAGTCACCCCTCACTTCTTTAAACTCCAAGGGAAACAGAGCCTGACTACTTAGTCTGTCTTGATAGGACAACTGTCTAAACTCAGGTATTAGCCTGGTGAATCTCCTTTGGATTGCCTCCAGTGTAACTATATCATTTTTATAGTAAGGGACCAAAGCTGTACACAGTATTCCACGTGAGGCTTCACCACAGCCCTGTACAACTGTAACTATACCTCCCAAACAGAAGAACTGTATAATTACAAATCTTTTTAAAATTTCCTCAAATTTAGGGTGTAACCCACTCTTACTTGTCCTGTGTCAAGATGCGGGAGAACATCATTCCCACATTTAGCCATCCTCCCAATCAGGGCAGACCTGGAGATGCTGGATAATTTAATGGGACTGATCTTTCTGATATCATGAAACTCATGAAAAAAAATCCTCTTAGATGTTACCTTGCAGCTCAGAAATAAATGTTTTTTTGCTTTAAAATCATTTTGGTTTGTGTGCGTGGAAACATTTAGCTAAATATAGCTGATGAATAATAAATGAGGCCAGGTGGTGAAATCTTTGAAGTTACATTCATACCACAATGGTCGCTGTCCATTCAATTCAGCACTAAGTGAGTCACATCAACCCAACTTGTGAGTGGAATAATTATCACAGCAGATGTTCGAGCCGAGAATCTACTACACAGAGGGATCCCAATGTCTGCACAACTGATCTTAATCAACAGTCACGGAGGAAAAAGGATTGGATGTACAAGCTTTTTTTTTAAAATGAGAAGTTTGAACATTCTGTTTTCATTGAAAGTCAGATATCTTGGACAAATCCCAAACCGAATTACAACTTTTCAAAAACTTTGAATTTTCTATCCCAAAATGCTATGACTGCTCAGCTATTGCATATATTCCAGAGAGATTGCTAGATTTTTGGGTAATAAGGCAATTAAAGAATATGGAGGTAGTGAATATAGAACATAGAACATTACAGCGCAGTACAGGCCCTTCGGCCCTTGATGTTGTGCCAACCTGTGAAATCAATCTAAAGCCCATCTAACCTACACTATTCCAATATCATCCATATGTTTATCCAATGATCATTTAAATGCCATTAATGTTGGCGAATCCACTACTGTTGCAGGCAGGGCATTTCACGCCCTTACTACTCTCTGAGTAAAGAACCTGCCCCTGACATCTGTCCTATATCTATCACCCCTCAATTTAAAGCTGTGTCCCCTCGTGCTAGCCATCTCCATCTGAGGAAAAAGGCTCACACTGTCCACCCTATCTAATCCTCTGATCATCTTACATGCCTCTATTAGGTCACCTCTTAACCTTTTTCTCTCTAATGAAAACAGTCTCAAGTCTCTCAGCCTTTTCTCATAAGACCTTCCCACCATACCAGGCAACATCCTGGTGAATCTTCTCTGCACCCTTTCCAATGCTTCCACATCTTTCTTATCGCTACCGAGTAGGGTGGTGGAGGCAGGAACGTTGGACTCGTTTAAGGTTCAGTTAGATAGACACATGAGTGAAACGAGGATGGAGGGTTATGGTAGGGGCTATTAAATAAGGTTAGAACCTCGGGAGACACCGGAAAAGCAGACTTGTAAGATTAACGTTTTTGTCTTTTTATTCCACAGGTGGAGGTCCACCTCATTGTCAAACGAGGGGCATGCACACGGTGGGTTGTGCGTGGGCTGCTCTTGGAGGTTCCGGGAGTGGTCTAGTACTTCGTGTCGGTGTGTGTGCTTGATCGTGGACCGGTAGACGGGCGCCGCAACAGCTCGGTGACTAGCACTGCTAGCTGTGCAGATACATGGATTTGGGCCTGTGTCTGTGGGAGTTTGTGCATTCTCCCTGTGGATGCGTGGGTTTCCTCCGGGCGCTCCAGTTTCCTCCCACACCCCAAAGATGTGCTCTTAGGCTGATTGGTTTACCAAATTGACACTATTCTCCCCTGAATCTGGCTAAGTTAGGGGTTCCATTCGTAGACACGCAGGGTAGAATAGGTGTAGGGTGATGCGGCGGCGCGGGCTCATTGGGCCAAAGGGCCTGTTTCCCGTGCTGGGTTGTTCTTTGTTCTTTTGTTCTTTGTAATGCAGCGACCAGAACTGTACGCAATACTCCAAGTGCGGCCGCACCAGAGTTTTGTACAACTGCAACATACAGGAAGGTGGGTTTGAGACAGAGAATCAATTGTGATCTTTTTGAATGGTGGAACAGTCATGAGGGGCCCTCTGCTCCTATTTTCTACATTCATATTGTCATAATTCCAGCTGGTGTTACTGCTGGGCAGTTCGGTCCCAGAATGCAACTCTGGTCCAATAGACTATAACTTTTATTTCAGACACAAGGATGAACAGTCACAGAATGGCCAATTTCAACAGAAGAATAAAATATTTATTAAACAAAAAAAGATTGATTATAATATATTGCTCCTCCATCCCATCCATATCTTCACAGATGTATACATCTGAGATATTTAAGGATAACACGAGTTACAAAATCTATCTGTACTATAATGTTGTCAGTAAATACACAGTCTCTGTAAATCAACAGGCCAACTGTGGTCAGACACACCCCACTCTGGAACCAAGTGACAGATGCCCCCCAATACAACTTATGTGGATTCCTCATCAAATGCCCCCTGATGCTTATTATGCTGTGAGCCAACTGATCTCACTGGAATCTGACCTCAACCCAAGTGTTTCCAAATCCCACTTTTGAAAATAAAATACATCTTGGAATCTACTCCCAAATAACGCTGTCTTGAATGCCTTCACCAAGGATCCACTTCCATTCACTTTCTCTGTCAATATTCCTCTTCTTTGGAGTGTCATGTGCATTCAGGCTTCCACTCAATCTCTCAGGTATCCAGCCATGCCAACATAACACCACTGATTCACAGGCTGTATTGAGATACCATCAACCTCATGATTACTTCAGATGTCTGGCTTCTTGCAAGCTAATTTCACCAGGTCTGCACTTTTCAGCTCTTTAGTTGGAGCCTCTCTCTGCCCCTTTCTTTAACTTTAGTGAACTGTGCTTTGTTCAGATTCCATTTCTCTTTGTCCCTTTTTCCTGGTTTCTAGAACTGTCTGTTCTTTAGCTTCTTGGGCCTGGTTTCTGCCACTTACTCCATTGTCTTCTCTCCCTACTGGTAAGAGCTGCTTTCTTCTGAGGCACCTGGTTCCAACTGAACCAGAAGTGCTTATGGTGTTCAGTGTGAGCTTCTGGTTGCTAAGCGACAACCCGGTCTTTCTTGACACCCTGTTTGTTTTCAAACTGTAAACTTTTTAATTACAATGCAGGCACATATTAAAATGAAACCAGTATTCACAAACATGTAGGCACCTTTGTTTAGCATGAAGGAAAAAAAAGTTTTAAACCTTTCTTCCACAGTAACACATAATTAAACTTAGTTATACCTTGTTTCTAATACTCACAAATATAAATACAGATTACTTAAAACTACCTGCTACTTTAAAAGAAAGAAATCTTCATAAGCACAAAGATGTCTTTACACGTTTCCCTATTGCCCATTGCTAATTTTGATACATCAATAATTTTACTTGGATCACTTCTTTGCTCAATTGCAGCACTGTTCAGGATGAGTTTTTATTCATTGGAACAACCGTACCACATATCCTCCCCCTCATTTTCTCCAGTTTGCTTCTATTTGATTTGATTTGATTTATTATTGTCACATGTATTGACATACAGTGAAAAGTATTGTTTCTTGTGCGCTATACAGACAAAGCATACCATTCATAGAGAAGGAAAGGAGAGAGTGCAGAATGTACTGTTACAATCATAGCTAGGCTGTAGAGAAAGATCAACTTAATGTGAAATAGGTCCAATCAAAAGTCTGACAGCAGCAGGGAAGAAGCTGTTCTTGAGTCAGTTGGTGTATGACCTCAAACTTTTGGATCTTTGTCCTGGCGGAAGAAGCTGGAAGAGAGAATGTCCAGGGTGCGTGGGGTCCTTAATTATGCTGGCTGCTTTTCCGAGGCGGTGGGAAGTCTAGACAGAGCCAATGGATGGGAGGCTGGTTTGCGTGATGGACTGGGCTTCATTCACCACTCTTTTGCGGTTTCTTACGATCTTGCTCAGAGCAGGAGCCCATACCAAGCTGTGATACAACCAGCAAGAAGGCTTTCTATGGTACATCTGTAAAAGTTAGTGCGAATCATAGCTGGCATGCCAAATTTCCTTAGTCTCCTGAGAAAGTAGAGATGTTGGTGGGCTTTCTTAACTATAGTGTTGGTGTGGGCGTTCTCAGTTCAAGAACTGTTTCAAAAGCTGTTTGTTGGTTTTGCTTTTGAATTCTGTATTCAACCAATTATTCTGATGTACCAGTGATTCCTTTCCCTGTTCAAGGTATTATCCCTAATACTTCATAGACAGTTCTGCTGCTTGAAGTTCATCAAATATTAACTGAAGATCAACATTTGCTCAGATTATTCTTTCAGGTTTAGCATTTAGACAGTTTAAATTGTCAGACTGATGTTCCATTTTCCATTATTGATTCTCAATTGTTCTCACCAATTCTTTCTTTCATCACAAACTCCTCTTCCATTTGTGAAAGTTGATTTTCATGTTAATCAGGTTTATCTTAAAATTGTTTGTTACCAACAATGTCTCATTTTTATCAGCAGTAGTTTTCACAAGTTTGTTAAAATCAACGTGATGAACTGTCTGCTGCAACACAGTTGTCAACGCACTGCTGTCTCCATAAACCAAATCATTATCTAGAATGAAATCTATCACTTCAATAGGCGACTTAGGAATAATTCTCACCACAACAATTCAATTTATAAAGTTACTTTTTACACTGACTTCACATAAAGAGATATGTTCATCCCTTCCAATAATATCCTTCCCTCATCAGGATACTTGGAATTAAACTTACTGAAACATAGAACATAGAACATTACAGCACAGTACAGGCCCTTCAGCCCTCAATGTTGTGCCGAGCTATGTCCAATCCCAAGATCAAGCTATCCCACTCCCTATCATTCTGGTGTGCTAGCCAATAGCCGCTTGAAAGTTCCTAAACTGTCCGATTCCACTATCACAGCAGGCAGCGCATTCCACACCCCAACCACTCTCTGAGTAAAGAATTTACCTCGGACATCCCTCCTATAAGTCCCTATACCTCCAAACCAGGCAGCATCCTGGTAAATCTCCTCTGCACTCTCTCCAATGCTTCCACATCCTTCTTACAGTGAGGTGACCAGAACTGAACACATATTCCAAATGTGGCCTCTCCAATGGCTGGTGTAGTTGCAGCATAACCCCACGGCTCTTAAATTCAAATTCAAAACCCTTGTTAATAAAAGCTAACACGCTATAAGCCACACTATAATTGAAAGCTATACCTCATTTATAACACCCACAAATACTATAGTGATTTTTTAAAACTACTTTTGTTCCATGATATGCTTGCGGGACTGACAATCACAGTTGAATTTGAGGAAAGAGAAAGCAACTGCCTACTGGAATCTGATTTCTGAAACACAGATAGGGTATGTGGAGAGGGGTGAGAGGAAGTGGGGGATGGGGAGGGTATACATTGACTCATTGTCCTGTTTGTTCAATTATCTGGGACTGTGTAAATTGAGTATTGACATTTTTATAATGAGAATTAGAGGGGGAGGGATGCGGTGATTGACGCTTTAAGGATAAATACTGCAGAATAAGGGCCACATGACCCATGGAACCAATTGGGGAACAGGGTGGGAAATCACGCTGGTAAGTGCAGGCTTTTGTACTCTGAGTCACCTTGTGAGCTGATTGCAGCCATGAGGCTACAAGCCTCTGTATAGTTTTAACCTGTAAATAACCTGGTGAACGAGCATCTTCATTTGGCATGGATTGGAATGCTGGGCACACCAGCTCCTGTCCTCCACCCACAGGACTGTTGTTCTCCAGGGATCACCGTGGAACTGTTAATGCGAGCACAGCAGACATGGCTCATATTGAATATGGAAGCAATGATACAATGGCTCCTATGTTATCTTTTACCTTTGCCTGCAAAATGATCACGTACATTGAAGCCCTTGAACGGGAACTGGCGCAGCAACCTTCTTAAAGGAACAGGTAGGTTTTTGATGAAGTATTTTGGTAGGTGGGGTGAAGGAGAGTTGGGGGGCGGGGTTGATGAACAGTTTGTGTTCTTACATATCCATTGCAGGATTTTCCTCCATCTGTTGGCTTGTTTTGTGTTTTTAGGCCTCTGACTCCTCAAAATCCCATACTTCTATCAAGATGGAAATTGTCTTTTTCTGTCCATGGATCTGGCAAAGAGCAGCTCGCGAACGGCCAGCAAATACAGGTGAGTGACACCTGGGGATGCTTAGACCACTTTGACATCAGCCCAGATCCTGCAAATACTTCCAGAAACACCAGCAGGGCACAGAGGAGAAAGGTTTCAGTGCTTCACAATGCTAGCCATCATGGAACTGTGCCGTACACAGGTGGGTAAGCTGCAGACAGCACGTGACAGAGATGCGAGCAGGGTTAATTTGGAATTGGTGTTAGAGAATAAAATGGGTGATAATAAATCTGCAGCTGATTTAATCCCTCCTGAAACAGAGAAAGGGTGTAGGCATTTGCTCACTCCCACCCAGCTTAGAAAAAGGCCAGACTGTCCTCTGGGTCATCATGAAGTTTTCATTCTGTTTAACTATTTTGGAGATACTTGTCACAACGGGAAGTTTATTGTGAAGTTAGTAACAGCAACTTTGACCTTTAGAGCTTTGGCCCAGATTTTCACTCGTGGTTGGATGCACAGAGACAGAAGAATTCCCATCTCTGTAAACCTGACCTTTAGAGATGATGGCCCATATTTTTGTTCTGATTTTCATTCCAGGGAGAATTGGTGGGAGTCTGGGGATTGGGGTGGGGGGGCTATGGGAGATGGCGGAGTTGGGGGCAGGGCACAGCCTGGATTAGAAGTCAGACTAGCCATCCCTACAACAACTGCAGAAGTTATCAGGTGCAGAAGCAGACTGGGCAGAAAGCCAGCCTCTGCTGTGGAACTTGGTTGAATTTAGTTAAAGAATGATCAAAACAAAAACATCCCTCACTCTTCACACACCTCATGCCCCATCCATGACAAACTATGCTGATTCATGCCTGTCTATCCATTCCCATCGCCTTCATACCTCTATCCCTCCCCACATCTCCCCAGCCTTTTATATCCCCATATGTCATCTTAGTGCCATCTTATATCAGCCCATTACCCCCACTCAGCACCCTTTGCCCTTACCCCCTCCATGTTAACTCAACCAGTATCCACCACAGGAAAATCTCATGAACTGCTCTGACATAAAATAAAATGTCTATTGATGAGGTCACTATTAAAATATTAACACATAGAAATTCCTTCAACTAATGCCACATATGTAAATAGGCACTTTTATTTTATAACCACTTGGAGCTATCAATAAACTGCTCACTTACCAGGCACGCCACTGTGATATCGTTTGTAAAATCAGTCATTGCAGCACAAATCCTATAATGATAACGCTCAGCTTAATGTCAACAAAGTGAAATATCATCCACTGTGTTTTAAACTCCTGGCTTTTTTTTTGGAGTTAAAGCCCAGAAAGTTAAATCCATTGACAACTTTGACAGTTCCAATGTGTTTTGAAAAACATTGACAAATCTGACAGCTTGATAGTTCTTTGACAGTTTTAATGAATTTATATATTTTTTACACACAATCATGTTTATTTTGAACAATTTTGAACAAGGGTGTCATAGTCTGCAGGGAGACTTAGATAGGTTGCAGAGCTGGGCCGAGAGGTGGCGGATGGAATTTAATGCGGAGAAGTGTGAGGTAATTCACTTTGGTAGGAGCAACAGATGTGTCGAGTATAGGGCTAACGGGAGGACTTTGAATAGTGTGGATGAACAGAGGGATCTAGGTGTATGTGTACATAGATCCCTGAAAGTTGGGAATCAAGTAGATAAGGTTGTTAAGAAGGCGTACGGTGCCTTGGCGTTTATTGGTAGGGGGATTGAATTTAGGAGTCGCAGCGTCATGTTGCAACTGTACACTACTCTAGTGCGGCCGCACTTGGAGTACTGTGTGCAGTTCTGGTCCCCGCATTACAAGAAGGATGTGGAGGCGTTGGAGAGGGTGCAGAGGAGGTTTACTAGGATGTTGCCTGGTATGGTGGGGAGGTCCTATGAGGAGAGACTGAGGGATTTAGGGTTGTTTTCGTTGGAAAGAAGGCGGCTAAGAGGGGATCTTATTGAAACATATAAGATGATTAGAGGTTTAGATAGGGTGGATAGTGATAGCTTTTTTCCTCGGATGGAGAAAGCTAGCACGAGGGGGCATGGCTTTAAATTAAGGGGGGGTAGCTACAGGATGGATGTCAGGGGTAGGTTCTTTACCCAGCGGGTGGTGAGGGATTGGAATGCCCTGCCTGCTGCAGTTGTAAATGCGTCTAGTTTGGGGGCGTTTAAGAGATCTCTGGATAGGTTTATGGACGAAAAGGGATTGGTATAGGCTAGTGGGTCATTGTTTTTGTAACTGGTCGGCGCAACATCGTGGGCCGAAGGGCCTGTTCTGCGCTGTAATGTTCTATGTTCTATGTCCTAATTCCAAAGGGTTCCTTACCTATCCTAAACGGTGCCATAACTCTCCCACAGGTGTCTGGGGACCATTTTCAAAGGGATACCTTACCTCTCCAGAGAGGTACCTTGCCATCCAAACAAACCCACCAATTTCAAGCCTGTTGCTACCAGGATTAATCTGCGCATGTTGGGTTTCACATCACTGGCCAGCTTAAATCCCAGTGGCCAGCTGCCTCTGTGAACTGTACATGCACAAACCTCCGCCCAGTTCCATTCCCCACCTAAAAACAGGAAATGCTGTGTTTGAGTGGGGATTTTGGATGTCTGGGCTGATCTGACATTATCACCACGTTGGAGGGTCTCTCACTCATGACAGAAATGTGGACCTTTGTCTTTCTCTTCTAGAATTACTGACTTTCACAGTTGGTGAAGTTGCCAGTGGGTTGAAATACTTCTTGAAATTCTGCAAAGGCGAGTGGAACTCATCTCCCTGTGAGCCCACCCCATCCCCCCACACCCCCTCCCAGCCTTTAGTTCTTCTCATCCTGCTAAATCTGAATTAAGAACAACTTTCTGCCCCTGATCTAGTCCAGATAGCCAACTGAAAGCTAGCTACTGGGTTGACCCAGGAAAATTGAGTGTCCGCTTCCATTTGCTTCTTCCTGAACCCTGAATGGTGGATGGTGCAGAGATCCCAAAATTACTAATGGTCAGGTCTTGGAGAACCAAGGTAACACCCTAGCCTGACACAGAGCTTAGAGCTGTGGCATTCACTCTGCAATGAATGAGTGCTCCAGCTATTCCTGCCTCCAATGTTTGATTTTGATTCCTTTCAGTCGGAGATAATTGTAAATCGTGACCCGAAACGTTATGCAAAGGGACAAAAAGAAGGAACTTGGACACTAGTGATTTTTACTGTCTGTTGCTTTCATGATTAAATAAGAGCAGAACTGTGAACACAATTCGAAAAGAACTTCTTTTGACATTTACCCATATTGTTTTTCTGCCTTGAACTAACATGGGTCACATGTTTGAGATGTTGTTTTTACAATGTGGCAACAGCAGCCGTTCTCCTCAAGGGATTTTCTGCATACATAAATTCCACGCTCAGTAACAGAGTTCAGCCTCATTTTCAACATGGACAAGGCAGCTCCATGGAAACCCATTTTATTGGTGACAAAAAAATGTTTGGCTGGAAACCATAGCAACGTTTATGTTTTCGCTGGCTGAATCCACTAGCACCTGGACATTCTTCAGATAAGAGAGAAATAAAGATTAGTATTTCCATTCTCACAGATGTGTTCATTAAACGGCCGGTTTTGTTCGCGACTTGTACCTTTTGTAAGTCAGAAATTCCTGTTGTATTGACCTGTATGTCACATGGTTTGACTGTACGATGGCATCATACCCTCAGTGCCCTCAGAGCTTACACAGCTTCAATGTGAAGTCTGCAAACTCAAGAATGGCCGAAAGATTGATTACCAGGTGGATGGGGGAAAGGAATGGGAAAGTCCTTTTAACTGAGACCAGCTTTCAAATGGGCTAGTCAGATCACCCCCACCCCCCCGCCCTCCTCAACCCAGTGTTATCAGTTTGGGGCCTATGGTGTGGAATTGCCGGCATTGGACTGGGGTAAGCGCAGTGAAAAGTCTCACAACACCAGGTTAAAGTCCAACGGGTTTATTTGGTAGCACAAGCTTTCTGAGTGTTGTTCCTTCATCAGGTGAGTGCAGGGCATATATAGACACAAATTCAATGACAAGGTACTGGTTGGAAGGCAAGGCTGACTATTTAACTCCTCCCCCCGCACCCCCCTCCGTTCCTCACACACCCAGAAAGCCAACTGCCCTCCCGAAATGGCCACAAGTCTTCCTGCCAGCATTCAGGTGGGTGCTTGGGGTGCAGGTTGGAAGTGAGGAAGCTGAGCTCAGTACAGTCCAGCCTGTGGAGTTTGCAGCAGCATAGAATCAGGAGGAGGCCATTCAGCCCATTCCGCAATTCAATGAACCCAACTCCAGCTTTGTTCCATAACCCTTAATCCCTTTGGATAATAAAAATCTATTAATCTCAGATGGACAATTTATAATTCATTTTCATTTACAGAAGAAAAGTCCAAACTTCTGCACCTTTTGTTTGTCAGAATGTTTTCTGGTTTCACTCCTGGAAGTGCCAAAATCACCAAACCCTCAGGTATTTTCTGGTAAGACTGTAGACCCGGTGCCCGGGGGTGTGTTTCTGTGGATCAGCACTGTGCCAACAACAGCAGAACACTGCATCTCACAAGGGTAAAATACAACCCCACAAAGTCGATTGGGCAGCAAAATGATTAGTTCATTTCATTTGGGGAACGAGTCCACCCTGAAATTGCCTTTGTGAGGCACAGTGTTGTAGACACAGCACTGATCCAATAAGATCATATTGTTACAATAAGATCTTATTTGAAAATAGTGATTTTATGACTGTGGTGATATAACAAGTCCTTGCAAGGGGGAAGTCCCTTCATCAAAATTCCCTTATTTATAAGATCCAACAACTGTATAGAGAGTGCTCCCAGCATGCAGTCTGCATCCGGAGTGCCAGAGGAACTGACACTCCTGTTTCAGTACAGAGAATGGGGCTCCTGATTGGACCATCAATTTGGCCCTTAATCAGGGAGTTCAGAAGTATTTTTCCCAGGGTGGAAGAGTCAATTACTAGAGGGCATAGGTTTAAGGTGCAAGGGACAAGGTTTAAACATAAGAACATAAGAAATAGGAGCAGGAGTAGGCCATCTAGCCCTTCGAGCCTGCCCCGCCATTCAATAAGATCATGGCTGATCTGTCGTGTCTCAGTTCCACATTCCCGCCCTCTCCCCATAACCCTTAATCCCCTCGCTTATCAAAAACCCATCAACCCGCATCTTAAAAATATTTAGCGAGGCAGCCTCCACCACTTCAACGGGCAGAGAATTCCAGAGATTCACCACCCTTTGAGTGAAGAAGTTCCTCCTCAACTCCGTTCTAAACCGCCTCCCCTTTATCTTGAGGCTGTGCCCCCTAGTCCTACTGTCCTTTCTGAGTGGGAAGAGTCTCTCCACCTCTATCCTATCCATCCCATTCATCATCTTATACGTCTCAATGAGATCTCCCCTCATTCTTCTAAACTCTAACGAGTACAAGCCTAGTTTATTCAGCCTCTCCTCATAGCTCAACCCCCTCAAAGGAGATGTACAAGGCAGATTTTTTACACAGAGAGTAATGGGTGCCTGGAAGTTGCTGGGGGAGATAGTGGAAGCGGGTAGGGTAGTGACTTTTAAGGGGCGTCTTGACAAGTACATGAATAGGATGGGAATAGAGGGATATGGTCCATGGAAGGGTAGGGGGTTTTAGTTAAGTTGGGCAGCATGGTCGGTGCAGGCTTGGAGGGATGAAGGACCTATTCCTGTGCTGTAATTTTCTTTGTTCATATATTCAAGCAGGCCAACCTAAACGGCCTGATTAAAATCGTTGCAGGTGATTGTCCCTTTTAAGAACAACACAGAAGAGAGTCATCTGGCCAGAGAGACCAATTGGAACTGGGAGTGGTTAATCACGCCTGAGGGAGGGTCTCTCTTGGCTAGAAGACAGTCTGAAAACATGTAGGGACTGGACTGGAGCAACGGGGTGGGGGTTGCTCAAAAGCATCAGAGAGCTGTTGGCTCTGTATAGTTTTTCCTTGATAATAAATACCTTTTGTAGTAGTTTCTGATGTAGTCTGTGAGCTTGCATCATTGGTAATGAGGATGGGATGCATTATGGGAATACTCCCAATGGCCTGACACTTATGTGTAACCTGGTCTAGCCACCTGAATGCCTGTCTCTTGGTGAATAGACCTATTTGAGATGTTGAGATATTGCTGGACCCTGAGGAACGTGCATGGAGTTGATTGAATTGGTCAGTGCAGCCAAATGTTTAGAAGAAAAAAATCAAGAGGAAATAATCTTCAGCAGCAAGAGCTGTGATTTTGAGTTTAAAGAAAGGTGAAACTTATGTTGAAGAAAAAGACAAAGAGATGTTGCAGAACACAGAACAGTGTGTAAAGTGAAAAGGAAGATTCCCAGGGAGCGAGAGTCTGCGCTCCAGAACCACAGGAAACTGAAAAGGCCAAAATTGCTGGTCTCCCAGTCTGAGCAGGGCCTGCTGGGATGGAGGTCTGAACAGGGCCTGCTGGGATGAGGGTCTGAACAGGGCCTGCTGGGATGGGGGTCTGAGCAGGGCCTGCTGGGATGGGGGTCTGAGCAGGGCCTGCTGGGATGGGGGTCTGAGCAGGGCCTGCTGGGATGAGGGTCTGAGCAGGGCCTGCTGGGATGGGGGTCTGAGCAGGGCCTGCTGGGATGGGGGTCTGAGCAGGGCCTGCTGGGATGGAGGTCATAGAGTCATAGAGGTTTACAGCATGGAAACAGGCTCTTTGGCCCAATCTGTCCACGACACCTTTTTTTAACCCCCATTGCCTGCATTTGACCCATATCCCTCCAAACCCATCGTACCCATGTAATATCTAAATGCTTTTTAAAAGATAAAATTGTACCCGCCTCTACTACTATCTTTGGCAGCTCGTTCCAGACACTCACCGCGCTCTGTGTGAAAAAATTGCCCCTCTGGACACTTTTGTACCTCTTCTCTCTCACCTTAAACCTATGCCCTCTAGTTTTAGACTCCCCTATCTTTGGGAAAAGATATTGACCTTGTCTGTGCCCCTCATTATTTTATAGACCTCAGTAAGGTCACCCCTCAGCCTCCTACACTCCAGAGAAAAAAGTCCCAGTCTATGTAGCCTCTCCTTATAACTCAATCCATCAAGTCCTGGTAGCATCGTAGTAAATCTTTCCTGCACTCTTTCTAGTTTAATAATATCATTTCTATAACAGGGTGACCAAAATTGCACACAGTATTCCAAGTGTGGCCTTACCAATGTCTTGTACAACTTCAATAAGACGTCCCAAGTCCTGTATTCAATGTTCTGACCGATGAAACCAAGCATGCTGAACGCCTTCTTCACCACTCTGTCCACCTGTGACTCCACTTTCAAGGACCTATGAATATGCACTGCTGGACATCTTTGTTCTGTAACTCTCCCCAGTGCCCTACCATTAACTGAGTAAGTCCTGCCCTGGTTCAATCTACCAAAATGTATTACCTCACATTTGTCTAAATTAAACTCCATCTGCCATTCGTCAGCCCACCTGCCCAATTGATCAAGATCCCACTGCAACTGGCAATAACCTTCCTCACTGTCCACCATGCCACAATCTTGGTGTCATCTGCAAACTTACTAACCATGTCCCCTATATTCTCATCCAAATCATTAATATAAATGACAAATAACAGTGGACCCAGCACTGATCCCTGAGGCACACCGCTGGTCACAGGCCTCCAGTTTGAAAAACAACCCTCCACAACCACCCTCCGGCTTCTGTCAAGAAGCCAATTTTGGATCCATTTAGGTATCTCACCCTGGATCCCGTGAGATTTAACTTTATGCAACAACCTACCATGCAGTACCTTGTCAAAGGCCTTGGTAAAGTCCATGTAGACAACAACTGCACTGCCCTCATCTACCTTCTTGGTTACACCTTCAAAAAACTCAATCAAATTTGTGAGACATGATTTTCCACTCACAAAGTCATGCTGACTGTCCCTGATCAGTCCTTGCGTCTCTAAATGCCTGTAGACCTTGTCTCTTAAAATACCTTTCAATAATTTACCCACCACAGATGTGAGACTCACTGGCCTGCAGTTCCCAGGCTTTTCCCTGTGGCCCTTTTTAAACAAAGGCATAACATTTGCCACTTTCCAATCTTCAGGGACCTCACCCGTGACTATCGATCATTCAAATATCTTGGCTAAGGAACCCGCAATTTCCTCCCTACCCTCCCACAACGTCCTGGGATATACCTTGTCAGGCCCCACAGATTTATGTACCTTGATGAGCTTTACAATTTCCAGCACCTCCTTCTCTGTTATATGTACACTCCTCAAGACATCACTATTTATTTCCCAAATTCCCTAACATCCATGCTTTTCTCAAAAGTAAATACTGATGACAAATATTCATTTAGGATCTCGCCCATCTCTTGTGGATCCGTACATAGATGACCTTGTTGATCCTTAAGGGACCCTACTCTCTTCCTTGTTACTCTTTAGCCCTTTATGTATTTGTAGAAGCTCTTTGGATTCTCCTTTGCCTTGTCTGCCAAAACAATTTTGTCCCTTTTTACCCTCCTGATTTCTCTCTACCCCTACACCCTCTATATTCTTCAAGGGATTCACTTGATCCCAGCTGCCTGTGTATATCATGTGCCTCTTTCTTCTTCTTGACCAGGGCCTCAATATCCCGAGTCATCCAGGGCTCCTGACTTCTGCCAGTCTTGCCCTTCTCCCTAAGTGGCATTTGTTTACCCTGAACACTGGTTAACACATTTACCTACTGTGAGCTCAATTCTCCCATCTAATCTAAATGAAAGCTATTCATGTGTTTTACCATTTTCTTGTCTACTGTAATTAATAAGCTAACTCTATCCTTTACTCTGCTGCTGTTTCCTATTGGGCAGCACGGTGGCACAGTGGTTAGCACTGCTGTCCCACAGCACCAGGTCCAGCACAACTGATGTCCTTCTGCACTGTAGGGATTCAATAGTTCAAGAAAGCCTGGTTCAACTGGCTCCTTATAAAACGTAGTTGATAGAACTGGGGAAAAGGGATCGTTTTTAGATTAAATTTTGACCAACAGAGGGATTGAGTAAAGATCAATTCGTCAATCTCCACCTGGAATGTAACAATTTGGAGGTATCCCAGACATACGGTAACACAATGAGCCGACCCGCCTCGAACAACTTTGGCAGACCTTACCAGAGTAAGCCATAACAAAGTGGTTCCAAATCCACCTCCTGTGCCCAAAAGTTCATAGAATCTGTACAGTGCAGAGGGAGGCCACTCAGCCCATCAAATCTGTGCCAATTCTCCAACAGACCATTTTACCAAGACCCATCCCCCACCCTATTCCTGTAACCCCCACATACTTACCCTGCTAATCCTCCTAATCTGCACATCTTTGGTCTGTGATGCAAAACTGGAGCACCCAGAAGAAACCCCCACAGGCACTAGGAGAACATGCAGACTCCACACAGTCAACCAATGCTGGAATTGAACATAGGTCCCTGGCGCTGTGAGGCAGCAGTGCTAACCACTGTGTCACTGTGTTGTAGTCCCCTGGTGTCCAAGTCAGCATTTATCCCCCACTAAAACAGATGATTAGGCCATTTAATTCACAGCTGTTTGTGGGATCTTGCTGTGCAGAATTTGACTGTGAGCAAGTAGCCATTTGGGTGCAAAGAGCTTTGGGACATCCCAAGGGTGAGAGTTACGGTTTTAAGCTCAACTCCTTTCTTCATGTGACTTATCCCTTGAAGGTTTGGGTTGCAGCCCCTTGGCTGGTAAATACAGTACTGTACAGAACTGAACCCAGGGGATCAGCAGCGTTCAATCATTCCATTCCCAGTGCTACCATAGACCAAAAGGATGATCAGAGACTGGCCGTCCGCTCATGGGAATGAAGAGAAACTCACATCAGAGCAACAAAAAGAGAAAGCTGAGATTATTCAAACAGGATGCCCTGTTAGATTATTAAACAATCACCTTGTTTCTGTTCTTCAGCTGAAGTGGGGGGACATCAGCTGGAAGTGAAGACCATTCTCAGGGGAAGCAAAGCAAGGATTGTAAGTCACACTCCTTGTTGTTATCTTAAAACCAATATTGCCAGCGGTCTGGGGAATAGAACAGCTCACTGCATAATGAGAGAGAGCCTTCGGACAAAAGGTCAATGGTGTCTCATTTAAGGTGGATATATCCACTTGGTGTCAGCCTGGAATGACGTAAATTGTTGCCATAACAACGGTATCCAGGCACCATTAGTAACATGGCTGTGTCGGGGGAGGTCCGAGGTTTTGTAAGGAAACTGAGTGCCGATCAGAAGATGTGCACTGCACAACATGACATCATCTAAATAATGTGTAGTTAGGTTCTTGGCTCCCTTGTGTGATTGTAAAGGTGAGGTCATCCATTCTGATAGGAATAACAGCAAAATGGACTATTATTTAAATGGTAAAAATTGCAGCATGCTGCTGTGCAGAGGGACCTGGGTGTCCTTGTGTATGAATCACATGGAGTTGGTTTGCAGGAGCAGCAGGTAATTAAGAAGGCAAATGGAATTTTATCCTTCATTGCTAGAGGGATGGAGTTTAAAAATAGTGAGGTTATGTTGCAGCTGTATAAGGTGCTGGTGAGGCCACACCTGGAGTACTGTGAACAGTTTTGGTCTCCTTACTTGTGAAAGGATATACTGGCACTGGAGGGGTGCAGAGGAGATTCACTAGGTTGATTTCAGAGTTGAAAGTTTGGCTTATAAGAACATAAGAAATAGGAGCAGGAGTAGGCCATCTAGCCCTTCAAGCCTGCCCCGCCATTCAATAAGATCATGGCTGATCTGAAGTGGATCAGTTCCACTTTCCCGCTTTCTCCCCATAACCCTTAATCCCCTTGTCTACCAAAAACCTATCTACCCGTGTCTTAAATATATTTAGCGAGGTAGCCTCCATCACTTCAATGGGCAGAGAATTCCAGAGATTCACCACCCTTTGAGTGAAGAAGTTCCTCCTCAACTCCGTTCTAAACTGCTCCCCCCCCCCCCATCTTGAGACTGTGCCCTCTAGTTCAGCTGTCCTTTCTGAGCGGAAAGAATCTCTCTACCTCTACCCTATCCATCCCTTTCATTATCTTATACATCTCTATAAGGTCCCCCCTCATCCTTCTAAACTCCAACGAGTACAGACCCAGTCTACTTAGTCTCTCTTCATAGTCTAACCCCCTCATCTCCGGTATCAGCCTAGTGAACCTCCTCTGCACTCCCTCCAAGGCCAAAATATCCTTGCGCAAGTGCAGTGACCAAAACTGCACACAGTACTCCAGCTTATGAGGAGAGACTGAGTAGACAGGGGCTATACTCTTTGGAATTCAGAAGAATGAGGGGGGATCTTATAGAAATATATAAGATTATGAAGGGAATAGATAAAATAGAAGCAGGGAAGTTGTTTCCACTGGCGGGTGAAACTAGAACTAGAGGGCATGGCCTCAAAATAAGGAGAGCAGATTTAGGACTGAGTTGAGGAGGAAGTTCTTCACACAAAGGGTTGTTAATTACTTTTTAAGATATTTCTGCCTAATGCAATCACATTTAAATGCTAAACTTAAAATATGAATGAACTCAGCTTTAACTGGCTACATTTTAAAATTCAGAAGACATGCTGGGTTAGCCAGAAAATTGGCTGGCATCTTTGAAAAGTACAATGCGAGCAGAAACAGGCTTCTCATCAGCCAATCAAAGGTTTTCATAAACAACATCTGCGAGGCCGGTGTCTCCAAGTCAGAGATAACATGTGCCAAACAATCTCAATACGAAGATAACCGAATAATATATATTGTAATTTCAGCTCTATGTTTTGAGTTCAGCCTTGTTTAGTTCAATCTGTTTCAGAGTTCTGTTTTGATCAGTACAGATCTGGCAGAAGATGCCAGTCTCTCTCTCTCAAGCTTTTGCTCTTTCTGTTTGCTTTTATAACGATTTAATTTTAAGTTCTGTTCAAAAAAAGTCATCGTACCAGTGCCCTCTCCATCTATTGAAAGAAATGAATGGGCCCTACAATGGTAACCCCAGGATTTGATAGTGGGGGATTCAGAGATACTAAAACTGTTGTCAAGAGGAGATAGTGAGATTCTTGTTGACTATCCCTAATGAACTCACAAGGCAATTACGGGTCAACCACATTGCTGTGGCTCTGGAGTCACGTGTAGGACAGACTGGGTAAGGATGGCAGATTTTCTTCTGTAAAGGATGTTAGTGAATCAGATGGTTTATTATGACATTTGATCATAGTTGCATGGCCACCATTATTGAGAGCAATAGCTGGGCCTCTAGATAACAAGTCCACTGACATTACCACTCCCCACCATCACCTGAACAATCTGCAGCTCACCCCCTGAGGGTCTCACAATCAGGAAGGTTTTCTGAAGCAGCCTGGGGCAGGTGAAACATAGAAAATAAGAGCAGGAGGAGCCTGCTCCACCATTCATTATGATCATGGCTGATCATCCAACTCTACAGCCTGCTCCCATCTTCCCGCCATATCCTTTGACGCCCCCCCACCCCCCGCCTTAATCTAAACTTTCCATGTGATTCTCAGAGGAATACTCCAGTTATTTTCATCTTACACTTGGGCAACTATTTTTCTTTGCACTCAGGGCCCTGATGACTGATCTGCTATTCAAAAGAGGTTCAGACCAGATTGAAGTGGAGTGTGTGTGTGTGTGCACGCGCATGCGTGTGCGCATGCGTATGGGTGAGTATGAGTGTATGTGTTTGTGTGTGTGTGTGTGTGTGTGTGTTTGTGTGTGTGCGTGTGTGTGTGCACGCACGCATGCGTGTGAGTGAGTGTGTATAGGTGTGAAGTGGATACCTTCAAAAGGACAGACTGAATGGAAGACAGCTGACAGAGTTTGAGACATTGGCAGGTACATCATCTGTCCAACCTTAATCCCTCAGTCGCCCGGTTTACACTGGGTGGATGGGGATAAGGTCACACAGGGGTTTAAAAGCCAGTGCTATCCAATGAAGAAGGAAATATTTAACTTCGAATATTCAGTAGCTTTAACTTCAAAGAAAGAATCAAATTAAATCCAGCAAATCTTTCTCAAGGAACAATCTTGGAATTGCCAAACTGTGACAAAGTAGGTGCAAGGCAGACAAATTAATTATTAATATTACCATTAGCAAGTCATTCCATCAGCAGCTGTAGTACAAACAGTATGTTAACATGGCTCCAATCCATAGCCCACTCCATCAGGAATTGTAAAGTGCTCTGTTCTGAAATACAAGGAAACAACAAGATAATTTCATACCGCAGCTCTCTTGGCTTCTTTCTAGCAGGCCTGAAAACCACACTGAAAAGAAGCAAGAAAGGTGAAAGACCGAGAGACAGACAGACTGTTCATAGGAATCATAAGAACTCGGAGCAGGAAGAGGCCATTCAGCCCCTCAAGCCTGCTCCATCATTCAATACCATCATGGCTGATCTCACCTTGGTCTCAACTCCACTTTCCTGCCCATTTACTACAGCCCTTCAACCCTGATACTAACTAAAAGCCTGTCTAACTTCTCCTTAAATTTACCCCCAGCATCCACCACTCTCTGGGGCAGTGAATTCCACAGATTCACACCCTCTTTGAGTGAAGTAATTTTCTCTCAGCTCTGTTTTGAATCTGTTGCCCCTTATCGTAAAACTCTGACCGCTTGTTCCACAAGCTTGTTCTCCCTGTCCACTTTGTCATCCCCCTTATCATCTTGTACCCTCAATCAGATCTCTTCTCATCTTCTAAACTCCAGGCAGTATTGGCTTCAACCGCCCAATTTCTCTTCATCAGACAAACCTGTCATCTCTGGATTCAATCTAGTGAACCTCCTCTGAACTGCCTCCAATGCAGCTACGTCCCTCCTCAGGTAAGGGGAGCAAAACTGTACTTTATTCTAAGTGGGGTCTCACTAATGCTTTCTACAGTAGCAGCAACACGTTACTTTTATATTCTATTTCTTTAGCAATAAATGCTAAAGATTCCAACTGCTTTCCTTACTATCTGCCATAGCTGCAGACTAGCTTTCAGTGATTCATGCATGAGGACACCCAGATCTCTCTGCACCAAAGCACTCTGAAGTTTCTCTCCATTTAGATAATAAGTGCCTGAGTGAGGAAGGAGGACCAACCTGGATATTAAAGTCCTGACCCTCTCTCAAAGTGCCTGAGCCTCAGGAGCACCATGGAGGTCCCATAGCTGTATTACCGGAGGAATCTGAATTTATCTTGAATATAATGAACCTTAGTTCATTAGTATCTGAGTGCCACAACTCTTGCGAGGGACATATTGTAGCCTGAGGAAAGAATGCCACAAAGGAGGAATTTGAATGTAAACCTTAAACCTACATTGTGATAGTGTCTGTGGCAGTGTTCTGGAATAACATACAGTGACGCATCTTGGCTAGGATAGCAGGAGGGCAGTTTCTCCCTGCCCACTATGCCACACATCACACCGCTGGTCTGAATGTTTAATTCACTCAGCACTGTTTGTGCTGTAGTGTTCTATGTATGTTCTATATAGGGCTATGGCTTAGTAGGTATAGAAGTGATCGGTGCAACTAGTGGGCCGAAGGGCCTGTTTGTGCTGTAGTGTTCTATGTTCTAAAATGGCCAGATACTGTTAGACCCAGAATAACAAAGCTTCTGTTAGACCCAGAATAACAAAGCTTCTGTTAGACCCAGAATAACAAAGCTCCTGGCAATAAATTCGGAATGATGCATTTATTAGAAGACAAAACATTTTTTTAAACAGTCTGCAAGAACTGATTAATACACAATAGTGCCCAGGAAGCATAACTACCAGCTATTTTGTAAACTACTCCAGCACCCACACACGCACAAACACAAACACTCACACACACATGGACTTTCACACTCACACGCTCACGCTCTCACACACACATTCTCACACTTACACACGCACGTACCCACAAGTACTCACTCACTCACCAACACTCACAAACACTCACACATGCACACACTCACCAACACACAGACTCACCAACATACACACACACGCACACACCCACAAACACACACTCACACACAGATGCTGACCTGTGCCAGACTGTGTGCCGGGGCAGGCTCCCTGTGGAGCTCGATGGGCTATGTGTGGTGGGAGGAGAGGAGGACTAATGCTTTTGAAAGGGAGGAGAAAGTCTGCCGTCATTACCCAGTCTGGCCTACATGTGACTCCAGACCCACAGCCATGTGGTTGACTCTGAACTGCCCTTGGGCAACTAGAGATGGGCAATGAATGCTGGCCCAACCAGCCTCACCCATATCCCACAAATTAGTTAAAAAATGTGCAGTCAGTTTGTTAATGATGTGATGCCTTTTTTAATGAAATCTTACCTTCTTCCCTCCTTTCAGTCTGCTCCCAGCCCCTTCCTCTCCCCCCCCAAAAAAAATCTGAACCTGACGCCAATGGAGGAATCTAAAATGGTTGTTTGTGATCAGAGCATTTCTTCTCTCGGCCGAAAACCTGCCACATGATTCCAATATGAGACTATTTAAAGTTGTAAATGTTAGCCCACCTTAATTTTCATTAATAATGTCTTGCTGCTGACTGGGTTTGAGTCATTTTGGAATGACTTTCACAGCCATCGCTGCAGGATTCTGATCCAGTCCGGTAGGTGTGGTGGAAGTCTCCTCCTACTAAATGGAGAATGGGGTCTGCACTGTGGCCTCCAATGCAATCAATTCACCTGGGGTCAGATACAGTCACAAGTAAAGGCTCCTTTACTTTGAGCACTGTGGATTCTCCCCAGCAACTCCTGGCACACTGACTGGTAATCTAGTGAATAGTGGGCAATATTGTATGATAGCTGCACATTAGAGTGATGTGTTAGACTATTCCAATACCTATGGGCACCGTGATTTACTTTATGTGGACCAGCAGGCCCTGTGAAATATTACAGTCCTGACTGAGATAATGAGGCCATACCCAAGCCATTGACAGCTATGTAGACAGAGTGAAACAGGAGTGACAGCTCTTAGAGAATAGTTTGTCTTAATGTAACAACGAAATAAAAAAAAGTTGCAAATAACAGTTCTAAAGTGATGAGGTCTCCACATTTGAACAGAAGTTGCATTTAATAATATTTAAAACACAAAAATACACACCCGGGATTGACTCCAACTGTAACAGAATTTTAAAACAGTTGTTTCTGCTGAGAAATCTGAAGTGATTTGCAGCTTCATTTTCTAAAGAGTCACTGCAGGCAGATAGTCTCCGGCTGTTCATCGACAGTGGGACTATTTGTGAATAGCTGAGTCTTTAGCTTGTAATTTAATATTGTAATAAGTTGGAACACAACTCAAGAGCTTCCTGAATTTGGCATGCATTTGGCAATCATGTACAAATATTACTTACTTGTCATGGAGGCCCCCTTGTAAGGTTGAAATTGCAGCATCATTTAATGATTAAAGAGGTGGATAGATATGGTATTGTTGACCTGTGCACTAACCCGACCCAGTAAGTGGCATCAGTGCAAGAGTGAAATGTAACGAGGACATTCAATTTTATTCTCTCAGTAAGATAAACGTTAATATTGGTTTTAATTCCCCACTGCTGCCATTATTCAATAATAAAGGCTTCCTCCTACTGGTTCCCTTTCCTGAAATATATTATGTGAAACAGAGAGGTAGTTGGCTCCAGGTACAAGCTATCTGGTTTTGGGATGGGTGTTGTTCATAGAATTCCTATAGTACAGAAGGAGGCCATTCAGCCCATCAAGTCTGTACCGACACAATCCCACTCAGGCGCTATCCCCATAACCGTACATATTTACCCTGTTCAACCTCTGACACAAGGGTCAATTTAACAAGGCCAGTAAACCTAACCTGCACATCTTTGGACTGTGGGAGGAAACTGGAGTACCTGGAGGAAACCCACACAGACATGGGGAGAATGTGCAAACTCCACACAGACAGTGACCTGAGCTGCGAATCGAACCCGTGTCCCTGGTGCTGTGAGGCAGCAGTGCTTAACCACTGTGCCACTGTGCTGCCCATGTTCAGTGTATTTGGGATGTACTGTACAGATGTTTTCTCTCTCAGATAGACTTCCATAATGAAATCACTAACTCAGGAACTGTTTGAACATAAAGACATAAGCGAATGGAACTGGAGAAAGCCATTCGGCCCTTTGAAGCTGTTTTGTCACTAACATGATTGGGACTGATTTCCTATCTCCATTTTACCTTACTGCACAATCCCCATAGTCATTAATTCCCTTAGTTTCCCAAAGTCAATCACCTCCACCATGCATAGAATCAAGGTTGGAGCATTCACAGCTCCCTGGAGGAGAACATAAGAAGAACATAAGAACATAAGAAATAGGAGCAGGAGTAGGCCATCTAGCCCTTCGAGCCTGCCCCGCCATTCAATAAGATCATGGCTGATCTGAAGTGGATCAGTTCCACTTTCCCGCTTTCTCCCCATAACCCTTAATCCCCTTGCCTACCAAAAACCTATCTATCCGCGTCTTAAATATATTTAGCGAGGCAGCCTCCACCACTTCAACAGGCAGAGAATTCCAGAGATTCACCACCCTTTGAGTGAAGAAGTTCCTCCTCAACTCCGTTCTAAACCGCTCCCCCCCCCTTATCTTGAGGCTGTGCCCTCTTGTCCTGCTGTCCTTTCTGAGTGGGAAGAACCTCTCTACCTCTACCCTATCCATCCCCTTCATCATCTTATATGTCTCAATAAGATCCCCCCTCATCCTTCTAAACTCCAACGAGTTCAAGCCCAGTCTATTCAGCCTCTCTTCATAGTTCAACCCCCTCAACTCCGGTATCAGCCTAGTGAACCTCCTCTGCACTCCCTCCAAGGCCAAAATATCCTTGCGCAAGTGCGGTGACCAAAACTACACACACTACTCCAGCTGCGGCCTCACGAGTGCCCTGTACAGTTGCAGCAAGACCTCCCTACTTTTATATTCAATCCTCCTCGCTATGAAGGCCAGCATCCCATTTGCCTTCCTGATCACCTGCTGCACCTGTAGGCTGGGTTTTTGCGACTCATGCACAAGGACCCCCAGGTACCTCTGCACCGTAGCATGCTGCAGCTTTTCGCCCTTTAAATAGTAGTTCCTCCTACTATTATTCCTGCCAAAGTGGATAACCTCACACTTGCCAACATTGTGTTCCATCTGCCAGGTCCTCGCCCACTCGCTTAGCCTATCCAGATCCCTCTGCAGACTTTCCACACCCTCCGCACAATTTGCTTTTCCACTTGTCTTAGTGTCATCAGCAAATTTCGACACCCTACACTCAGCCCCCTCCTCCAGATCATCTATATAAATGGTGAATAGCTGAGGCCCTAGCACCAATCCCTGGGGCACTCCACTCGTCACCAACCGCCAATCCGAATAGCACCCATTGACACCTACTCTCTGCCTCCTATTTGACAGCCAATCCTCTATCCACGCTAACACCTTACCCCCAACTCCATGCCCCCTAACCTTCTGTAACAACCTTTTGTGTGGCACCTTATCAAACGCCTTCTGAAAATTGAGAAACATCATATCCACCGGTTCCCCTCTGTCTACCGCACTAGTCACATCCTCGTAGAATTCCAATAAATTCGTCAGACACGACTTCCCCTTAACGAATCCGTGCTGCATCTGCTCTATCAAACAATTCTTCTCAAGATGCCTCGCTATTTCTTCTTTGATAACGGATTCAAGCATTTTTCCTACAACAGACGTTAAACTAACCAGCCTATAATTCCCTGCCTTTTGCCTGCTACCTTTTTAAACAGCGGCGTAACATTAGCCGATTTCCAATCTTCCGGCACTTCCCTGGAATCCAGCGAGGTTTGGAAAATAAACGTTCTGTGAAAGGTAATAACTTCTCGATATTTACTCTATCCTGACCCCTCTTGATTTTAAACACCTCAATCAAATCTCTTCTTCATCTTCCCTTCTCGAAAGAGAACAGCATCCGCTTCTTCATTCTAGCCACGTAACTAAAGCTCCTCATCCCTGGAACCATTCTCACTAATCCTTTTTGCACCTTCTCTAACTCTGACACATCCTCCCTCCAGATGCCCAGAACTGGATGCAATAATTCATTGAAAGGAGAATGCATAAATTTCTCTTCATCTCGGTCCTAACTGATCGATCCTGTACTTTTAGGTTGTGACTTAATGCCCTTGGTTCCTCAGTCATAGGGAACATCTCTGTATCTCCCCGTCAAACTCTGGAAGAATTTTATCTCTTTCCATTAGATCATTTCCCATTCTTCACAGTTCTAGGGGATATATGATTCTGGCTGGAAGAGCAATGAAAGGCAGTACAAAACAAGGAGTGGAATTTTACCGGTACGTCTGCCCAAGGTTCTTATGGTCCCGCCCGAGGCCAACAGAAAATGCCATTCTCCAAGCCTCGCCCACTCCTGGAATCAGAGCAGGTGTGCCTGTAAAATTCCAGCCAAAGAATACAATTCTAAAAGGGGTAAAGGAGGAGAGGGATGTGGGACACAAATCATTGAAGATGGCAGAATAGGTGAGAGGTCCTATGGGACCCTGGGCTTTATAAATGGAGGACAAAAGCTGGCGGGGGTTGTGATAAACTGGAATAAAACATTGAAAAGGCTTCACCAGGGTTATTGTGTCCAGTTCTGGGCACCTGGAGGGAGGATGTGTCAGAGTTAGAGAAGGTGCAGAAAGGATTAGTGAGAATGGTTCCAGGGATGAGGAGCTTTAGTTATGTGGATAGAATGAAGAAGCGGATGCTGTTCTCTTTCGAGAAGGGAAGATGAAGAAGAGATTTGATTGAGGTGTTTAAAATCAAGAGGGGTCAGGATAGAGTAGATATCGAGAAGTTGTTACCTTTCACGGAAAGTTCCAGAATGAGAAGTCACTGATTTCAGGTGTTGGAAAACGAGTAAATGTTGGCCCTTTAGAGGCTGGTGAGGTATTAATGGGGAGCACAGCGATAACGAAGGAACTAAACCAATGTCTTGCCTCTATCTTCACAGTATAAAATAATGATGATTTTCCAAAATCATGTAGTTAATGCAGAGGAACTTGGTGTAATAACAATCACTGGGGAGAAGGTATTGAATACACTAATGGAATTAAAGACAAATAAGCCTCTGGGAGCTGATGGCCTGCACCCTAGGGTATTAAAGGAGCTGGCAGCAGAGACACTGGATGCACTGGTTGTGATATTTCAAAATTCCTGGGATTCTTTTACGATCCCGGTGGATTGGAAGCATGCTAATATGACGCCCTGTATTCAAAAAGGGACAGAGGCAAAAAGTAGGAAACTATAGGCCCGTTAGCTTGACCTCTGTGGTGGGGAAGCTGCTGGAATCAATCATTAAGGAGGAGATGAATGAGTATTTGGAAAGACAAAGCTCAATCTGCCAATGTCAGCACGGTTTTATGAAGCGAAAGTCATGCTTCACAAACTTGATGTCTTTGAGGACATAACCAGCAAAGTGGATAGTGGGGAACCTGTGGATGTGGCATATCTAGACTTCTAGAAGGCGTTTGACAAGGTGCACTTGACAGACTGATCCAGAAGGTGAGATCACATGGGACTGAGGCAAGAGTTCTCAACTGGATTGAGGATTGGCTGACTGACAGATAGCAGAGTGTAGGGATAAGTGGGTCCTTCCTGGCTGGCAAAATGTAGCAAGCGGGGTGTCGCAGGGCTCTGTCCTCGGACCTTAACTGTTTACAATCTATATAAATGATCTGCAAGCAGGGACAGAGTATAACATGCAAAATTTGTGGATGATACTAAAATAGGTGGGAAAGCAGGCAGTGAGGAGAATATAAAGGTTTTACAGATGGATATAGACAGGCTAGGAGAATGGGCCAAAACTTGGCAGATGGAGTTTAATGTGGATAAGTGTGAGGTTGTCCATTTTGGCAGAAAAAATAGAAAGGCAAATTATTACCCAAATGGAAAATAGATTCAAAATGTGTCCGTGCAGAGGGATCTGGGTGTCTGTGTTCATGAATTGCAGAAAGTCGGTATGCAGATGCAGCATGTAATAAAAAAGCAAATGGGATGTTGGCATTTATTGCAAAGGGACTGGAGTATAAAAGTAGAGAAGTGCTGTTGTTGTATAGGGTGTTGGTGAGACCACACCTGGAGTATTGTATCCAGTTTTGGTCTCTTTATTTGAGGAAGGATGTGGTGGCATTGGAGGCAGTTCAGGGGAGGTTCACCAGACTGATTCCCAGGGTGAAAGGATTGACGTATGAAGAGAGATTAAATAGTTTGGGCTTATGTTTGCTAGAGTTTAGAAGGATGAAAGGGGATCTGATTGAGGTATATAAAATTTCAAAAGGGATTGATGAAGTAAATGTAGACCAAATGTTTCCTCTTATGGGAGGAATTGTTTCCTCTTCCTCTGGGCGGCATGGTAACACAGTGGTTAGCACTGCTGCTTCATAGCTCCAGGGTCCTGGGTTCGATTCCCAACTCGGGTCACTGTCTGTGTGGAGTTTGCACATTCTCCTCGTGTCTGCATGGGTTTTCTCTGGGTGCTTCAGTTTCCACCCATAGTCCAAAGATGTGCGGGTTAGGTTGATTGGCCATGCTAAGAAATTGCCCCTTAGTATTCAGGGATGCGTAGGTTAGCGGGATTAGTGGGTATAATATGTGGGGATATGGGGGTAGGGCCTGGGTGAGATTGTGTTTGGTGCAGACTTGATGGGCCGAAGGCCTGTCCCTGCACTGTAGGGTTTAATGATTCTTATGGGGCAATCTGGAACAAGAGGCCATAGGTATAGGGTGAGAGGCGTAGATTTAAAACTGAGGTGAGTCACCTGATGAAGGAGCAGCGTCCCAAAAGCTCGTGATACCAAATAAATCTGTTGGACTTTAACCTAATGTTGTGAGACTTCTTACTGTGCCCGTCCTAGTCCATTGCCAGCATCTCCATATCTGTAAAAGTTGGTGAGAGTTGTAGCATTGTATTTGTCGGGTGGTGAATTTGTGGAACTCGCTGCCCCACACTGCGGTGGAGTCTGACTTGTTAAATGGTTTCAAGAGGGAGATGGATATATTTCTAATAAAAAAGAGAAAGAGGGATATGGAGAACAGGTGGGGAGGTGGATTTGAGACCAGGGAGAGATCAGCCATGATCTGATTGAATGGCAGAGCAGGCTCGAAAGGTTCATTTACCTACTTCTGCTCCTAATTCCTGTGTTCCTATGATCTTTGCATGTCATGTGCCACCTGCTAAGATTCCCGTGGTGGGTTGAACAGGTGAATCCCATCCATTGTCTTCAAAAGAGACTTGTTGAGTTATGTGAACAGAAAGAATTTTAAATATTACAGGGATAGGGTGGGAGACTTAGATTAGGTGAGTTGCATTTGCAGAGAGCCGACATGTGCATAACGGATCGAATGGGCTCCTCCTGTCCTGTAGCCATTCCAGATCCTACTGTCCACTCAATTTCTCCTCGTTAGACAACCCATTTATTGCAGTAATCAGTCTAACGCACTCCTGTTACTGCCCCTCTGGGTCAAGTATTTCCTTCCTTCCTGCTTTTGTGGCCATAGTGTTTGTTTGGTGACTCCAGTTCAGTTTCTGAATGGCTTATTAGGCCATTTCAGAGGGCTAAGAGTCATTCACATTGCTGTGGGTTTGGAGTCACATGTAGGCCAGACTGTGTAAGGATGGCAGATTTCCTTCCCTAAAGATGATCCTCCCCAAGTGATCAATGTGTGTCTATTTTATTTCATTGTCCTACTGCTATAAAACTAGGTGCTATTAATTATAAATAACTCAATATATATCAATGTAATAAATCAGTACATCAATAAATATACCTGTAATGGAGCCAGTAAGCATTTCATCAATGTTACACCAATTATCTAATGCTGTTATCTACCCAGATCCATTCTACATTAGCCAAGTGAACACGAATAAAAGAGTCTTGGATAACTTGGCATGAGGACCAGTGTACGTCAGTTCAGTTCATACCAGTATTCTGTTATTATAAGAAATGTGGGTCCAGTTTATACCAATTACTCAGCGCTGACTGAAATCAGTGTATTTTTACACTGGTGTTATCACAGCTGAATTGAAACACACTTCTCTTCCTAATCAGCAATAGTAAATTTGATGAAACAAAGACCATTTTGATCTGCTGTGAAAGCTGTGTTTCTGTCTTGGCCAAAATCCAGTGAGAATGTGTGAACCACTCGGTATGTTTTTTGACAAGGTAATTTTACCTGCAGCATCTGTCAAATGGATTGGTTGAAGGTTATTGCCAACAGCCTTCACAGTCTCCAAACTAACCTGAATTTACTCCTTCATGGAAACAGCTCAGTCAGTCTGCCACCGTCACCAGTTATTCGCAGTTAATGACATAAAGAACTATTTTAAAAATGCAATATTTATAAGATTTTAACTATTCCTGATGGTACATGGCCAAAGTTCTGATGCATTTAACACTGTGGTGGCACAGTGGTTAGCACAGCTACCTCTCAGGGACCCAGGTTCAGTTCCCAGCTTGGGTCACTGTCTGTGTGGAGTTTGCACATTCTCCCCGTGTCTGCATGGGTTTCCTCCGGGTGCTTCAGTTTCCTTCCACAGTCCAAAGATGTGCGGGTTAGGTGGATTGGCCCTGCCAAATTGGCCCTTGGTGTCAGGGGGACTAGCTAGGGTAAATGCATAGGGTTATGGGGATAGGGCTTAGGTGGGATTGTGGTCGGTGCAGATAAGATGGACTGAATGGTCTCCTTCTGCACTGTAGGATTCTATGACTCAAACCATTTCTGAAGTTCACCCTTCCCAAGTTGACACATAAACCCTTCCGCTGTGCAACCAGGAATGTGACAATCATTCAATAATTTAGAATTTGTTTGTGAAAGTTTTTTTTATTCATTCTTGGGATGTGGGAGTCACTAACAAAGCCAACACTTAATAGCCATCCTAATTGCCCTTTAGAACAAAGAACAAAGAAAATTACAGCACAGGAACAGGCCCTTTGATCCTCCAAGCCTGCACTGACCATGCTACCCGACTGAACTAAAATTCCTTACGCTTCCAGGAACCATATCCCTCTATTCCCATAATATTCATAAGAACATAAGAACTAGGAACAGGAGTAGTCATCTGGCCTCTCGAGTCTGCTCCACCATTCAATAAGATCATGGCTGATCTTTTTGTGGACTCAGCTCCACTTACCCGCCCGCTCACCATAACCCTTAATTCCTTTACTGTTCAAAAATGTATCTATCCTTACCTTAAAAACATTCAATGAGGGAGCCTCAACTGCTTCACTGGGCAGGGAATTCCACAGATTCACAACCCTTTGTGTGAAGACGTTCCTCCTCAACTCAGTCCTAAATCTGCTCCCCCTTATTTTGAGGCCATGCCCCCTAGTTCTAGTTTCACCCCCCCAGTGGAAACAACTTCCCTGCTTCTATCTTATCTATTCTCTTCATAATCTTATATGTTTCTATAAGATCTCCCCTCATTCTTCTGAATTCCAATAAGTATAGCCCCAGTCTACTCAGCCTCTCCTCATAAACCAACCCTCTCAACTCCGGAACAACCTAGTGAATCTCCTCTGCACCCCCTCCAGTGCCAGTATATCCTTTCTCAAGTAAGGAGACCAAAACTGTACACAGAACTCCAGATGTGGCCTCACCAGCACCTTATACAGCTGCAACATAACCTTACTGTTTTTAAACTCCATCCCTCTAGCAATGAAGGACAAAATTCCATTTGCCTTCTTCATTACCTGCTGCACCTGCAAACCAACTCCTTGAGATTCCTGCACAAGGACACCCAGGTCCCTCTGCACAACAGCATGCTGCAATTTTTTACCATTTAAATAATAGTCCATTTTGCTGTTATTCCTACCAAAATGGGTGACATCACATTTACTCACGTTGCACTCCATCTGTTAGACCCTCACCCACTTAGACTATCTATATCCCTTTGCAGACTTTCAGCATCCTCTGCACACTTTGCTTTGCCACTCAACTTAGTGTTATCTGCGAACTTTGACACACTACACTCGGTCCCCAACTCCAAATCATCTATGTAAGTCGTAAACAATTGTGGTGCCAACACTGATCCCTGAGGCACACCACTAGTCGCCGATCGCCAACCAGAAAAACATCCATTTACCCCCACTCTTTGCTTTCTGTTAGTTAACCAATCCTCTATCCATGATAATACATTACCTGTAACACTGCATTCATGTATTTGTCAAGATGCCCTGAAAAGTCACTACCATATCTGCTTCCACTACCTCCCCCAGCAACAGGTTCCAGGCACCCACTATGCTCTGTGTAAAGAATCTGCCTTGTACATCTCCTTTAAACCTTGCCTCTCGCACCTTAAACATATGCCCCCTAGTAACTGACTCTTCCACTCTGGGAAAAAGCTTCTGACTATCCACTCTGTCCATGCCCTTCATAATCTTGTAGGCTTCTATCAGGTTGCCCCTCAACCTCTGTCGCTCCAGTGAGAACAAAGCAAGTTTCTTCAACCTCTCCTCGTAGCTGATGCCCTCCATACCAGGCAACATCCTGGTGCTGATGAGAGAGTAATCAGAAAGAGAGCATGGCATTGAGAGCTTTGTGGCATTGGAATTTCTTATCCAAGATTTACTCGATGACTCTGTACGTTCCCTATGTCCGGATAAAAATGTTTTACCTGAACAGATGTGAATGTGCAAGACACACAGCTCTTTAACGAGCAGTTTGACTACACTTCTCTAAACATTAAGTTTATGAGTGTGGCTGCCAAGTTCACAGACAGATTTAGCATTCTCTGGACTTTGGGTTCCTCTAAGATCCTCCTGCACTCACCCGTCCCCACAACTAACCATTCAAACAGACTGGATGGATTGCAGACAATAGCAGTTGACATTATCCCTCCCAATCATTATCCTAAATTCTCTCTTTGTACCCGAACAGGTGCCGGAGTGTAGTGACTAGGGGATTTTCACAGTAACTTCATTGTGGTGTCAACGTAAGCCTACTTGTGACTAATAAATAAATAAATCAATCAATCTACTCTCTTACCTGTTGAATTTTAATGTATGCTGTAAAACCTCCACCCCTTTCTCTCCAGCCCACCCCTCGTCCTCAACCCTGGATCCAGATGAGCGGCGAATCTACTCCCCACCGCACGTGTAGCAGATTCCTGCCACCCACTGGCTGACTGAAAGGCAATATCTTCCATTGTCCAGTGAGGGGCAAAGAAGCCTCCCCTCATCCCTTATCACAACACAAACTCCAATGAAATAATTGATGTGGGCAGGCATGCTGTCTTTGCCCTTGAAATGGTGTCTGAAAAACTAGAAACTCACGTTTAAAAATGATTGGTCTATAAATTATGTCACAGCAGCCTCGTTCCTAAAGGGTCAATCTGCATAATTTATTCAATCTCCCTCTCCTTCAGTGTCTGTTTCCTTCATAACAACTAACATTTGAATAAACTCCCAGCCGTCACTTGTTTGAGGTTGTAATTGTTGAGAATGACATCAATAGCTCAGCACAGTCACCCGAACCTGAGCTTTCTGGGCCAATCTCTGATAAACTTCCCCATTTGTTTTTTTTTGCCTCTTGTTTCAGTGAACAACACCGTTGTTTATTCAAGCAGAATTGACAAACTTTTTTGAAAAAATTTGGCCGCTGGTAGATATGCCTGAGTTCTCCAAAGGGATTGAGTTCTTTGATGTAATAGAATGGTTCCTCAGTGACAAAAGACTGAGGAAACCCCATTCATCAGATCAGAAAACCAGCTCATTTTCTCATTGAAAACCTCTTGTGAAAGGCAGCTGAGTTCACAACTGGAATGCTGAGAGCATACTTGCTTATCACTGAGGCAGGGTGGGGGGGGGCAGGGTGCAGGAGGGGGCAGGGAGGCAGGGGCATGGGGCGGGGAGGCAGGGGAATGATGGGTGGAGGATCAATCAAGTTCTTGATTGATAAGACGGAAGTCTAGAGGTCAGTGGGCCTTAAGGGGAGGGTTCCCCCACAGAAGGGGCTTCTGAGGGAGGCCCCCACCAGAATGCCCCCTCCCTACCCACATGCATTAAAGGGATATGAGGTACATGCATTAAAGGGATATGGTGTTTATGCTCCACTCGAACCTCCTCATCTTAACCCAGCATCATAACTGTTCCATACAGGGGCGAGTCAGGCAAACTGTGCTCCAGCCCAGACACCAACAGTCCATAAGCAGAGGGGTTTTGAATTCTGTTTAAAGTACACTGTGGTAAGTTTCCCCAAAGCCTTCCTTTGTGAGATTCAATTGATTAATAACTCGCAGCAAACCCGTGTTGCAATAAACCCAGGAGATTTCTTCATTTCACATTCAAAATCGAAAAGAGGAGTGTTCACAGCATCTTACTCCACTGCACACACCCTCACACACACCCAGTCCTTCACACACACCATCACAGATACCCTCACACAGGCCCTCACACATACACACACCCTCACACAGATCTTCACCCACCCTCACACACATACACACAGACTCTCGCATACCCACAGACACTCGCATACACACACACTCGCGCACACACACACACTCGCTCACACACAGATGCGCTCACTCACACACACACTCTTGTAACATGGTGTGAGAAGTGGAGCTGTGGTTGGGTTTTGAAGAATTGGGGTGAAGCCACAACTGTTGATGGGAACGCAGAAATATTCCCAGCTGCAGAGAACTGCTAAAAATGGCCATTAAAAAAGGACAGCAAACCAATTGGGTTAGTCAAAATAGCTGTTAATATTCCTCTCCCATTTCCTGTTGAGATGAAAGGCGATATACTGCGAAACTAGCAGTTTTTCCACTTGCAAAAGTCAAAACTACAAGATTGCAACACATTTAATTAACAGGCTGGAGCCATTACAGGCAACAACAATTCTAACACTGTCAGAAAGAGACTGCCAAAAATTGTATTTCACCCTAACTCTCTCCAAAAAACAGAAAAACAAATGGCAAAAATCTTGAAAGTTTTGAAGGCATGCTTTGAATTCCAAGTGAGGGTAACATAAGAATGCTATGTGTTAAATACTAGGATTCAAGGTGAAAAAGTGTCTACTGATCAGTATGTGACTGCATTAACATGGCTCACACAATCCTATGAATTCAAGCAACTAAAAGATGGTGACATTGAGGATAGGATTGTCTGAAGCAGAGGGGATTCTGCAGTGAGAGCAGAGAAATTTACTATCAAGAAAGCGATTAACATGCAGAAGTTGTAAAATTTCAGCTGGGGCAGATGAACAGGAGAATGGACCATTATTATTTAGACATTTGAGGCTGGAAGAACAGAACAATCATGGACAAAGGATGAGGATGGCCTCAACCGGGATCACATGAGGATGGCCTCAACCAGGACCTTGGGTTCATGTCACACTATCTGTAACTGCCATGACTTGCCTGGACTTGCAAAATCTCAGTAATTGTCCTGTCTGGAGACAATACACATCTCTTTAACCTATTCTTAATGCTCTCTCCACTCACATTGTCTGCACCTTTAAGACTTGATTAGCTGTAAAGACTCTCATTCTAATCAGTAAACTGAGTGTGTGTCTTTATGTGCCCTGTTTGTGATCAGAACTCCCCACTCTCCTGACGAAGGGGCAGAGCCCTGGAATCTAGTAGTGTTTGCTACCAAATAAACCTGTTGGACTTTAACCTGGTGTTGTGAGACTTCTTACTGTGTTTACCCCAGTCTAATGCCAGCATCTCCACATCATGAAAGTTCTAGAACCAGGAAATCTAAACATTAGGACCAAGCCAATCAGGAGAGATATTAGAAAACAGTTCTACACACAGAGAGTGGTGGAAGTTTCTCTTCCTCTCATGGCCCCGAACACTGGTTCAATTGTTTGTCTGGAATTGACAATTTTTTTATTGAGCAGGGGTATCGAGGGCAGGTAATTAAAGTTAGGCCACAGATCAGCCATAATCTTACTGCATGGTGGAATCATCACTGCTTTACCTACAGAATCTCTGCACTAAACCTCTTCCCCTTGTCACCACTTTCCGTGGCTTCTTAAATCTACTTTTTAATGTTTCAGCCACATCTTCTCATTTTCCCACTGCCGTTTGTCATCCATTTCTCTGAGATACTCCTTGACATTTTTACTGTATTAAATATGCTATACAAATGGAAATTGTTATTGCAGTTGAGATTTGTATTAATCTCTATGCATAATGGGGGAATTAGTTAATCATTTTGTCCAATTAATTACAGACTGAAAAAATGTTTTATTAATGATTAGGAAAATCTGGCACTGAGTAACATAGCCCAAGGTTTAAGAACTTTTGAATATTCATCCTAAATATCTCAGCCTAATTGTCATTATGCAAGACTAACCTTGAAAGTCAGATAACAACTTCCCTTGCTGAGGTCAAGGAACAGCTTCCAGAATTGTACAAGTATGAGTCTAAAGTAGATGTCAACACAAGTGCGAAAGTGAGACACATTCCCAGGAGTGAGCGAGTGATAATACAAGATGAGAATGAACAGATTGTTAATACGGTTGCTAATTTTATGCTGTGCACTTCACTGAACTTGGTCTGAAGTGCCGAAATTCCTTTCATTTTTTGGTGTGATCTGTTTATGTCGTTATATTGCTTCTGTGATGACCGTACCATAAACAACACATAGGTGCCCAGGTTCAACTTTCTTTCCCAGTTTTGACTTGTTCATTTGGAGAGGTGTATACCTTCTCTCTTTCTGATATACTAGTTGTGTTTAATGTGCTTTGACCAGGGATTCACTTGAACCCTGTAAGTAGACATAAGAACATAAGAAATAGGAGCAGGAGTAGGCCATCTAGCCCTTCGAGCCTGCCCCGCCATTCAATAAGATCATGGCTGATCTGAAGTGGATCAGTTCCACTTTCCCGCTCTCTCCCCGTAACCCTTAATTCCCTTGTCTGTCAAAAACCTATCTACCCGTGACTTAAATATATTTAGCGAGGCAGCCTCCACCACTTCAACGGGCAGAGAATTCCAGAGAGTCACCACCCTTTGAGTGAAGAAGTTCCTCTTCAACTCTGTTCTAAACTGCCCCCCCCCCCCTTATCTTGAGGCTGTGCCCTCTAGTCCTGCTATCCTTTCTAAGTGGGAAGAATCTCTCTACCTCTACCCTATCCATCCCTTTCATTATCTTATACATCTCTATAAGATCCCCCCTCATCCTTCTAAACCCCAACAAGTACAGACCCAGTCTATTTAGTCTCTCTTCATAGTCCAAACACATAGGGGGTCGTTTTATCTCAGTTGGCTTACAACTGGTTAAGGACATAACAGCACGGGTTCAATTCCCATACCGGTTGAGAATATTCACAAAGGCCTCGCCTTCTCAACCTTGCCCTTTGCCTGAGGTGTGGTGACCCTCAGGTTAAATCACTACCTGTTACAGCCTATGGTCATCTAGCAGGAAGATGACTTCACCTTTACCTATAAATAGGCATGACTTACCTGTGCTTGTTGGGATTAAACAAAGAACAAAAAAAATTACAGCGCAGGAACAGGCCCTTCAGCCCTCCAAGCCTGCACCGACCATGCTGCCCGACTGAACTAAAACCCCCTGCGCTTATGGGGATCATATCCCTCTATTCCCATCCTATTCATGTACTTGTCAAGATACCCCTTAGAAGTCACTACCCTATCCGCTTCCACTACCTCCCCTAGCAATGAGCTCCAGACACCACTACTCTGTGTAAAAAATCTGCCCTGTACATCTCCTTTAAACCTTGCCCCTCACACCTTAAACCTGTGCCCCCCTAGTAATTGACTCTTCCACCCTGGGAAAAAGCTTCTGACTATCCACTCTGTCCATGCCACTCATAATCTTATAGACTTCTATCGGGTCTCCCCTCAACCTCCATCGCTCCAGTGAGAACAAACCAAGTTTCTCCAATCTCTCCTTATAGCTGATGCCCTCCACACCAGGCAACATCCTGGTAAATCTTTTCTGTACCCTCTCCAAAGCATCCACATCCTTATGGTAGTGTGGAGACCAGAATTGAACACTATATTCCAAGTGCAGCCTAACTAAGGTTCTATAAATCTGCAACATGACTTGCCGATTTTTAAACCTAATACCACGGCTGATGAAGGCAAGCATGCAGTATGCCTTCTTGACTACCTTCTCCACCTGCATTGCCCCTTTATGACCTGTGTGCCTGTACACCCAGATCCCTTTGCCTATCAATACTCTTAAGGGTTCTGCCAAGTTCCGCACATGAGTACAGCCTTAACTGGGGTCTTGGGTTCACTGCATGTAACCCTCACCATTTGGCCTAAGCTTGCAAAATCTTACTAACTGTCCTGGCTTGAGACAATTCATTTCTCTTTAACCTGTGATTATCCCTCTCTCCACTTGCACTGTTTGGACCTGTAAAGACTCGCATTCCAACCATTCTTCATATTCCAATCTGCAGTTATCTTGCAATAGTATCTGTGTCTATATATGCCGTGTTTGTGAACCTACCTCTCCGCTCACCTGATGAAGAAGCAGCGTTCCGAAAGCTCATGATTCCAAATAAACCTGTTGGACTTTAACCTGGTATTGTGACATTTCTTACTGTTCCTGAATTAGAACATAGTAGCAGAGTATGGTTTCCTAAAAGGTGAGGATTGAAAGCTCAGAAAATAAATCAGGCAAAAAACTACAGAGCCATCCATCATTTTGGAAAGTGACAAAGTGTAAATTGCTGAGTATGATCCCCACTTCACCAGTGGAAGAATGAAGTGGATATGTTGACATTGATTATACTTTACCAAAGAGAAAATAGGTGTTGTCACTCCCTACCAGAAATAAAATCCAAAGTAAAGATTTTTATGAGTGTGATGCCCATCATTGGATAGTGATGAGGGTTTCAATCTTTCAAAAGAGTTCTTGAAGAAATTGACAAGACCATAAGACATAGGAGCAGAATTAGGCCACTCGGCCCATCAAGTCTGCTCCACCATTCATGGCTGATATTTTTCTCATCCCCATTCTCCTGCCTTTTCCCCATAACCTCGGATCCCCTTATTAATCAAGAACTCATCTCTGTCTTAAAGACACTCAATGACTTGGAAATAACCTGGACAAGAAAGATGATGTATTAGATGTTTCAGTCCTGGTTGGTGGAATAGGCTGGCCAACAGACTTCGTAAGAAGTCTCACGACACCAGGTTAAAGTCCAGCCAGTTTATTTGATAGTAATCCCACAAGCTTTCGGAAACAGTTCCTTCGTCAGGTGTGTGAAGGTTCTGATCAGAGAAGGGCATATAAAGTCACACACAGTTTACAGAATACCGATTAGAATGCAAATTTTTGCAGCTAACCTGCCATTCAAGTCCTAAAGATGCAGAAAATGTGAGTGGAGATAGTATTAGGCATGGGTTAAAGAGATGTGTATTGTCTCCAGACAGGACAGTAAGTGCAAACCCAGGCAAGTCATGGGGGTTACAGATAGTGCGACATGAACCCCAGATCCCTGTTGAGACCGTCCTCATGTGTGCGGAACTTGACTATCAGTCTCTGCTCAGCGACTCTGCGCTGTTGTGTGTCGTGAAGGCCGCCTTGGAGAATGCTTACCTGAAGATCGGAAGCCGAATGCCCGTGACCGCTGAAGTGTTCACCAACAGGAAGGGAACAGTCTTGCCTGGTGATTGTCAAGCGGTGTTCATTCATCCGTTGTTGTAGCGTCTGCATGGTCTCCCCAATGTACCATGCTTCGGGACATCCTTTCCTGCAGCGTATCAGGTAGACAATGTTGGCCGAGTTGCAAGAGTATTTACCATATACCTGGTGGATGGTATTCTCACGTGTGATGATGGTATCTGTGTCGATGATCCGGCATGTCTTGCAGAGGTTGCTGTGGCAGGGTTGTGTGGTATTGTGGTCACTGTTCTCCTGAAGGCTGGGTAGTTTGCTGTGAACAATGGTCTGTTTGAGGTTGTGCGGTTGTTAGAAGGCAAGAAGTGGGGGTGTGGGGATGGCCCTGGCGAAATGTTCATCTTCATCAATGACATGTTGAAGACTCCGGAGAAGATGACATAGCTTCTCCGCTCTGGGGAAGTACTGGACGACGAAGGGTACTCTGTCCGCCGTGTCCCGTGTTTGTCTTCTGAGGAGATCGGTGCAGTTTTTCACTGTGGCGCGTCGGAACTGTCGATCGATGAGTTGAACACCATATCCTGTTCTTATGAGGGCATCTCTCAGCATCTGGAGGTGTCTGTCGCGATCCTCCTCATCTGAGCAGATCTTGTGTACACGGAGAGCTTGTCCATAGGGGATGGTTTCTTTAACATGTTTCGGGTGGAAGCTGGAGAAGTGGAGCATTGTGAGATTGTCTGTGGGCTTGCGGTACAGTGAGGTGCTGAGGTGACCGTCCTTGAAGGAGATGTGTGTGTCCAAGAATGCAACTGATTCTGGGGAATAATCCATGGTGAGTCTGATGGTGGGATGGAACTTGATAATGTCATCATATAGTTGTTCCAGTGATTGTTCACCATGAGTCCAAAGGAAGAAAATGTCATTGATGTATCTAGTGTATAGCATCGGTTGAAGGTCCTGTGCGGTGAAGAAGTCTTGTTCGAGCCTGTGCATGAAGATTTTGGCATATTGAGGTGCAAATTTGGTCCCCGTGGTTGTTCCATGTGTCTGGATGAAGAACTGGTTGTTGAAGGTGAAGACATTGTGGTCCAGGATGAAGCAGATGAGTTATAAAATTGCATCTGGAAACTGGCAGTTGTCATAAGAACATACATAAGAACATACTGAGGCAGTTGCAGCAATGCCATCGTTGTGGGGGATGTTGGTGTAGAGCACCGAGAGTGGAGAGAAAGGAAATCTCTGAAATTAAATGGTTGGATGCTGGACACCAACTGTTTTATCTTGAAAAAAGAAAGACTTGTACAAAGAAAGTGTCACTTCTTTCAAGTGCAAGTCAATCACGTTAGGAGCCTGACTGATGTTCTTACATTGGTTGTTGGTGTAGCTATGAGCTCACTCAGGTCTGTTCAGTAAGAGCTACCCAGTTGTAGAATCATATCGAACAGTAGATATTTTGTTTTGGGCTTTAAAATCACAGCTGGTTCAGTATAGTCTGTACTCTGCTTAGTAGAAACAACAAACAAGGAATGTGCAGTTTGATTCATCAATCATTGGAACAAACAGTGTAAATACCTAGTTTTGCACCAAATTGAAATTCAGATACAAAGTTGCTCAAATGATCATAGGCAGAATTATTTTTGAGATCTGTTGTTGTGTGCATTTTTTTTTATTTGTTCATGGGATCTGTGTTAGTCCACATGTATTGTCCATCCCTGAGGGCAATTAAGGGTTAACCACATTGCTGTGGCTCTGGAATCACATATAGACTAGGCCTGGTAATTTCCTTCCCTAAAGGACTTTAGTGAACCAGATGGGTTTTTATGACAATCAACAATGGTTTCATGGTCATCAGTAGACTTTTAATTCCAAATTTTTATTGAATTTTAATTTTGCTATCTGTCATATTGGGATCCAAAGCTGGGTCCCCAGAGCATTACCCTGCGTCTCTGGATTGTTGGTCCAGCAACAATACCACTGCATCACTGCCTCCGTTAATTTGTTTCTATGATTGGGCAGTACTTGCTGAACAATCCTGATTGTACTAATAGCCATTCTAACAACCAATTTAAGATAATCAGTGAAGCTGCTTTTTGTAATAATTTTAAATCTAGCATTCTTGTGTTTGTCCTGATGAGTGCAAGCTGAAAAGCTTCAGCTTGTATTCTTTTCAGCTTTGTACCACATCTACAGTTTCCCCTTTACAAACCCTATGAGTTACACTCTCAAAAATCTCAAATACATTTCTCTAGTAAGATTTCTCTTTTGGAAAACAGTATTGATGTGTTTTAATCATTCTGTGTATTTCTAAATGCATGATTTAGGCTTCCTAGATTCCAGCACTATTTAAGTTAGGGTAACTTGATGTTAGGGTAGTTGGCCTGTCTTTCCCCATTTAGTTTCTTTCTTACCTCTCTTGAATAATGATTTTATATTTGTTAACTTCCAACCAGCTGGGACTGTTCCTGAATTTCAGGAATTTTGAAAATCATAACCAGAGCATCCAGTGGGCGGAATTTTCTCCTTGCTCCCACCACGGGAATCGCAGCGGGCTGGACATGCTAATATCCAGCACTGGAAAATCTCGCCCACTGTCTCTGCAGTTATCTCTTTGAGAAGGTGAGAGTCCTGATGATTGTTCGATTTTAGTCCCTTGAGTTTCTCCAATACTGTTTCTTTGCTGATATTCATTACATTCATATCCTCACTCTTACTAGCCCCCGGGTTACCATCCATTTCTGGTAATTGTGTCTTCTACTGGGAAGACAGACACAAAATATTTATTTAGCATCTCTGCCATTTCCCCATCCCTCATGATAATTTCTCTTCTGAGGTTCCAGTGTTTAATTTCTGAAGGGCAACCAGCGAAGGGTAATAAATACTGACCTTGTCAGTGACACCCATGTCCTGTAAATGAATTTCTAAATATTTAGTTACTTTCTTCTTTCTCACGTACTTATAAGAGTTCTTCCAATCTGTTTTTATATTCCTGGTTAGTTTAATTCCTATTTTCACCTTTTTATAAACTTTCTGGGGGCCCTCTACTGGTTTCTAAAACTCTCCCAATACACAGACCTCCTAATGTTCTTGAAGCCCCTTCTTTGAAACTATCAGATCCTTAACTTCTTTAATAAGCTAAGGATGGATTTTTCTTGCTGTATTTAGGTTTTTAGGTGAAATATATTTTTGCCGAACATTTTGAATTGTTTCTTTAGCTGTTACCTGAACGTTTTAAAAGTTATCCAATTTTCCCCCATAGCTGTGGAATGTGATTGGTTTTGTTTAAGTTTAGAATTCTTGTTTGCGCTGGGAGTATGTCATTTTCAAACTTAACAGCTTTCCAAAGACTATCTTGTATGAAGACGGTGCTTTTTCAAACTGCTCTCCCTCACACCAACAACAAATAATTGGCTCGCACCTTACACTGGAGCACAGCAGCACCCCAGAAGCACAGCCCATCAAGTCATTTGATTTAAAATATTCTACACAAGACTCCAATCCCTCCAAACAGAACAAATAGAAACACCACAGAAACCAACAGATGTTCAATTGCTGCAAAACAGAAACTGGGTATTATTTTTAACTCAATGTTCAAATTGAAAATATCTTGGCAGACATTGAAAGTGAATCTGGAGATTGAAAACAATCAGACAATCTCACAGCAAGTCGAGAAAGTCCAGAACAGAGACACTTATCAACTGCAGAGTACAGCTGAAAAGATACAGGAAACCTGACAAAACAGTGAAAACTCAGCAAGCAAATCACATACCAGCAGCCACAGAGACAAACCTAAACTTAATCACAAAGAGTTTGTGGGGGGGTGGGGGTGAGTGGGGTGGGGGAGTGTGATTAGGGTGGGGGCTGAATGGGGTGTGGGGGAGTGAGCGGGGTGGAGGGTTGTGAGTCGGGTGGGGGGGTGTGAGTGGGGTGGGGGGGTGAGTGGTTTGGGGGGGGGGGGTGGTGAGTGGGGTGGCTGCTGACAGAAGGACAGGCACCAGACTATCAGGATTGCAGGGGGGTGGGGAGGGCAGGGTTGATGTTGGGGCAACAGGTAAATAACATGGGGGTGGGCGTTTTGCTTTCTGGGGATCAGTGGGAAATGGGGTCAGAATCAAGGACAAGGGGGTTGCTCGTAGCAATGTTCCGTCCCTTGGCAGGCAATGAATGCCTTTGTTCAAAGGACCTCCCACTCCCACCCCCACCCCCACACCCACCCCCACCCCCACCCTTACAGGTGACAAGCAGTTTATACCTGTTGCACACTCTGCATAGCAACTGCCCCTCCTGCAGCTGGAATAACCCAGCAACAATAGGAAGAGGCCCTGAAGTGATCATTAATTAGGTTGATTGGCCATGCTATAATTGTCCTTTAGTGTCCTGGGATGTATAGGTTAGAGGGATTAGTGGGTAAAATATGTAGAGATAGGGGGTTAGGGCCTGGGTGGGATTGTGGTTGGCACAGACTCGATGGGCTGAAGGGCCTCTTTCTGCACTGTAGGGTTTCTATGAATCTAATTGGCCTTCCTACCAGCAATTAATTCTGATGGAGGTAGGATTCAGGAACACTGCCACCCAATCACCAGTTCTGAAACTGAACTGGGACCCAGCCATGTAAATACTGTGGCTCCCAGAACATGTCAGAGGCTGGGAATTCTGTGGCAAACAACTACCTCCTGATGCCCTAAAGCCTGTCCACCATCTGCAAAGCACAAGTCAGGAGTGTGATGGAATTCTCCCCACTTGCCTTGATGGGTACAGCTCCAACAACACTCAGGAAGCTTAACACCATCCAGGACAAGGCAGCCCCACTTGAATGGTGCTCCATCTGTAGATTGAGTGGTCATGTGATGAAGTGGCTACTGAAAGGGTCATGTGACAGGAGCACACACGTTCTCCCCGGAATATGGGCAGAGTACACGCATGTGCAGTTGCTCAGACTAGTGAATAAACTATTGAACTTGGTATTGGAACCCAGCGCTTCCACGTGGTGTCAGGAGTTGGCAGTAGGGCACAAGGACTTGGCCACATCGACCCACACTTCATTGATGAGATCATTGCAATGTGGCAAATGGAATCATTTTGCAAAATGCTACAATTGAAACCACAGCAGCCTCCCTTTCCCAGTTGGAAGCACAGGCCAAGGAATCACTGTCATGACCCTCCATCTACACTGAGATGGAGTGGGAAATCTCCGGATGTGCACTGTGCAGTACACTCACACTGCATCAAGCAAAGCATTTACAGGAGGTCCGGAGACTCCCCTGGTCACTCATAGTAACTGTCATCTTCAAATGGAATGGTGAATAATATTTACGCTGGAATTCTACTGCTCTGCCCACCACAGAATCAGAACGGCCGAGGGGCAAACAATGGAAATTTCCGTTGTCCCCAGGCAAGGCCATGAAATGACCATAGTCTTAGTTGATTCACATTGCAGGATTCCAGATGGTTCGAACTTGACTATCTGCCAAACACGAGGACCAAATAATGAATCGTTTGAGTGAGAGGTGGTTCTCCAGTACCTTATTTGATATGTGTTTTGCTGCCAGGTTTCTCAGGCTAGACCAGACTCTGGAGTAAATTAAAAATTTTACTGGCGGTGGTGTTAAGGAAAGCATAAGAACATAAGAAATAGGAGCAGGAGTAGGCCATCTAGCCCTTCGAGCCTGCCCCGCCATTCAATAAGATCATGGCTGATCTGTCGTGGCTCAGTTCCACTTTCCTGCCCTCTCCCCATAACCCTTAATCCCCTCTCTTATCAAGAACCCATCAACCCGCTTCTTAAAAATATTTAGCGAGGCAGCCTCCACCACTTCAACGGGCAGAGAATTCCAGAGATTCACCACCCTTTGAGTGAAGAAGTTCCTCCTCAATTCCGTTCTAAACCGCCTCCCCTTTATCTTGAGGCTGTGCCCCCTAGTCCTACTGTCCTTTCTGAGCGGGAAGAGTCTCTCCACCTCTATCCTATCCATCCCATTCATCATCTTATACGTCTCAATGAGATCTCCCCTCATTCTTCTAAACTCTAACGAGTACAAGCCTAGTTTATTCAGCCTCTCCTCATACCTCAACCCCCTCAACTCCGGTATCAGCCTAGTAAACCTCCTCTGCACTCCCTCCAAGGCCAAAATATCCTTGTGCAGGTGCGGCGCCCAAAACTGCACACAGTACTCCAGCTGCGGCCTCACCAATGCCCTATACAGCCGCAGCAAGACCTCCCTACTTTTATATTCAATCCCCCTCGCTATGAAGGCCAGCATCCCATTCGCCTTCCTGACCACCTGCTGCACCTGCAAGCTGGGTTTTTGCGACTCATGCACAAGGACCCCGAGGTCCCTCTGCACCGTCGCCTGCTGCAGTTTTTCGCCACGTAAGGAATAGTCCTTCCTACCATTCTTCCTACCAAAGTGGACCACCTCACACTTGCCAACATTAAATTCCATTTGCCATTTCCTGGCCCATTCGCCCAGCCTATCTAGATCCTTCTGCAGACTCTCCACACCCTCCGCACAATTTGCCTTTCCCCCAATCTTGGTGTCATCAGCAAATTTCGACACCCTACACTCGGTTCCCTCCTCCAGATCATCTATATAAATGGTAAATAGCTGAGGCCCCAGCACCGACCCCTGGGGCACCCCACTAGTCACCAACCGCCAATCCGAATAGCACCCATTGACCCCCACTCTCTGTCTCCTATTTGACAACCAATCCTCTATCCACGCTAACACCCTACCCCCAACTCCATGTCCCCTGACCTTCTGCAATAACCTCTTGTGAGGTACCTTGTCAAACACCTTCTGAAAATCCAGAAAGACCACATCCACCGGCTCTCCTCTATCCACTGCCCTAGACACATCCTCATAGAACTCCAGTAAATTTGTCAGACACGACTTCCCTTTAATGAAACCGTGTTGCGTCTGCCCTATCAAGCAATTCCCTTCAAGATGCCTCGCAATTTCCTCCTTAATGACGGATTCTAACATTTTACCTACCACAGACGTTAAACTAACCGGCCTATAATTCCCTGCCTTTTGCCTGGCACCCTTCTTAAACAACGGCGTAACATTAGCCGTTAAAGCAGGAACCACAATATCATCGGAAACCAAACTGTCCCACAATTTTACAGCAATCCCGGGATCTGATCAGCAGCCTTCCTTTAGGAACTTCCTAATATAAATGGTCTGGTTCGTATTGGAATATAAATTGTAATATAAGCCAATTGTAGTAGATAGTTTTAGATTTAATGTGATGCAAGAAATCTCTCAATTTCAGTCTATCTCCTTGCCTTAATCTAACCGTGCAACATGCCAAGATCTGCAGCCTGACCTCCTCAAGCTGCCGGTTTTAAGTTTAAGGATAGATCTTTTTTCTTTTCTGTCCAAAACCTTACCAGCCCAATACGATCAGCCAACCTGCTGCTGATGCTGCCCCAAAGTTGGAAGTTTTGATGTTTTCAGATGGTAACTTGGCTCCAATTTTCTTTTCCTGCTTGAAAGGAATTTTATCCGTTGCTCTTTTTTATCCTATTCTTTTTTATCCTGTTTTTTTTCCACTCCCAGGATGAAAGAATGTGGAGTTGTAGCATGTGGGGCTGGATGCAAACAACAACATGAGTTTATTGATTGGCTGTGAACCCTACAAAGGCTTGATCTAGACTGAGGCAAAGCCCACCTATCAGTTGAACTATACATAGAACATAGAACATAGAACATTACAGCGCGGAACAGGCCCTTCGGCCCACAATGTTGCGCCGACCAGTCTTATTTTTAAAAAAACATTGACCCACTAATCTAAACCAATCCCTTTTCGTCCATAAACCTATCCACCAATCTCTTAAACGCCCCCAAACTAGGCGCATTTACAACTGCAGCAGGCAGGGCATTCCAGTCCCTCACCACCCTCTGGGTAAAGAACCTGCCCCTGACATCCGTCCTATAACTACCCCCCCTTAATTTAAAGCCATGCCCCCTCGTGCTAGCTTTCTCCATCCGAGGAAACAGGCTATCACCATCCACCCTATCTAAACCTCTAATCATCTTATATGTTTCTATAAGATCCCCTCTTAGCCGCCTTCTTTCCAGTGAAAACAACCCCAAATCCCTCAGTCTCTCCTCATAGGACCTCCCCTGCATACCAGGCAACATCCTGGTAAACCTCCTCTGCACCCTCTCCAAAGCCTCCACATCCTTCCTGTAATGTGGGGACCAGAACTGCACACAGTACTCCAAGTGCGGCCGCACCAGAGTTGTGTACAGTTGCAACATGACGCTGCGACTCCTAAATTCAATCCCCCTACCAATAAACGCCAAGACACCGTACGCCTTCTTAACAACCTTATCTACTTGATTCCCAACTTTCAGGGATCTATGTACACATACACCTAGATCCCTCTGCTCCTCCACTCTATTCAAAGTCCTCCCGTTAGCCCTATACTCAACACATCTGTTATTCCTACCGAAATGGATTACCTCACACTTCTCCGCATTAAACTCCATCCGCCACCTCGCGGCCCAGCTCTGCAACCTGTCCAAGTCACCCTGCAAACTTCGACACCCTTCCTCACAATCTACCACACCTCCGACTTTGGTGTCATCAGCAAACTTACTAATCCACCCAACTATACCCTCATCCAGATCATTAATAAAGATTACAAACAGCAGTGGCCCCAAAACAGATCCCTGAGGCACACCACTCGTAACCGAACTCCATGATGAATAATTACCATCAACCACCACCCTCTGTCTCCTATCCGCTAACCAATTCCTGATCCAAGTACCTAAATTACCACCAATCCCATACATCTGCATTTTCTGCAGAAGCATACCATGGTGAACCTTATCAAACGCCTTACTAAAATCCATATATACCACGTCTACTGCCTTACCCCTATCCACCTCTTTGGTCACCTTCTCAAAGAACTCAATAAGGTTAGTAAGGCACGACCTTCCCGCTACAAAACCATGCTGACTATCTCTAATCAATTCATTACTCTCCAAATAACTATAAATCCTATCCCTAATAATTCTTTCTAAAACCTTGCCCACTACAGAAGTAAGACTCACTGGTCTATAATTCCCAGGGAAGTCTCTGTTCCCCTTCTTAAACAATGGGACAACATTCGCTGTCCTCCAATCTTCCGGTACTATACCAGAGACCAACGACGACCTGAAGATCAGAGCCAGTGGCTCTGCAATCACCTCTCTTGCCTCCCATAGAATCCTAGGGTAAATCCCGTCTGGACCAGGGGACTTATCTATTTTCAACCCTTCTAGAATATCCAACACATCCTCTGTATCAACTGCAATACTTTCTATTTTACACCCCTTCACCCCAGTGACCTCCTCAGCTACATTCATATCGTCCTGCCTGAACACCGAAGAGAAATAATGGTTCAATGCCTCTCCAATCTCTTCCGGTTCCACACACAACTTCCCCCTACTGTCTGTAACTGGCCCTAATCTTGCCCTAACCAACCTTCTGTTCTTGACATACCTATAGAACGCCTTAGGATTCTCCTTAATCCTATCAGCCAAAGTCATCTCATGCCCTCTTCTAGCCCTTCTTAACTCCCTCTTCAACTCCCTCCTAGCCAATCTAAAGCTTTCTACTGCACTACCCGAGCCCTCAAGCCTCATCCGAACATAAGCCTCCTTCTTCTTCCTAACCAACAAATCAACTTTTTTAGTGCACCACGGTTCCCTAGCCCTACCAATTCCTCCTTGCCTGACAGGGACATACCTATCACAGACCCGCAGTAGCTGCTCCTTGAAAAAACTCCACATTTCAGACGTTCCTAGTCCCTGTAATCTCCTAGTCCAACCAATGCTTCCTAATTCTCTCCTAATGGCCTCATAATTACCCTTCCCCCAGCTGAAACTACTGACCCGAGGTTCATGCCTATCCCTTTCCATCACTAAGGTGAACGTAACCGAATTGTGGTCACTATCACCAAAAAGCACACCAACTTCCAAGTCTAGCACCTGGTCTGGCTCATTTCCCAGCACCAAGTCCAATATAGCCTCACCTCTAGTTGGCCTATCTACATATTGAGTCAAAAAACCTTCCTGCACACTTTGAACAAAAACTGACCCCTCTAACGAGCTAGAGCTATAGCAATTCCAATCAATGTTAGTAAAGTTAAAATCCCCCATAACAATTACCCTATTACTTTCACTCCTAACCAGGATCGTCTCTGCAATCCTTTCCTCAACCTCTCTAGAACTTTTTGGAGGTCTATAAAAGACTCCCAACAGGGTGACCTCTCCTCTCCTATTTCTAATTTCTGCCCATACTACCTCAACAGACAAGTCCTCATTAAACTTCCTCTCTGAGACTGTGATATAGTCCTTGACCAATAATGCTACTCCACCCCCCCTTCTACCTCCTTCTCTACTCCGACTAAAGCACTTGTACCCCGGGAGCTGCAACATCCATTCCTGACCCTGCTCTATCCACGTCTCTGAAATGGCCACAACATCAAAGTCCCAGGTACTGGTCCACGCTGCAAGTTCATCCACTTTATTGCGAATACTCCTCGCGTTAAAGTATATACATTTCAAACCTCGCTCCGCCCCACCCCCACAATGCCGTGCAATGCCATCCCCTTCTATGCCCCCCTCACTTTCACCCCCTCTACCCAGGATCCCACCCCCCCTCTGAATCAGTTTAAACCACTCTGCATAGCCTTCACAAATTTACCCCCCAGGATATTTGTACCCCTCTGGTTCAGATGTATACCATCACTCTTATAGAGATCCCACCTTCCCCAGAATGAGCCCCAATTGCTCAAGTAATTAAACCCCTCCCTCCTGCACCATCCCCTCAGCCACAAGTTCAAACTTTCCCTCTCCCTATTCCTCTCTAAACTATCCCGTGGCACAGGCAAGAGTCCAGAGATAACCACTCTGTTTGACTTGGCCTTTAGTTTCCATCCCAACTCCATGAAACTCTGCTTAATATCCCCTTCCCTTAGCCTCCCTATGTCATGTGTCCCCACATGAATTATAACTTGGGGTTGATCACCCTCTCCCCTAAGAGTCTTGAATATCCTCTCTGACACATCCCGGACCCCAGCCCCTGGTAGGCAACACACCAGCCCTGAGTCCCTACCCTTACTACCAACTCTCCTATCCGTCCCTTTAACTGTAGAGTCCCCAATCACGAGGCCCAATCTCTTGCATCCCCTAGACACCTGAGCTTTTACAATAGGCTCACCCCCAGAGTCCTGCTCCCTTTGGCTATCCCCAGTTGATGCTTCCTCAACTGTAGCCTCCAGGACCGAAAACCTATTTTGGAGGGGAACAGCCCCAGGGGATTCTCCTCCCACATGCTTCTTTCCCCTCCTCTTGACATTGACCCAAGACTGATTACTAGGAGTGACTATACATGTGACTAGATTCTTAAAGTGACCATGCAACGACAGCCCCAATATATTACACCCACCTGTTCTGGCCTACGTGTTGCTCCAGACCTTCAGACATGAGATTGATTCTGAAATGGTTAAGCAAGCCACTCGGTTCAAGAGTAATTGGGATTGTGGACAATGACCACTGACCTTTCCAGCAACGGCCACAGCCCATGAAAGAAATTCACAAGTTTCATATCTTTTGAAAAATATTCTGCTTATTTGTTCTTACAACCGAAGTGAATAATCTCACATTCCCCACATTATATTCCATCTGCCCATTCACTAACCTGTCTTCATCACCTCTTTGCGCCCTTCTCACAGCTTACCGAGGTTTGTATTGTTAGCTAACTTAGACACATATTTTTCAGCCTCTTTGTCTTTAAATTGTAAATAGCTAAGGCTCCAGCACGGATCTTTATGGTACTCCACTTGATACAGCCTGCCAATTGGAAAATGCCTCATTTATCCATACTCTCTGCTTCCTGTCCATTAACCAATCCTCTATGTTTGCAAATATATTATCTCTGACTCCATGAGCCTTTATTGTATGTATTAATATGATGCTTATTGGATGCTTTTCAGAAATCCAGGTACACTACATCTACTTGTTCCCCTTAATCCATCTGACTAGTTACAGCTTCAAAAATCTCTGTTAGGGTTCTGGACCATAACCCCAAGTTAAAGCAGGAAGCCAGACTAGACCCTGACAATTTTTCTATTTTGGTCTAAATGTGAGAATAGAAGGCTTCACTTCAGTGATTCTGTTGACAAATTAGGGAGCTTTTAGAGTAAAAAATACTTTATTTAATAACACAGTTTAAATATAACTCTAACAAATGAAGCAGCTTAACAATTAACAGTTGAACAATATTTAAAAATGAAAGGAAGCAACTTTACTTTCTAGCTTTGACTTCCAGCTGCAAATAAGCCACATTCATTCATAGATCAAAACTACTTTTAAATAAATATAGTTAGCAAACCCAAGGCATATTTGTTATAAATTGGCTTGGAGCTTTCAGAGAGATTCTGTGGAGAGAAAATGAGTTCTCAGGAATAGCCAGCACATGCTCCTAACCTCAACAGACCTCCAGCAGCAACTGCTTAGTCTTTCCACCCTCTCCTTTCCTTTTCTATGAACGGTATGCTTTGTCTGTATAGCATGCAAGAAACAATACTTTTCACTGTATACATGTGACAATAATAAATCAGATCAAAACAGAAAAGCTCAAATTCATAGTATTCCAAAGGCCTATAAAAGCTTAATAACTTCACAGAAAATTGGGAAGTTTGGCAGTATTGGGGAACAGCATTTTCAATGAAATGAATAACCTACTTGGATGGGAATTTCTGCATCTCCCATCTCTCTGGCTGATCACAGCTGATTCTCTGGAAACCCACTGTCCAGCTCTTAACTTCCCCTCTCAATCTGAGGGCAATCTGACCATTCGTCCCATCTCCCAGGCTAACCCATGTAGCTCCCTGCTTTGTGTATCAGTCAGGGTTTGGGACCCCTTTGGACACACAAGAATATCCCCCTGTGCTGTAATGTCCCTGTGCTGTAAAATCCCAAAATGTTATAATATCTCCTGTACTGTAATATCCCCTCTGCTGTAATATCTCCCTGTGCTGTAATGTTTCCCTGTGTTGTAATATCTCCTGTGCTGTAATATGCCTCTGCTACAATATACACTGTGCTATATTATCCCCATGATGTAATATTTGACATGCTGTAATATCCCTGTACTGTAATGTCCTTGTGTTGTAATATTCCACATGCTGTAAAATCCCAATGCTGTAATATCCCCTGAGCTGTAAGATCCCCAGTGTTGTAATATTTATCAAGCTATAATATTCCTATTCTGTAATATCCCCATGATGTAATGTCCTCCACACTGCAATATTCCGTGTTGTAATATCCCCTTTCTGCCTGTTTTGGTATTGACCGATCTGTTGACAGCATTCCAGTTAAGCTTTGTCTTCTCCAACCATGATCTCCCAAATAGAAAATTACCATGGGCCCCACAGAGAGGTAACTCTGCTGTTTGTCCACTCAACTCTACAGCTTTTGCTGGCCTGTGGTCTCAGGAATCAAAGCAGCTCAGTATCAGCCTCCATCCTGATAGGCTGTCCACTTAAATTTTCCCCGTGCTATAATATCTCTAGTGCTGTAATGACCCTGTACAGTAATATAACTGCATTATAATAATCCCGTACTGTAATACCAACTTATGCTGTAATATCCCTGTACTGTAATATCCCCTGATCTGTAATATTAATATTTTCTGTGCTATCATGTCCTCTATGTGATAATATCCCAGTGCTGTACTATGCCGTGTACTGTAATATCCTATGCTGTAATATACCATGAACTGTAATATCCCCTGTGCTGTAATAATTCCCATGCTGTAATATCACCCAAGCTATAACATCCCCATTAATGTAATACCCCCTCTGCTGTAATATTCCCCCATATTGTAATATCCCCATTTGTTCGAATACCCCTTGTGCCACAATATTCCCGATGCCATTATGCCTCCATGCTGTAATATTCCCTGTTCTGTAATATCCCCATGCTGTAATATCCCTCCATGGTGTAATGTCCCTCTGCCCTGTTCTTCTATCCAACTTGCTATCACATTACCCCCTTGCCCCATTCTCTACAATCCCCCAGCTGGTTCTTTGTTGTTATAGTCTACGCCTTTGCAATTTACAGCCTCGTTGTGTGACACAGAAATGTTGCTACCACACAATAAAGTATTTGACAAGAATAAATGATGAGAATTCAGGAATAGGCATTGGATGCGGAACGGCACCAAACTTCTTCCTTTTATTTGAATTCAGTTAATCATTAAGTGTTATGGTGAATTCTCTGTTTCATTTCACCAAGCAAGGATAAATGTCACCACCTTCTGTGCTTCTTGGGAAAACAAACTCTCTGATTGTTGCTTGGAGAGTCTGGCTGCAGCTGGGGAGGTGTAAAAACGCTGCATGTTAACATGGTGCTAACACGGTGTGACTGACAATCCAAAAATCAGCTTTCTATCAGCAATTCCTCCAGGAAAACCAAGGCCAAACTTGTAATTGTAAGCTGTAATAAATGGTCATCTGAAATTCCCAGTGACAGACAGACACATCAGCAAGAAATGATTAGTAGTAATATACCATGAACTGTAATATCCCCTGTGCTGTAATAATTCCCATGCTGTAATATCACCCAAGCTGTAACATATTTAGTAAAGCCCAGATAATAGCTTGTTGCTGTTTTGTATCCTGCATATAAAGATGATCCTTTCACCCACTTGTACATCATTTGGCCAAAACTCTCTCGCTGCTTGCTGGTGGTCCTGCTGGCAACCCACCCCAGCCACGGATTTCAAAGAACAAAGAACTGGACAGCACAGGAACAGGCCTTCGGCCCACCAAGTCTGTGCTGACACAGACACCTCTCTAATCTAATATTTTCTTGCCTCTACATGATCCATATCCCTCTATTCCCTGCCTATTCATGTATCTATCCAGATGCCTCTTGAACATTGTTATAGAATCTGCTTCCACCACTAACTCTGGCAGCGCATTCCAACCTCTGTGTGAAAAACTTGCCCCTTACAACTCTTTTAAACTTTCCCCCTCACTTTCAAACAATGTCCCCAAGTAATTGATTCTTCAACTCTGGGAAAAAGACTCTGACTATCCACTCTATCCAAGTCTGTCACAATCGTGAAACCTCTATCAGGTCCCCCCTCATCCTCCAATGCTCCAATGAAAACAATCCAAGTTTGTTCAACCTTTCTTCATAGTCCATGCCCTCCAAACAAGGCAACATCCTGGTAAATCTCTTCTGTACCCTTTCTAATGCATCAACATCCTTCCAGTAGTTGGCAACCAGAACTGTACACAATACTCCAAATGAGGCCTAACCAAAGTCTTATACAGCTGCAATATGATTTTCCAATTCTTATACTCAACGCCCCAAACAATAAAGGCCAGCAAGCCATACACCTTCTTGACCGCATTATCCATCCGAGTTGCCACCTTTGGGGAACTGTGGATCTACACACCTAGATCCCTCTGTATGCTAATATTTCTACCATTTCGTGTGTACTTTCCTTCTGCAGTAGACCTTCCAAATTGCATCACCTCACATTTGTCCAGGTTAAATTCCATCTGCCATCTTTTGGCCCATTTATACGATTTATATCTTGTTGTATCCTCCTATCCGCTACTCCCCCAATTTTTGTATCATCTGCAAATTTACAATCAGACCACCTACATTTTCATCCAAATCATTTCTATATATTACAAACAGAGGCCCCAGCACTGATCCTTGTGGAACACCACTTGTCCCAGACCTCCAGTTAGAAAAGTACCCTTCCACTGCTACTCTCTGCTTTCGATGCCCAAGCCAGTTTTGTATCTATCTTACCAGCTCACGTCAAATCCCATATGACTTCACCTTCTGTATCAGCCTGCCATGAGGAACCTTATCAAAGACTTTTCTAAAGTCCATAATCTTTCCTGATGGTGTGGGGTGGCTACAATGGAAAATCTCATTGGCGTCGGTGTGGCTCGAAGATCCCGCCACTAGCGAATGGCATGCTGCGTCTTGCTCTGAGAAATCCACTGATGGGAGGCCCATGTCTTCATTCCCAAGCATTGATCCCAATATACTAGCCCCCTTCATGACCCAATTGGTATATGTGTCACTCTGCACATGACTAGGAACCAAAGCCCAGGAAGCTTCCTAGAATTAGGAGCAGTTGGCCATTTGGCCCCTCGAGCCTGCTGTGCCATTCAATGAGATCATGGCTGATCTAGTCCAGGTCTCAACTCTACTTTCCTGTCTGTTTCCCGTAATTCCTTGTCTGCCAAGACTCTGTGTGACTCGGTCTTGAATATATTGAATGACCCGGCTTCCGCTGCTCTCTGGGACAGAGAATTCCACAGACTAACCGCCCTCTGACAGAAAAAAATTCTCCTTATCTTCAGCTTAAATGGTAGTTTTTTTGAATGCGTCTGCAGGTTCTAGTCTCCTCCACAAGGGAAATATCCTTTCAGCACCCTCCCCGTCAAACCCTGTCAGGATTTTATTTTTCAGTAAGATCACCTCTCATTCTGACAGCAGGAATTCCATCCCTCGGTGGCCAATGTGATTAGCTGGTTGCTGTGGCAGTACCTGCAGAGGGAGTAATGGAGATTGCCAGAACTGTAGGAAGGAGCTGAAGGAGAAAAATGGCTGCTAGAAAGACTAGTATGAGCTTTTAGGGCAGGGAAGGATCTAGAAGAACAAGAATTGGGGCGATGTCGGGGTGGGGGGTGCTGGGGTGAGGGAGAGGGATTGCTGCTAGGGGATTGAGTTTTGAAGGGCAGGCAATGAGGAAGGAAATGGGTGTTACATCTGGAAGGGGTTTCCTCAATGGGCACAGGGCACCTCTGAATCAAATACAACCCTTTCCTTCAGGAGCATTTTACATCAAGGCCTTAAAAACAGCCAGTTCACTCACTTCCTTCCTCCTGTTCACTCCCTCCAGCACTGACCACTACCTGTGCAGACATGGGGAAAACATGCAAACTCCACACAGTCACCCAACGCTGGGATCGAACCCAGGTCACTGGCGCTTTGAGCCAGTGGTACTAACCACTGTGTCACCGTGTTAGTTAGTCAACCTAGTTTACCTTCCACCATCCTGGTAATCACATGATGCAATGACTATGGAGTTATCGACTAATCACAGTGACCAATTTCTATCAGTGAGTAGATGATAATCTCCATGTGAGGAAAATATCCAGTGGTGGAGAACCTTGCAAATATTTAGCTCATGGGACATGTGTTTTAGAATATATTTTTTATTATTATTAAATGAAGTCTCAAATGTAGAAATTGGGATAAATACAACTAAACAAGTTTGGAGCTTATTACATTTAAAAGGTTGTGGCCAAGTTGATTTAAGAGGTTAACAGCTATGAAGGTAAGCTCATAAAACAAGTGGGTTTACTTACCTAAAGATGTAGGGCAGAATTTTCCTATCCCGCCCGCCACAGAAATTCTAGTGGGCAGGACATGGACCGTGCAAAGGTACATTGACCTCAGGTGGGAGTTTCCAACCTGGGGGCGAGTGTGGCTGGAAAATCCCAACCATAATGTCTGCAAATCTTGCAAGGACAGGACTACCCAGAAAAGTGCTTTGGTTTTGGGAGTTAGAGCTAAATTAGTTTAAAAACATTCAGAAAGGCTGTAAAACCCATTTATTTCATCAGATCATAGGAAAAATTATAAATGAAGAATAATGAACCTAAAGGTCAGTTTGAGGACATCTCACAGCAGACCACGTTGTTATGGAGATTAGTGGAGCTAAGGCAGGTTTCTTTAGTTTCAATGTACCTGGGTGTGTTTGCTGAGATAGTTAGGATTGCATTTTCACTCCTGGATCGAGAGTGCAGAGTTGGGAAATTCCTGGCTCTGCAAGGCCAATCGGGAGAAGGTGCCCCAGAAGTTGGGATTTTTATTCTTGGATGGCGGAGTTCTCTCAGAGTCAGGCTAGGTGACTCTGGAATGAGTGCAGAGGCTGCCAGGTACAGAGGTGGCAGGGGGGAGGAACTGCCTTGGTGCTCTGGCACTGTGCTATAGTTTTTAAAAAAAACCCTTCACTCTTCACACCCCCTCATTCCCCCCATCACCTCCCCCCATACTCCCCATGCCCCATCTCTGCTCCACAACTACCCACCATGGCCATGGTAGAATCTGGAGGGAGAGAAACCAGATTTAACATCTTGAGTCTGTTTGACTCTTGATCAGAAATAAAAAGAGGAAAAACTGTGACTGGGAGAGATTGCAAAAGATGGAGCAACCTTAAAAACAAGAGAAAGGTGGCCTGGTGTGGATGGGGGATGGGGTATTTGCATTGAGACAATAAACGTATGGGATAGTGAAAGTAGCGTTTACAATGGAGGGGAAAAGTCACAGTCTAAAACCCTGAGGACTCAACATTCAGTTCAACAACTTCCCACAAGACAGTAAGCAGAAGTAGGCCATTCAGCCCATAAAATCTGCTCTGCCATTCAGTGAGATCATGGCTGACTCGATATAATCCTCAATTTCACTTTCCTACCTTATCCCCAAAACCCTTGATTCCCTGACTGATTAAAAATTCTCATGAACATTGCACCCACCATTCCTCAGGTCTGAAATTACATTTTGCCCCAACTGCAATTGGAAGGACAATCATTAAGTTGACTGCACCACCCCCTCCCATCCAATCCATAATACAACAATTCCCCCTTTTCCCGGATTATCCCAATATTGAATGACAAAATCTTCTTTCACATTCCCTGCTCACACCAATCATGTCCTATTTTGTTCTTCTAGTAAAGCATGATGGGAGCAGACCTACTTAAGGACACTTGACATTCCAATCGCATGAAGACTCTGCTTTCAAATATACATCAGTGTGGACCACTTCAAACCGCCTGAAATAAACAGCCTTCAGAGGGAAAAAAGAACATTTCTCACAATGCAGTCTTTTCATGACATGAGAGTGACTTTTTTGTTAGAAATGGGTAATTTTGTTGAAGTTCACCTATCTAAATTCCTTCCCTGCTTTCCGACTAATCTTTTGGCCTTGCCAGTAGAGGTATTACGCTTCTTACAAGAAGGATGGAATTTATTTGCTTGTGTCATGTATACCAAGCAGAGAAAAAACAGAAATTTATCTCTTCAATTGACCCTTAACCCTTCAGAGAGTGAGGCAGTCTGTGCTGCAAGCTCAAAATTAAATTATGGCTTTGTTTAGTTCATGTAAACAATGCTGAGTAACTGTGAGTAAGGTACAAGCAAGGATCTGTACATGTTGGGACTTTGGTGCTAGGACATCTCCCTCGAGCTGTCCAAACTGAGCATGGGCACAGAGTCTTGTGCAGACACATTTAACTATTTAATGCCCCCTTCCAATACCCCAGGAAGAAGGAGTGCAGACACTTTTTTATTCATTCGTGGGACATGGGTATCGCTGGCTGGCCAGCATTTATTGCCCATCCCTTGTTGCCCTTGGAAGGCAGTTGAGAGTCAGCCACATTGCTGTGGCTCTGGAGTCCCATGCAGGCCAAACCGGGTAAGAACGGCAGATTTCCTTCCCTGAAGGACATTACTGAACCAGATGGGTTTTTCTGACGATGGTTTCATGATCATCAGTAGATTCTTAATTCCAGATATTTTTTATTGAATTCAAACTCTATCATCTGCCATTGTAGGATTTGAACTCAGGTCCCCAGAACATTAGCTGAGTTTCTGGATTATCTTTGACAAGGTACTGCATGGTAGGTTGTTGCATAACGTTAAATCTCACGGGATCCAGGATGAGGTATCTAAATGGATACAAAATTGGCTCCTTGACAGAAGCCAGAGGGTGGTTGTAGAGAGTTGTTTTGCAAACTGGAGGCCTGTGACCAGCAGTGTGCCTCAGGGATCAGTGCTGGGCCCACTGTTATTTGTCATTTATATTAATGATTTAGATAAGGTTATAGGGGACATGGTTAGTAAGTTTGCAGAGGACAGGAAGATTGGTGGCTTGGTGGACAGTGAAGAAAGTTATCTCCAATTGCAGCAGGATCTGGATCAATTGGGCCAGTGGGCTGACAAATGGCAGATGGAGTTTAATTTAGACAAATGTGAAGTGATGCATTTTGGTAGATTGAACCAGGGCAGGAGTTACTCAGTTAATGGTAGGGGGCACTGGAGAGTGTTACCAAACAAAGAGATCTGGGGGTACATGTTCATAGCTACTTGAAAGTGGAGTCACAGGTGGACAGAGTGGTGAAGAAGGCATTCAGCATGCTTGGTTTCATCGGTCAGAACATTGAATACAGGAATTGGGACATCTTGTTGAAATTGTACAAGACATTGGTAAGGCCACAGTTGGAATACTGTGTGCAGTTCTGGTCAACTCTATTATAGAAAGGATATTAGTAAATTAGAAAGAGTGCAGAAAAGATTTACTAGGACGCTACCGGGGACTTGATGGTTTGAGTTATAAGGAGAGGCTGGATAGACTGGGACTTTTTTCTCTGGAGCGTAGGAAGCTGAGGGGTGATCTTATAGAGGTCTATAAAATAATGAGGGGCACAGATCAGCTAGATAGTCAATATCTTTTCCCAAAGGTAGGGGAGTCTAAAAGTAGAGGGCATAGGTTTAAGGTGAGAGGGGAGAGGTACAAAAGGGTCCAGAGGGGCAACTTTTTCACGTAGAGGATGGTGAGTGTCTGGAACAAGCTGCCAGAGGTAGTAGTAGAGGCGGGTACAATTTTGTATTTAAAAAGCATTTAGATAGTTACATGGGTACAATGGATATAGAGGGATATGGGCCAAATGCAGGCAACTGGGATTAGCTTAGGGATTTTAAAAAAGAAAGGGCAGCATGGACAAGTTGGGCCGAAGGGTCTGTTTCCATGCTGTAAACCTCTATGACTCTAATAGTCTAGCAATAATATCACTAAGCCATCGCATCCCCAAATGTCATGCTTCAGTCTCTACAGGCAACTCTGTCAAATATGAGATGAAACACTGCACAAGGGAACTGGAAAAAGACAGGGGGATGGCACTAAACCATTATGCTCATTTGGAAAGCCAGTACTGAGAAAATGGGCCGAACGACCTCTTCTGTGCCGTAACAATTCTGTGATTCTGTGATCATTTCGTTCTATACTAGCTCTGCAACCATTAATTTTGCTGTTGACTTGAAAGTTTGCCAACTCCTCTTTGAAGTTAACGAGCCAGGAACCAGTCCAGTAGATTCACTCATCTGTCATTGAAAACCCACCATTAAAGAACAAAGAAAAGTCCAGCACAGGAACAAACCCTTTGGTCCCCCAAACCTGTGCTGATCATGATGCCCTAACTAAACAAAAAGAAAAACCTTCTGCCCTTACTCGGTCCGTATCTCTCTATTCCCTCTCCATTCATGTACCCATTCAGATGCCTCTTAAATGTTGATAACGTGTCTGCTTCCACCACCTCCTCTGGCAGCGCGTTCCAGGCACCCACCACTCTCTGTGTGAAAAACTTCCCCCGCACATCTCCCTTAAACTTTCCCCCTCTCACCTTGAACCTTATAATTGACACTTCCACCACTGGAAAAAGTCTTTGACTATCCACCCTGTCTATGCCTCTCATAATTTTGTAGACCTCTATCAGGACTCCCTTCAGCTTCCGTCTTTCTGGTGAAAACAATCCTACCTTATTCAGTCTCTCCTCATAGCCAACACCCTCGAGACCAGGCAACATCCTGGTGATCATCCTTTGCACTCTCCCCAAAGCTTCTATATCCTTCTGGTAGTGTGGTGACCAGAACCACACACAATACTCCAGGTGCAGTCTAACCAAGGTTTTGTACAGCTGCAACATGATTTTCCAACTCTTGTACTGAGTGCCCCTGCTGGAGAAGGTAAGCATACCGCATGCTTTCTTAATCACCTTGGCCACCTGTGTTGCCACTTTTAGGAAACTGTGGACCTGCACACCCAGATCTCTCAAAATGTTAATGTTCCTAAGGGTTCTGCCATTTACAGTTTAATTTACACAGAAATGGCAGATGGAGTTTAATCCTCCAAAATGCATCACCTTGCATTTGTCCGGATTAAACTCCATCTGCCATTTCTGTGCCCAAGTCTCCAATCTATCTATATCCTGTCGTATCATTTGATCATCCTCGGCACTATCAGCAACTCCACCAATCTTTGTGTCATCCGCAAACTTACTATTCAAACCACCCAGATCATTTATATATACTACAAACAACAGAGACCCCAGCACTGATCTCTGCGGAACACCACTAGCTACAGGGCTCCATTCTGAAAAATACTTTTCCACCGCTACCCTTTAACTTCTATAACCAAGCCAGTTCTGTATCTATCTAGCCAGCCCACCCCAAATCCCATGTGATTTTAGTTTTTGTACCAGTCTGACATGGGAACTTGTCAAATACTTTACTGAAGTCCATATAAACTACATCTACAGCCCTTCCCTCATCTTCACTTATCATTGTCACCTCTTCAAAAAAATCCATCAAGTTGGTGAGACATGACTTTCCCCGTACAAAATCATGCCACCTGTCACTAACTAGTCCATTTTCCTCCTAATGTGCAAATATCCTGTTCCTCAGTATCTTCTCCTAAAGCTTCCCCACCACTGACATCAACCTCACTGGTCCATAATTCTCAGGATAATTCCCTGCTTCCTTTCTTAAACAAGGGAACAACATTGGTTATTTTCCAGTAATCTGGAAACTCATCTGTTGTCAAAGAGGATGTGAAGATATCTGTTAAAGGCCTCAGCTATTTCTCCTCTTGCCTCCCACAGTAACCTGGGATAGATCCCATCCGGCACCGGGGGCTTGTCAAACTTAGTGCAATATCAGAAATTCAAAACTTCCTCCTTTGATATATTGACATTCTCTAGAGCATTCACACACCCATCCCTGACCTCAACATCCATCATGTCTTTCTCCTTGGTGAATACAAATACAAAATATCGGTACAAAGCAGGAAAGATTTACTACGATGCTACTGAGACTTGATGGTTTATGTTATAAGGAGAGGTTGGATAGACTGGGGCTTTTTTCCCTGGAGCGTTAGAGGCTTAGATGTGATCTTATAGAGGTCTATAAAATAATGAGGGGCAAAGATCAGCTAGATAATCAATATCTTTTCCCAAAGGTAGGAAAGTCTAAAACTAGAGGGCATAGGTTTAAGGTGAGAGGGGAGTGATACAAAAAAGTCCGGAGGGGCAATTTATTCACACAGAGGTTGGTGTGTGCCTGGAAAGAGCTGCCAAAGGCAGTAATAGAGGTGGGTAGGGTTTTGTCTTTTACAAAGCATTTAGACAGTTACATGGGTAAGATGGGTATAGAGGGATATTGGGACTAGCTTAGCGGCAAAAGCTGGGCGGCATGGATAAATTAGGCCAAAGGGCATTTTTTCCATGCTGTTTACCTCTATGACGAAGTACTCATTAAGGACCTCACCCATTTCCTGTGGCTCCATGCATAACTTCCCTCCATTGTCCTTGAATGGACTGATTCTTTCTGTTGCTACCCTCTTGCTCCTAATATCTGCATAAGAAGTCTTGGGTTCTTCTTATCATAGAAACCCTACAGTGCAGAAAGAGGCCATTTGGCCCATCAAGTCTGCACTGACCATAATCCCACCAAGGTCCCCATATCCCTACATATTTTACCCTCTCACCTAAGCATCTCGGGACACTAGGGGCAATTTTAGCCTGGCTAATCAATCTAACCTGCACATCTTTGGACTGTGGGAGGAAACCGGAGCACCCAGAGGAAACCCACGCAGACACGAGGAGAATGTGCAAACTCCACACAGACAGTGACGCAAGCTGGGAATTGAACCCAGGACCCTGGAGCTGTGAAGCAGCAGTGCTAACCATTGTGCCACCGTGCCGCCCACCTTAACCCTGTTTAATATCTGGTTTTGTTTATAGCACTTCAATCTTTTGAAAAGAATTTTATTGATGACTCTGTGGGAGTAATTTTACAACTTCACACTCTTCCTCTTGGAAAGGATCACCACAAATTTATATCCTTGCATTTTAACGGATGGAAATCCTTAGCCCAAATTCTCGACATTCATTCCTGGTTGGCTAGGCTACACATGAGGAATGTGATTCCATACAACAAGCCTTTCTGCTCCCTCTGCACAATAAGATCAAAGTAACTTTGCCTCATTGTATTTCTGATTCAGATTTCTACATAAGTGAAAGAATAGCTGTGAACCTGGTATCAGATCTCCAAATATTTTTTTATTCAACTGGGATGATTAGTTTGGTTTCAAAACTTTGGTCTTTGAATTATTGCAGTGGTGATTTCTGTTTTAAAAGACTTGCCTTCACCCAGTAAAACTCTGGAAAAGAATGAATTCTTTCTGTCGTTCTACGCTCAGAATTCTAATTCTATTTTCAGATTCACTGCACGCAATCACTCACCCCAAAGGATCAGCTGGTACTGCATCTGAATGTCATTATGAGGCTGTCCAATAATACTCTTAAAAACATGAAGAACAAAAGGAGGATCCCAGCCCTGAGTAGGCCAAGGTACTGACAGTGCTCAGTGCAGCCAAAGCACAAATAAATTAGCATTGATTATGTGACAGTTCAGGGATAGGAAGAGTTTACAAAATCAACTTACCTCCTGGAGCAGTTCAGCTGAGGGTAAAGTCCAGTGATGGACCACAATCCTAATCTATCTCCGAGTTAGAATGTCATGGGTTCAAGTCTCACTTGAGAGATTTGAGTGCAAAATGGAGGCTTTAGCGCAGAACTGAGGGGGTGCTGCATTGTGGGAAGTGTTGTCTCTCAGTTGAGACAAACCGAAAAAGAAATTATTTATTAGCTTCACAAGTAAGGCTTATATTAACACTGCAATGAAGTTACTGTGAAAATCCCCTAGTCACCGCACTCTGACACTTGTTCGGGTACACTGAAGGAGAATTTAGCACAACCAATTAACCAGCACATCTTTCAGATGTTGGGAGGAAACCGGAGCACCCAGAGGAAACCCACACAGACATAGGGAGAACGTGCAGACTCTGCACAGATGGTGACCTAAGCCAGGGATTGAATCTGGGTTCCTGGCACTGTGAGGCAGCAGTGCCAACCACTGTGCCAAGATACCGAGGTTCCCCCTGCTCTATTTCAGGCAGATGTGAGAACTCCCAGAGTGCCATTTGAGGGAGAGTAGCAGGATGAGTTCATCCCCAAATCCTGACCAGTATTTATCCCTCAACCAACATCACTGAAAGAGCTGATCTGGCCAGTCTTGCATTGCTGTTTGTGGATCTTCCTGTGTTCAAACTAACTGCTGTGTTTCCTCCATTACAACAGCAACTACACTTCAAAAATATTCACTGTAACATTTTGGGAAGATGTCCTGAAGCTGTGAAAGGCTCTATATGAATGCACAGTGAAAACCTCCCATCCAAAACTAAATCCTGCTGCAGTGATTGACGGGAAACCACGGCACACTTTCCCATCATGGTCTCATTAATTATACATTCAGGGTTTTGCCAAATCTTACATGGCTTGAGGGCCGCATCCCATCATCTTCTCAGGGAGCCATGTTTAAAGGGCCCCTGAATCCTTACTATCAGTACTCACCTATCTGGAGATGTCGGGAAGGAAGATAAAAGTCTATCTCAAACATACTGAGGCCAGGAGAGAGATTCTTCACTCGGCTGATAGTTGTAGGGGGCCAATCAGGGGAACGAGCATGGCATGGGCACAGGTGGCCAAGGGGCGCAGAGGAGGTCGGCTGCCCAGTGTCAAAAGAGGACAAATGACCTTACTCGCTCCGGCAAGATCAGATTCATCGATGGTCGCACAATTCACAATTACTGCAAAATGTCAGGGTGCACGGACCAGTGATAACCTCAGTCCATTCACGCTATGGTGAAGTCACCACTTTGCTCCTTCCAGCTGCAGCAGAGGTTGGTTCCACGTGGACTGGGGGTTGGGGATCCCCTGTGAGGCACAGCCCTGTGGATCACATGCATGTGACATGTGTCAGCACTCTGGAACCAGGACGGAACCATTCTTCCCAAATCACAGCAGCGATGACCTATCACACACAGGTGGACTGTCCTATGAGGGGAGGAATGGGCGTTGAGCCAAATTCCAATGCTCAAACTAATGTGACTTCTCACAAACCTTTTCCTCCACAAGCAGGAGATTTGACTAGAATCCAACGGAGCAGAACAGAAGAAAGGCAGAGTGGAGGAGGTGGGGGAATCACACTCAAGGCCTCTCACAGAGTCCAAGGAGAGGACACAAGAATTCACGGTGATCAAGTGGGAGGAGCCATTGACAGAGGGAGCTGGGTGAGGGTTCATCCATTTGACCCAAACCTGAGAGTCACTGTGCCTCCGTTGTGGAGGCTGTTGATGCTTTCACTTGGACTCTGCTTTCTCACTCACACCTCCAAGGCCCAAGGACGAGGAGGAGGAGGAATAGGAGGGGGAGGAGGAGTAGGAGGAGGAGGGGAAAGGAGGGGGAGGGGCAGGAGGGGAGGAGGAGGAGCAGGAGTAGATGGAGGAGGATGGGAGGAGGAGGAGTAGGTGGAGGAGGATGGGAGGAGGAGGAGGAGGAGGAGTAGGTGGAGGAGGATGGGAGGAGGAGGAGTAGGGGAGAAGGGGAGGAGGAAGAGCAGGAGGAGGAGGGGAGGAGCAGGAGTAGATGATGGGGAGCAGGAGGAGGAGGGGAGGAGGAGGAGAAGAAGTAGGTGGAAGAGCAGGGAAGAGGAGTAGGTGGAGGAGGAGTCGGAGGAGGAGGAGGGGGGGGAAGGAATAAGGGGAGGAGGCGGAGGAGGAGGACTCCATTCCAGCCCCAGCCCAGTATTGAACCATGAGGTGGCAGAGGGGATGAGCTCCACAGTGTTTGAGGTTTGACAGCGCTCCCTCCAGCAGCTCAGGAACACAGACCTCGGTGGCTATCAATGGTAACTCAGCAGGATTGAGGTGGTCACCTCCTGTAGCAGAAGGAGGTGAGTTCAGTCCAACTCCCCACTCCTGAGGGACTGCCAGGGAAGAGGCATCTGTCAGCTCTGAGTCCAATGGAACCAGCTTTCCCATTCTCAGTGGAGAGTCAGCAGGAAGTGAGGGAACATTCAGCAGAGCTGCTGGAAACCCTCGACAGAGTGTCACACGAGACGGAGGAGTTCCTCCACCCACACTCTGATAGAGTGCTGCCAACATGTGCCCACCTTGAGGTCTCCGTGAGGAGGGTGGTGGATGCCATGGAGACCAATGTCCAGCAGAATGCCCAGCTTCTGCCATCATTACCTTGAATTTCTCTTGCAGATGAAGGACACTTGACAATATTGTGGGAAGCTGCCCTCCCAAATCCCTCTGCCCGTTGGGACAGCAGGAATCACTTTCTGAAAATGAGTCAGGGAAGGGGGAATGGTTGGAGATTTTTGATCAGAGACAAGCTTCACTGTGAATGGAATCCACTGGAATCCTGAATCATTCATTCCCACCTCCACATCACGTGACAGTGGGGCAATTAAGAAGAAAGACTTTCTTTTTCAGAGCAACGTCCTTGGGCCAGGATATTGAGATGACGTTGACTGTCTTGGCCAGCTCCTACCAGACTGTGTTACTCCTCTTTCAGAACAATGCCAGGGATTCCCAACAATGGCTGCCTCCTCTGTAACGTCAGCGTGAAGAGCCTTTGCGGACTTGACCTCCCTCATATCTCCTGCTGGCAATGTCAGTTTATCCAAACACTAACACTCTCACATCGGTCACAGATCTTTGTTGAAGACTTGCTGAAGACGTTTCATAATTGGGGGAGGGGGTGGGGGGGGTTGAGGGGTGGGGGGAATGGTAGTAATGCCACTGGGCTAGCAATCCAGAGGTCTGGGTTAATATTTGGGGACACAGGGTCAAACCCCAGCCTAACAAACACTCAATTGATTCAAACCACGACAGAGTCTAAAGAGAATGAAGTTGGCTGGACCACCCGGCATTGACCTAGACACTGGAAATGATAACAGCAAACTCAGCTCTGTCAACACTGCAAAGTTCTTCTGAATGTGGGGGCTCGAACAAAAATGAGGGGCCTGGTCCCACTAAGAACCCGACAGCATCATTGCCAGAACTCATGTCCACCAGTTTAGGGAAAAACAACAACACGTTTATAAAAACTATACAGAGGCTGGCAGCCTCATGGCTATTTGCTGATGACACCAAGATTGGTGGAACAGCAAATTGTGCGGAGGGTGTGGAGAGTCTGCAGAAGGATCTAGATAGGCTGGGCGAATGGGCCAGGAACCGGCAAATGGAATTTAATGTTGGCAAGTGCGAGGTGGTCCACTTTGGTAGGAATAATGGTAGGAAGGACTATTACTTACATGGCGAAAAACTGCAGCAGGCGACGGTGCAGAGGGATCTCGGGGTCCTTGTGCATGAGTCGCAAAAACCCAGCTTGCAGGTGCAGCAGGTGGTCAGGAAGGCGAATGGGATGCTGGCCTTCATAGCGAGGGGGATTGAATATAAAAGTAGGGAGGTCTTGCTGCGGCTGTATAGGGCATTGGTGAGGCCGCAGCTGGAGTACTGTGTGCAGTTTTGGTCGCCGCACTTACACAAGGATATTTTGGCCTTGGAGGGAGTGCAGAGGAGGTTTACTAGGCTGATACCGGAGTTGAGGGGGTTGAGCTATGAGGAGAGGCTGAATAAACTAGGCTTGTACTCGTTAGAGTTTAGAAGAATGAGGGGAGATCTCATTGAGACGTATAAGATGATGAATGGGATGGATAGGATAGAGGTGGAGAGACTCTTCCCGCTCAGAAAGGACAGTAGGACTAGGGGGCACAGCCTCAAGATAAAGGGGGGGCGGTTTAGAACGGAGTTGAGGAGGAACTTCTTCACTCAAAGGGTGGTGAATCTCTGGAATTCTCTGCCCGTTGAGGTGGTGGAGGCTGCCTCGCTAAATATTTTTAAGACGCGGGTTGATGGGTTTTTGATAAGAGAGGGGATTAAGGGTTATGGGGAGAGGGCGGGAATGTGGAACTGAGCCACGACAGATCAGCCATGATCTTATTGAATGGCGGGGCAGGCTCAAAGGGCTAGATGGCCTACTCCTGCTCCTATTCCTTATGTTCTTATGTAAGCAGCTCCTGAGAAGGTTCTGGAACTCAAACCCAAACTCACCAGGATGAACCCCCGCTGCTGTCTGATTGGTTCCCTGGGCCATGTCACCTTTATTCAATAGGTGGCTCCTTTAAGGGACAATCACCACATTCCTCCCTCTCTAAATCCTGTTATACAGATGTCAATACTCTATTTTACACAGTCCAAGATCATGAAATATTTACTATATGAATTTAGTCAATTATAAATGAAGTCTTCCTGGAATTGGGGGTGCGTGGGGGGTTGGGGGGGGGGGTGCGGGTTTGGAATCCTCTGCAGCAGTGGAAATTCCTGTGCCTGAGGCACTCCCAAACATTGCTGTCAGCCAAAACCACAGTGACACCCAGAGGGTGCTGGATGTGTGGAATTCACCACCACAGAATGTAGTTGAGGCCAAAATGTGGTCTGATTTCAAGAAGAAATTAGATCTAGTGCTTGGGGCTAAAGAGATCAAGGGATATAGAGGAAGGAAGGGATCAGGATATTGAATTCAATGGTCAGCCATAGTCAAAATGAATGACAGAGCAGGCTCGAAGGGCCAAATGGCCTACTCCTAGTTTCAATGTTTCTATGACAGGTGCCTCTTCAGTTCTAATTGTTTCCATGGAGACATTAGTTGTGCTGCCACTGGACGATCAGGTACTTTTGTGCTAAAACAGTCGGCAGTGTCTCCAGATGGCAGTATAGCTCCTGATGGCTGCACTGGCTGCTGGGGCAACTCTCACTCTCTCAAATGTTCTATGTGTTTCTGGATGATTCTTCCTTCTACATCCACTTGATAAGACAGGGACCCAGTTCTTTAGGCAATGACTCCAGGGACTCACTTCCAAGAATTCTCACGCACACACTTCATCCACTGCAAGTGATCATGTTGACTGACATGAATCCTGGTTTGTCTTCTAACACCTTTAGCTGGTCTCTACCCTCCCCAACAAATTTGGAAACTCGAGGTTCAGTCTCGTTCTGAGACGATGGTTCATTAACAACTCTGCTGCAGGACTCCCATTGGTGTATGTGGAGAGGTCCCAGAAAGGCTTGTGAGATTCTGGTCTCCAGGGTCTCTCCTGATTGCTTCTTTAGGCCAGACTTACAGGTTTGGACGGCTCATTCAGTTAGTTTGTTGGGTGCTGGGTGGTGAGATGCACCCTAATGTGCTTGATACCACAGAGGGCGATGAGGTTCTGAAACTCAGCCTCGTGAAGGCCGTTTCATTATCAGATCCTGTGGCTTCAGGTATTCTGTAGATAGAAAAACACTGATGCAATTTCTCAACTATAACCTGCAAAGTCGGAAACTTCACTTCAAACACTCCCATCCACTTTGAATAGATGTCAATAAGGAGCATTGTGCCTATGGATGGACCAACATAATCAATGTGGATTTGTACCCAGTGGATGGCCAGGCCATTCCCGAGGGCCGCAGTAGACAAGTTCTGTAGCAATTGGCACCGTTCTCAGAGCTTCAGTTGACTCAATGCCAGGCCACCAGACATAACTCTAGTGAACATCTTCACCTTGGATATATCCAAATGGGCACTGTGTCATTCAGCTAGGAGCAACTCCTTTCCTGGAACAGGGATAACTACTCTTGCTCTCCACTGTATGAAACCATCTTGGTAACTCAACTTATCTTTTCATACAAAATATGGTTCCATTTATTAGAAACTGGCTCATTGGCCCAAACCCATTGGAATCCTGTGCCTCACTTTGGACAGCAGTGGATTCTGCTCGGTCCAGTACTTGATCTGTCACACCGATTCTGGCAACTTGTCAAAGAAATTCAACATCATTACAATTTCCAGTGGCACTGAGGGAGGTGCAACACTCTCTTGCAAAGGTAGGTGAGTAAGTGCGTCCACATTCACAATGTATGTTCCTGGCTGCTGCTTGAAGGTATATTCATAGGCAGAGAGGAATAACGCCCAATACGATGCGACTGGTGGAATAGCCTTGTCTTCTTTAAAAAGACCCACAAGCGGCTTAGGATCAGATAAAGAATTTCTTGACACCAAAAACTATTGATAATTCTTCTTTTCCAATTTTTGAGTCGCCTTTTTTAGCCTCTGAGAAGGTTCTAAGACATATCCTATCAGCTTTTCAGATCTGTCATCCATCTGATGGGACAGCACCGCACCAATGCCAAGGCACACAGGTTCACACCAATTTCTTTGATGGGTCAAAATGTATGAAGAAGTTTGAAAGCTGAAGCAACTACTTTACTCTGTTAAAAACTTCTCTTTGGCACGTTCTTCCAAAACCAGCTCTGGTGGTTCTTTAGCAGCATTTCCCAGTGGGCCAATAACAGTGACAAGTTTGATAGAAAACACCCAGAGTAATTCAGCATTCCTAAGAATGATCTGAACTCTTCCTGTACACCGGTACCTCCTTATTGCTCTGACCTTGTTTTCCATGTTAACTGTCTCAGTCCCTACATGTCTTCAGAATGTGTTCACCGTAAGATAGGACTCCACCCCCTGGAGTGATTACCCACTCTTAGTCCCAATTGGACCCTCTAGTCAGGTGCCCCTCTTCTGCTGTGTTGTCCTTAAAGGGACAATCATCACAAAGTGGGAATGTTCGCTGACGATTGCACAATGTTGAGCACCATCTGCGGCTCCTCAGGTACTGAAACTACCCATGTTCAAGTGCAGCAAAATCTGGACAATATCCAGGCTTGGAGTGACAAACAATAAGTAACATTCATTCCACATAAGTGCCAGGCAATGTCAGTCTCCAACAAGAGATTATCTAACTATCGTCTTTTGACATTCAATGGTATTGCCATCACTGAATTCCCTACTATCAGCGTTCTGAGGGTTACCAATGACCAGCCAATTCAATACTGTAGTTACAAGAACAGGAGAGGCTGGGAATTTTGAAGCCGGTCACTAACTTCCAGACTTTCCAAAGCCTGTCCCTCATCTACAAGGCACAAATCAAGAGTGTGACGGCGTACTCCCCACTGGTCTGGATGAGTGCGGCTTGAAGAAGCTCAACTCGAGTATAAAAGTTGGAGTGTTATGGTAAGGTTATATAAGGCGTTGGTGAGGCCCAATTTAGACTATTGTGTACAGCTTTGGTCACCTAGTTACAGGAAGGATGTAAGTAAGGTTGAAAGATTGCAGAGAAGGTTCACAAGGATGTTGCCGGGACTTGAGAAGCTGAGTTACAGAGAGAGATTAAATAGGTTAGGACTTTATTCTCTGGAGCGTAGAAGAATGAGGGGAGATTTGATAGAGGTGTATAAGATTATGATGGGTACAGATAGAGTGAATGCAAGCAGGCTTTTTCCACTGAGGCTAGGGGAGAAAAAAACCAGAGGACATGGGTTAAGGGGGAAGGGGGAAAAGTTTAAAGGGAATATTAGGGGGGGATTCTTTACACAGAGAGTGGTGGGAGTGTGGAACGAGCTGCCGAGTAAAGTGGTAAATGTGGAGTCACTTTTAACATTTAAGAAAAACATGGACAGGTTCATGGATGAGAGGGGTGTGGAGGGACATGGTGCAAGTGCAGGTCACTGGGACTAGACAAAAAATGGTTCGGCACAGACAAGAAGGGCCAAAAGGCCTGTTTCTGAGCTATAATTTTCTATGGTTCTATGTTAACACCATCCAGGATAAAAGCAGCCCACTTGATTCAGCCCCCCTCATCCATCACCTTAAATATTCACTCCCTCCACCACCAATGCACAATGGCAGCAGGGTCTACCATCTACAAGATGCATTGCAGCGACTTACTCAGGCAGCAAGACACATGGGTACACCACTACCTGCAAGCTTCCCTCCAAGTCACACACCACCCGGATTTCAAAACATATGGCCATTCCTTCACTGTTGCTGGGTCAAAATCCTGGAGCTCCCTCCCTGTCAGCGCTGTGGGTGTACTTACACACAGTAAAAAGTCTCACAACACCAGGTTAAAGTCCAACAGGTTTATTTGGCAGCAAAAGCCTCTACCTTTCGGGCCTCTGACCCGTCGTCAGGTGAGTGGGGAGTTCTGATCACAAACAGGGCATATAAAGACACACACTCAGTTTACAGAATACTGATTAGAATGTGAGTCTTTACAGCTAATCAAGTCTTAAAGGTACAGACAATGTGAGTGGAGATAGCATTAAGCACAGGTTAAAGAGATGTGTATTGTTTCCAGACAGGACAGTTAGTGAGATTTTGCAAGTTCAGGCAAGTCATGGGGGGGTTACAGATAGTGTGACATGAACCCAAGATCCTTGTTGAGGACGTCCTCATGTGTGCGGAACGTGGCTATCAGTCTCTGCTCAGCGACTCTGCGCTGTCGTGTGTCGTGAAGGCCGCCTTGGAGAACGTTTACCCGAAGATCAGAGGCTGAATGCCCGTGACCACTGAAGTGTTCGCCATCAGGAAGGGAATAGTCTTGTCTGGTGATTGTCGAGCGATGTTCATTCATCCGTTGTCACAGCGTCTGCATGGTCTCCCCAATGTACCATGCCTCAGGACATCCTTTCCTGCAGTGTATCAGGTAGACAACGTTGGCCAAGTTGCAAGAGTATGTACCGTGTACTTGATGGATGGTATTCTCATGTGAGATGATGGCATCTGTGTCGATCATCCGGCATGTCTTGCGGAGGTTGCAAATCCTGTGTATATGGAGGACTTGTCCGTAGGGGATGGCTTCTTTAACGTGTTTAGGGTGGAAGCTGAAGCTGTGTGTTTGTGTGTCAAGTGTGTAGATTCTGCATCTGTACGTCTGAGTGTTAGGTGTGTATATTATGGAGTTCTGTGCCTGTGTGCTAGATGTGTACATTATGGAGTTCTGTGCCTGTGTGCTAGATGTGTACATTATGGAGTTCTGTGCCTGTGTGCTAGATGTGTATATTATGGACTTCTGTGCCTGTGTGTTAGCTATGTAGATTCTGCAGCTGTGTGTCCATGTACTAGGCATGTAGATTGTGGAGCTCTGTGTTAGATGTGTAGAATCTGGAGCTGTATGTCTGTGTGTTACGTGTGTAGTTTCTGGAGCTGTGTGCCTGCGTGTTGGGTGTGTAGATTGTGGAGCTGTGTGCCTGTGTGTTAGGCGTGTAGTTTCTGGATCTGTGTGTCTGTGTGTTTGGTGTGTAGATTGTGGATCTGTGTGACTGTGTGTTAGGTGTGTAGATTCTGGATCTGTGTGTCTGTGTGTTAGGTATGTAGTTTCTGGATCTGTATGACTGTGTGTTAGGTGTGTAGATTCCGGATCTATGTTCTATGTGTCTGTGTGTTAGGTGTGTAGATTGTGGAGCTGTGTGCCTGTGTGTTAGGTGTGTAGATTCTGGATCTGTGTGTCTGTGTGTTAGTTGTGTAGATTGTGGAGCTGTGTGTGTGTGTTAGGTGCGTAGATTGTGGAGCTGTGTGTGTGTGTTAGGTGTGTAGATTCTGGATCTGTGTGTCTGTGTGTTGTGTGTGTAGATTCTGGAGCTGTGTGTCTGTGTGTTAGGTGTGTAGATTCCGGATCTGTGTGTCTGTGTGTTATGTGTGTAGATTCCGGATCTGTGTGCCTGTTTGTTAGGTGTGTAGATTCTGGAGCTGTGGTGTGATGTGGGGAAACGCTTTGACATTTTCCTCGTGGTTTCAGCCAGGAAACACTAAGTCTTTCATTTTATTTTCCTGACTTGTTTCCCAAATCCAGCTGCAGGATTCACATTGAGGGGCCGGGATTTGCTGGCTCGCTGCAGGTTCCCGGTGAAACAGCGGAGGGAGATTTGAAACTCTGTCCTGCCCTGGTGGGGGCAGACAGGGGTAGCAGTCAGTGTTATCAGACTAGCTGATCTGAAGTGCAGTACAGCTTGTGATATCCCCTCCCCCACTCATCCACATCCCTTGTATTATCAGCAGAGGTCGCTTGGCTTTCAATGTGGAGAAAGCTAGCAAATGATACCCTGAGTTTAAACGCATGGGTAAACACTCTCAGGCATGCTGAGAGCAGACAGCAGAGAAAGAAACTGAGACAGAGAAAAAGGGAGTGTGTGAGAGATACAGACTGAAAGACAAAGAAAACAGACACAGGCACCCAGAAAGAAAAAAAACTCAGAATTTTCTTGCAACAATTTGCTTGCTTCGCTCGCCTACTATCTGAGACTTTTTAGTGTCACTTTGCTGAGTTGGTTATGGCAAGGCTGGTTAAAGTGTGCATCTGTGAGTTGCACGAAGGCTGAACTATTGCAGACCACAAACGGATATGAGACAAAGATGAATTGAGTCTTACCCCATTCTCTCTCTTTTTTTTGTTCCACCCAACAATAGAGAGAGAGAGAGACACCGAGCGAGCAAGGGGGAGTGAGAATAACCATTCGAAATCTGCTTCCATGCGCTTGCTGTTGCAGCTACTGAGAGATGGATGTGAGATTTTATCCCACAGCTCCAGCCACAGTGGGTTCTTTACCTGCTGACCCGAGCTGCCTGAGCTCTGCCTCATGTCTGGAACATTATTACTGCAATAAGGTAAAACCACTAGGATTTTAACTTCATCTCTTTTGCTTCCCTTCTCATGCTGTGAGTTGTTTTTATCAGATTTGTTCAGGGGCTAGGCATTTACAGGAGGTTTAGCAGCTCACACAACTTGGCTTGTAGCTTTAGTCAGAGAAATTATACTCTTGTGTGTGCGTGGGGGGAGTGGGATGGCGTGTGTGTGTATATATTTGTGTCTATTTGTGTGTGTTTGTGTGCATGTTTGTATATGTTGTGTCTATGAGAATGTGTATGAATGTGTTTCTGTGTTGTGTATGCGAGATGTGTCTGTGTGTATGTGAGTCTGTTGTGTGTGTGTTGTGAGTGTGTGTGTCTGATGTGTGTGTTGTATGTGTTGAGTGTCTGTTGTGAGTGTGTGTGTCTGATGTGTGTGTTGTATGTGTTTAGTGTCTGTTGTGAGTGTGTGTGTCTGATGTGTGTGTTGTATGTGTTGAGTGTCTGTTGTGAGTGTGTGTGTCTGATGTGTGTGTTGTATGTGTTTAGTGTCTGTTGTGAGTGTGTGTGTCTGATGTGTGTGTTGTATGTGTTGAGTGTCTGTTGTGTGTGGGCATTTTTGATTACCAACTTGTTTAGATGGGAGCGGTGATGTCCTCAGGCTGTTATCCCAGGCCCTCCTCCTGTTTGGCTGTGTTAAGAGCAGCAACGATTAGCTGGATTCGGTGAGCGTCTCACTGCCCTCTCCACCTTCACTCTGAGTTAGAAAGCTGCTGCTTCTATTCATTACTGTATCGCAACTGATCTACCCTGCGATTCTAGTGAGTACAGAGTTACACTAGTTATTTAACAGTGTTATTAGAGTGCCCAGTGAATGGATATTGTGGGATCTGTCTGACTCTCACACTTATTTATATTAGACTGAATGTCGGATAATTTTCCCCTCTCGGTTGTTGTTTGAACAATGATCGGGGCCAGTTCAAATAATCCGACTGTAAAATAGCCTCGCAGGCAGCAGAGACTGGGTGAAAGTTTGCACCAAGATCTGATGTGTGAGCGAGAATGAGCGGGTCGATAAACAGCAAATGAGGAGGGGTTATTTCTGAAATAATAATTGCCTTTTAGCTTCTGTTTGTGCCAGAATGCCATCGATCCGGGCAGAGTGAGAGTGTGATCAGCTTTGTTCTCTGTAGCAAGCCCACGAGGATAAAACAGGAGTTGGGAATTCATTGGGATGGAAAGGGATTGGGAGCATCAGTTCCAGATTTGGCCAATTGTGCCGGATCCGCACGGGAGGAATTTACAAATGTTGGGTTGGGGGTTATTTTTATTCTTTGAGTTTATATCAACAACAAGGAAAACTTTCTGGGAAAGGGGAAAAGGTGGAAAAGGGAAGTGGATGTAAAGAATAATCTGTGTAAAAGCAGAGGCAGGGTTTAAAATCTACAATTGCTGTGGAGGTAGGAGTGGGATGGATGGTACAGAGAGGTACAACTGTGTCTATATCTGCCATATGCAATAATAACAATGTGTGGGGGTGAGATTATATGTGTGTGAATCCCATGTAACCCGCAGTCCCACCATTAATGACCCACTGCTGCAAACTACAAACAGCTACACAATTGGCAACTGTATTGGTACAAAAATAATCAGACTGTCCCGTTTCCAGAATTCAAGGTATTGGAGCATTCAATTAGGAAAGAGAGCTTGGTGCGAGGAACTAGAACATTTTAAAAATTATTTCATGGGACCTGAGTGTCGCTGGCTGGGCCAGCATTTATTGCCTATCCCTAATTGCCCTTGAGAAGGTGGTGGTGAGCCGTCTTCTTTAACCCACTGCAGTCCCTGTGGTGTAGGTACACCCACAGTGCTGTTCCCTTTCCAAGCTTTTGACTCTGAAGGAACGGCCAGTATATTTCCAAGTCAAGATGGTGAATGACTTGGAGTGGAACTTACAGATGGTGATGTTCCCAGGTGTCTGCTGCCCTTGTCCTTCTAGATGATAGTGGCTGTGGGTTTGGAAGGTGCTGTTGAAGGAACCTAGATGAATTCCTGCAGTGAATCTTGTAAATGGTACACATGGCTGCTACTGTGCGTCGGTGGTGGAGGAAGTGAATGCTTAAGGTGGTGGATGGGGTGTGAATTTAGCAAAGCTGCTTAGTCCTGGATGGTGTCGAGCTTCTCAAGTGTTGTTGGAGCTGCACTCATCCAGGCAAGTGGGAAGTATTCCATCACACTCCTGACTTGTGCCTTGTAGATGGTGGATAGGCTTTGGGGATCAGGAGGTGAGTTACTTGTTGCAGGATTCCCAGTCTCTGACCTGCTCTTGTAGCCACAGGACTGGTTAAGAATGTGCAGTGCACCCAACCTTTTGTGATATGATATGACACCTGTAACAGTCAAAATAAAATCAAAAGTCAGACAGGGCAGTGAAAAACATGGCTACATCATTGCCGTGGTCAATGTTATCATGGCCTGTTGATGCCAGGAATAGTAACTGATAACAGACTTGTGCCTTAGGCAGCAACAAGGTCGAGGTTGAAATTGTGCTCTAATTCACTAAGTTGAACTGTTGACAAGACAAGGTACAGTAAGATCGTTAAGATTGAAATCCAATTGGAATGAAGTTGCTAATCACATTTTCAAAATAGCTATTGTTTTTCCAACTCATTAAAGAACAATGAAAAAAATGAAACCCTCAGGTTTTGATCAGTGGAGCACAGAAACCAAATGCAGGAGTGCATGAAGATGCAGGTAAACACATAGACACAAAGTCACACACAAAGATCAATGTAGGTATCAATGTAGGAGGGCGGGAAAGTGGAACTGAGCCACGACAGATCAGCCATGATCTTATTGAATGGCGGGGCAGGCTCAAAGGGCTAGATGGCCTACTCCTGCTCCTATTTCTTATGTTCTTATGTTCTTATATCAGCATAAGGATATCAGCATTTGGATATCAGCGGATGGATATCAGCGTGTGGATGTCAGTATATGGATATCAGTGAACATAAGAACATAAGAAATAGGAGCAGGAGTAGGCCATCTAGTCCCTCGAGCCTGCCCCGCCATTCAATAAGATCATGGCTGATCTGAAGTGGATCAGTTCCACTTTCCTGCTTTTTCCCCATAACCCTTAATTCCCTTGTCTACCAGAAACCTATCTATCCGTGACTTAAATATATACAGCAAGGTAGCCTCCACCACTTCAATGGGAAGACAATTCCAGAGACTCACCACCCTTTGAGTGAAGAAGTTCCTCCTCAACTCTGATCTAAACTGCCCCTCCCCCTTATTTTGAGGCTGTTACCTCTAGTTCTGCTATCCTTTCTAAGCTGGAAGAATCTCTCTACCTCTACCCTATCTAGCCCCTTCATTATCTTATATGTCTCTATAAGATCCCCCCTCAGCCTTCTAAACTCTAACGAGTACAGACCCAGTCTATTCAATCTCTCCTCATAGGCTAACCCCCTCATCTTCGGTATCAGCCTAATGAACCTTCTCTGTACTCCCTCCAAGGCCAAGATATCCTTCTGCAAATGCGGTGACCAAAACTGCACACAGTACTCCAGTTGCAGCCTCACCAGTGCCCTGTACAGTTGCAGCAAGACCTCCTTGCTTTTATATTCTAAAATATAATGTAATATAAATATAATATAAATATACAATGTAACATAAATATAATAGAAATAGTGAGTGGATATTAGTGTGTGGATATCTGCGTGAGGATATCAGTGTCTGGATATCAGTGTGAGGATATCAGCGTGAGGATATTGAGCATGTGGATATAGCGCGA